>NW_026067896.1:5248281-5429396 GCF_014885135.2 Alexandromys fortis | reverse complement strand
CTCCCTCGTCAGCCCAAAGAGCAATCAGGGTTCCCTGCCCTGTGGGAAGTCCAAGGACCACCCACCTCCATCCAGGTCTAGTAAGGTGAGCATCCAAACTGCCTAGGCTCCCACAAAACCAATAGGTGCAGTAGGATCAAAAACCCATTGCCATTGTTCTTGAGGTCTCAGTAGTCCGGGTATCTTTTACAATCACATTGTTTCAGAAGAGAACAGAGGAGTGAGGAATACAAGAAAATTCTCTCTCTCTCTCTCTCTCTCTCTCTCTCTCTCTCTCTCCCTCTCCCTCTCTCTCTCTCTCTTCCCCTCCCCCCTCTCTCTCCTTCCCCTCTATGTCCCTATTTCCTCCCAACCCCCATCTCCCTGTCACCTTCTAGAAACAGACACACACTATGTTGCCCTGGCTGCCTAGCCTGACCGGGCACTCACAGAGATTTCACCTGAATCTACCTCCCTGGTGCTGGGATTAAAGATGTGCTCCCAGCCCGTGGTGTAGCCTTTTCAGTGTCAAAAATCCATTTATATGTTCAGTTATCATGACCCTGCTCTTCCTTCTAGAAATGATTCATAAATTTATTTTTCTAATAGGATCCCCTTGTCTTTATTTATAATTCTGTATGTTCATCTCCACGTAATAAGTTTGTTTGGCTTCATATTAAATTAAAGCAAATAGCCAATATTTCCAAATTTGCTTAATTCATTTTTTGCCTGCTTCATATTATAGCTGGTACCCTTTTCAAAAGTTTAGTTGATTTTTCTTTCATTGTTAAACAGAGTTTGCCATCTGTCATTTGTAAATCATGGTACTTATATCTGTTTTTCTAATGCTCATAGCATTCATTTAAATGTATTGCATTTTTTCCAATTTGGGAAAGTAGTATTCATTACAGACAATGAGAGAAATGTTGATGGAATCTAGTTTTGTTTCGTATATTTATGGCCATATTATTTTTTCATCATTTAAAATGTGTAATTGATTTGCAATATATGTATGTATCAAATAAAACACTTTTTTCTTTTCCAAACTTGCTTCTATAATGAGCATAAATTGTTATCCTGTAAAAATTTGTTGTCAATTAAGTTTATCATTTAATCTTGTTGTTTTGATCATTAAATAAAATTTGTAGCCATATTTGCACTTCTTCAGCTTACCTCTTATATATGGTGCATTTTCCTATGCACTATAAATTGTACATTTTCAATTATAATTTATATATTTGAGGTTTATTTTTGTATAATAAATCCAAGAATGCATTCCTATATTAGATCTAACATTTTCTCTGTTTTCATTTTTTCCTTTTTAGTAATCACAAAACCCGTAAGTGATATTTCTCCCCATCTCTCCACCTAGAACATATCGCATGGCCCAGGCTTGCCTTAGACTCTTAGTCCCTGCCTCTGCCTCCTAAGTAATGCCATAAATATGTACCACCAGACCCAAGTTTATTTTTTTTAAATATTCTTAATTGGAGATTTTTTCTTCTTCTCAAGATGAGGTGTCAGTGATCATATTTACCCACTAAATTGTAATGATCTGCATAAATATAATTAAAATGACTTCAGACAGTAGAGGAACTCGGTTAACTACTCGGCTACCACCCAGGTTCAGACCTAGAGCTTTGAGTCGGCCCACCACAGCATCTATCCCATGGGTGAACTGCTGGGGCGTGTAAAGGGACCAGGCAGGCCTGCAAAACCAAGGCTGACAAGAGGCAACAATGGGATATCCAGGAGAGATCTGGTGAGTACCCACCATCGATAGTGTAGCAGAAGCCAGAGGCCTCAGACCTGGCCAATGACTCATTACATGTAAAACTGTTGGGGCAAAAGGGTAGTGGCACACGGCAGCTTCCAGGACAAGATTTTTGTTTGTTTGTTTGTTTGTTTGTTTGTGGGAAGTTTCAGAGGCAGAGGACAAATATGGAGGAGTGGGGAGATGAGTGGGATTAGGGTGCATGATGCGAAATTTACAAAGAATCAACAAAAACATTAAAAAAGATTCCTACTCTATGAAAACTACCTGCACAAGCCTAAGGTGTGTCAAAGATTGAAATACATTTTTGAGGGACAATTTTATCCCTCAGATAATTTGACAAAGTGGAGGCAGATGGAGAAAGTGAGAACTAGGAAGTATAGAGAAAACGGTGGAGAAAAACCAACTTACACCTTGTGTGGAAAAAGCAGATTAAGATAAAGACAAGGCATTTGAGCCAAGCAGCTCTACAATCAACTGAGAAATGTCAGCAGCAAAAGGTCCCTGATAATAATGTGCTGCAAAAGCCAGAAGCTCCGTGCTCAGAAGAAAGTTCTGGTGAAGAAGACATCACCGAGTTCATTGCATCATACAAACAGGGAGAGAGAAGTTGCCAACATCCTACCCAGGCCTGGAACAGCGCTCATTGCTACAACCACACCACAGGTGTTACATAACCAACCACTTTCTGAATGGTTGTGAAGCCCACTCTACAAAATGGAACTCGTGCCTGATAATGTTAACGGGGCCAAAATCCCATAGCTTGACGGGTCAAAGACCTAGGAAGAACCTAATACTATTATTCTGCTGAATGGATTAAATTGTCCCCTAAATTTTCATCTGCATACATAAGACCTGCACCAGATTAGCTAACAAAAAATCCCAGCAAGGATGGGGAGAGGCTCATGGAGTCCCACCTCTAGCTGAAGACCTATTGGCTGTGAGAGGCAGTTCTCTTTGGAGAAGTAGTCCCTGAGAGAGCTACCTATGCTCCAAGTGATGTCTACCCATGCACATACAGGCAACACTACTCAGTGGACTGGGGGAAAAAACATACATGGAGTTATGAGGTGGAAATAATAGAGAAATAGGAGACAAACTGGAGGGGATAAGAGGGGGACTGATTGGCTATAAACACAAGATACACGTGTATGGAATTTTCAAGCAACGAAAAAGAGCAATCGACTCCTCATTTCTGGACACTGGCATTTTAACGTCACTTTAATGTCTGTTTAATAAACCCTGTGGAGTGGTACTTGAGTGAATTCTTGTCTGTGGTGTCAGCTCTTTTCTGAAATACAAAATATTCTCAGTATCCAGAAGTCAACTATGTGCAGTGTCTCATCATCCTGCTTTTCCAAAATAAGTCGCGGCTTACACTGCATCTCAGATGCTTAGATCACACTCTGTTGGCCCTGTCACTGGAGAGGATGAAGCAGTGCTCACCGAGGAAAAGCATATCCTCTTGATATATGCGAGTGCAACACAAGTCTCAGAGATGAACACAAGCCAGGCAGTTCCATAAGAAACAAAAAGGCATCTCTATTCTAATTGGGAAATTATACCTGAAGCCAAATATAAAAAAGTCAGTGTGTTTTTATCCTCAAAAGAATTTTTCAAAATAATATTTCATTATACCTTATTATTTCTGGAGATCTTATATAAATTAAATCTCAGGTTATAAGTGAAATATCAATTAACATAAGAATCAATTTAATGGTAATTTAAATAGCTAACTGTTATAATTTTTGCATAATGATGTGGCCTCTGGGCTTGAAGTCCTAATCATGTCTAATTAATTTAAAGGATGTTACTTTTTATTATCACTGAAATTTCTGACAGGTGATAAAACATTTAGGGTTGCCATCACAAACTTTTTACATCAGCTGCACTGTAAGCTGACAAGTCATTGATCATCCCTTTGAAAATGGACATTTGGGGGAAAAAAGGAAAGGAAAAAAATCTTAACTACATTTTTAAAATATGGCATAGAACTGCCATTTCATCGCCAAAATGAAAGTAATTCTATTCACTAAAATAATAAAAGAGTTGACACTTTATTTTAAAGATCTCAATAGCTATAATCAACCTTCACAGGGAATAATCGATTTCAATTTCAGAAAAAAAAATTTCCAACCTCTTGAGTTTCTGTAGTATCTATACCGCCAGAAACATCGACACACTCCCCACTGCTGATATTTGAAAAAGCTTGATCTTTGGGGGTTCGGGTAGCAAATCAATGTAACGGCAAGAAGTTTAGCTAGAGGGTCTGTCCTTTCTCTAAAATGGAACACTAAAACACCTACTATTTAAAGCATTTGCAGAAATGTAAAATAATGTGAAGAAAAATATTCTTTGGGGATTATAGATTCTACGCCTGTACAGAAACCAAACCAAAGGCGCAGGAAGTTGAGACAGATGAGCAGAAAGCAGATACGGGGTAACATGCAGTCCAAGCAAAGATGGGAAGTGGAAGACTCCAGCCAGCATGACCCGAGATCTACACTACAGTTCTGTTCTTTTAAAGGGAAAGAAAAGAATTATTCTACAAATCCCCGGGAGGGATTTTATGTAAGATAAGTGCAGTCAGGAAACAGAGTGAGCAAGAAGTAGCTCTAATCTGAAGGTCAGTCTGCCAGGCAGCATTTGCGAGGATAAGGACACAACCTGGAAGGGAGGAGAGATGAAGGCAGCTGTACAAAGAGACAGTGTGTGAGAGCAGCTGGAAGTCTGGGTTGTGCTCAGGCTATGGGGCTCAAGCGGGTTCTTCAACCTCTTTTGTTCCAGCTACCTGCTCTGTAAGATGTGAATGATAACAGCACCTGCTCAGGCAGTACAGGGAACTAAAAGACTTGTTATTCATAAAGTATTCAGGATAGCACTGGGCACATGGTAAGATATAAATATATAATGTTTAATAATATTGTAACAATATAGTAACAATGCTTTCTATCTTTATGTGTTAACTAGTCTGTTTAGTACAGCCCCGAAACTTCTGAGTTCTTACTTGAAATCTGAAGTAAGGCAGTGCTTTAAAACCATCAAGGAAATCCTTATTCAAACTTGTGGTCAAACAAGATCTCCATGGATGTTACCAAGTCTGTCAGGATGCTTGAAAGAAACAGAAAAATAAGTGACCGTGGAGACAATTCAAAGGTCCTGGACAGATATCAGGAACCCATGGGTCTCCTACCATTAAGAGACACTAAAACACACAGACGACAGACAGGCAGACACACACACACACACACAAACACACACACCTTTCAGGATGAACCAATGCAAACTTTTCGTAACACATTCATCACTTCAGCCGTTTGATTTTGGACAAGCTACTTCATCTGTCCAGCATTTAGTTTCTTCATTCATCAAAGAGGGATGATGTCATAGTCCATTTGTGCTGTCATAAGAAAATATCACAGAGCGAGTAATATATGGAGACTAGCAATCGATTTCCCCTCAGTGCTGGGGGCATTAAAGTCATGATCAAAGTTCTCATAGCTTTGGTTGCTGGTGAAAGCTTGGTCTCTCCTGAAATGTTAGTGCCCTGTCATTGTGTCTTCATGTGGAAGACGCAATGGAAAAGTGCCAAGGGCTTGACTTATTCACCCCTCACTTTTACAAGGTATTAACTCATCCAAGAGCAGGCGCTCTCATGACTTGCTCCCCTAAATGCCTCACCTCTTAATACCTTCACAAGGGGGGTAGGTTCTGATGATTGAATTATGGGGGCATTCAGACTATACCCTCACAAGGGGGGTAGGTTCTGATGATTGAATTATGGGGGCATTCAGACTATAGTCATGGTACCACCTAATTCGTGTAGCTTTCATTAACTTTGTGGAGCTCGGGATCAAATCCAGGGTATTATGTGTGCCTGTCAAGGGTTTTGCCATTGAGATATATAGCCTTCATATTACTTTTATAATTAAATGAATAAAAATAATAATCACAACAAAATTCCAAACTTATCGATCATGGCACAATGATTCCATGCCTTTTATTTGTTTTGAACCTCAATTTTGCTTTATGCCAAGTTAAAATATTAAAATCCAATTTCTTATTGATACTGATTGTTTCTAACTTCTTCACTGACTTTTTCAGACTTTAATTATAACGACTATACATATAACTCACATTGTATATTTGAAGCAACACAAACCAAAGGCTACGTGATGTGGGAGTGATTTCTTATTAATAAAGAAACTGCCTAGGCCCCTTGATAGGCCCACCCTTAGGTGGGTGGAGAAAACAGAAGAGAATTCTGGGAGAAAGAAGCTTAGTGAGGGAGTCGCCATGATTCTCCCTCTCCAGACAGACACAGGTTAAGATCCTCCCTGGTAAGCCAGCTCATGGGCTACATAGAATATTAGAAATGGGTTAGAACAATATGTAAGAGCTAGCCAATAAGAGGCTGGAACTAGCCGGGCCAGGCAGTGTTTAATAGAATACAGTTTCCGTGTAACTATTTCGGGCATAAGCTAGCCATGCGGGCGGCCGGGTCGCGGGTGCCGGGGACGCAGCCCTGCCGCTCATATTTCAACAGCTACGTTTGGCCATTGTAGGGTTAGAAAATTCTAGAAAACTACCTTGTATTAGTTTTCACAGTTTTGTTGCCAAACACCTAACAAATATAACTTAAAGAAGGAATAATTTAATTTGCCACATTGTGTGATGATATGATCTCTCATAGTTGGGGAACATGGGAGCAGCAAGGTGAGGCTGAGAATCACACCGTTACTATGATCAGAAAGAGGAGAAAAGCAAGGTTCATGCTCAGTTCTCTCTCTTCTTCTTATTTAGTCCTGGTTCCCAGCACAAGGACTGGTCACTCCCTAATTTAATCTCTCTGGAAATGTCCTAAAGAGAAGTGTGCCGCCTACATTATTCTAAACCATGTTGAAGTTGACAATCAGCATTACCTATTACAAGTACACCCTTTGTTGATTTGACAGGCAAACACCTCACTTAAAGTTGGGAAATTATATCCGTGGTCCTCAAAGGCTCACGGATGCTTCACAATGGATGTAAAATGCATTTAGTTTGATTTCTAAAGTCAACAAAACCTAACATTTCCCAAACCAGTCAACACTGTAAATGAAGCATTTCCTAATGTTCAAACCATTTCTTAACTATGAATATTGTGAAGCCAATCCAGTAACGGAGCTGGAGAGAAGGCACGGCAACAGAGCACCTTTTTACTCTGACAGAGTTATGACTTTAATTCCCAGCACCCCACAAATGGTTCACAAATGCCTGTATCTCTACTTCCCGAGAATCTGACACGGCAAGATCTGATGCCTCCCTGGAAACTAAGCACACATAGAGTGCACAGATAAATGTGCAAGAAAAATACTCATAGACAAAAAAACAAAATAGTTTATTTTAAAAATAAAAATAATAATACAAGTTACACATTTCCAATATACAATAACATAAAGGAAAACTTCCATTTCAAGATGGCGCAATTGGTATGCCCAGCTCTGGAGCCTTTACGTTCAATACCAACCATCGAGGAAAGATGCAGTCTCTGGTAAATAGGAACGACTCTGTTGGGGTAATCAACTCCAACTGTGTTCTGCTTGGATTTGAGACAGTTGCCATTGGAAATCATACCTAGCACTGTAAGGCTCACAGAGAGTTCGTGATTGGGGAAGTCATGGGCCCTCATAAGGAACGTTAAATGAAGTTTTCTAGATGCGCAAACTAGCAAACTGTTCTCTAAATATTTCTGATTTTGCCTGTAGATTAGTGCTGTGCTTAGCCATGATTATAGAGGCTTCTCTTTTGCAGTGAGCAATGCTAACCACCTTTTCCCCCACCTCTCTCTCTCTCTCTCTCTCTCTCTCTCTCTCTCTCTCTCTCTCTGTGTGTGTGTGTGTGTGTGTGTGTGTGTAGGTAGGTAGGTAGGTAGGTAGGTAGGTAGGTAGGTAGGTAGGTATTTCTGGACAAATGTGTGATTTTAGTTGCATATAGGCTAGCAAAATGTTTAGAAAATCATGGGACGACATATCCCACGGGAACATGATACAAAGAAAGGTGCCAAAAATCCATTGTGAACTCAGGTTTAATATGGGTATTTGATAATCATTTATGAATTATTATAAAACATAAAGAAAACATTGGCTAGAATAACAAAACTGAAATGGCTCTATTTTTGGTTTGACACGCATATTTACAATATTTAAGAGAAAAGTACATACATAAAAACATATGTGAGAGAATTTTCTCTAAGGAAAGCCATAGACTGCATAAAAAGATACTATGATGGTGTTTCTGAGTAGTAATTTGTTTTCATGCGTCAATGATTCATTTCAGAATGCCAAGTAACTCAGAGAGGGATAAAGTAACTCGGTATACCAGACTTTGTTTGCTAGTACTGAATTGCTGTACAAGTGTTTAACGTGATTTATATATTGTGAAGTTCTTTCTCCAAGTTCAGAGAAACTCTCAACTACAGAGACTCTTAAAAGGGTAAGCGACTATTGAGTGCTCATCCCTAAATGGGACATCCACACTATTCTCTTCAACTCTCAAGGAGCATCGATGGAAGATGGGGTGGAAAGGATGTTAGAGCCTGAGGGTGGGGACGAACACTGTGAAACTGAGGCTGCTGAATACACCATGGCTGCTGCACACAAGAACTCACCGAGACAGTGGTTACCTGCCTAAGACCTGTCCAAGTCCAAGACTGGGCCTGTCACTCTTCCATCAGGGATGAGGGAAGGGGCTGATGAGAATGCACCTCTCCCTGAGGTTCTCCAGGCTATAAATGGTTGCTGGGACATAAGTGAGCACATTACCCCATGGTGTAGCCGTTGTTGTGCTGTCCTTGTTTATGAACCCCTGGCATGTAAGCAGTTCTAATTGTATGCAATGACTCAGATATACACAAAGATATGAATATTGGAGGGTAGCAGGAGACTTACTGGGAAAGAGAAGGAATTCACTTGGGGTGGGGGATCATGAAAGAGAGTGAGGGAGAATACTATTAAGGTGTATATGTGTGTGTTGTGTGTGTGTATGTAAAACTGTGAATTAACAAATAAATTTAGAAGAGTAATCAGAAGCCCCCCCAAAAAAAAATCCAGCTCACAATGCTATATACAAGAAACATGCTTTTGAGCAATGTGAGGAAGTCAAGTTAAAGAATTCCTTCCTTGAGTTAGAGTTAAAGTAGAAACAATTGCAGACAAAAGGAAAACCTAGGCTGAGAATATTTCACTCAGGATAGTGAATGCTTGACCTGAGAGCTCCTATCACCCTCTTCAGGGACTTTGGCAGGAAGTTTAATGAGCCTTGTTTCAAAATAATTCTAACTATAGCCTCCCTGATGACCACTATCATTCAACTACTTGTCAAACTAACAGGGTATAATCAGACCTGAAGGAAAACCAAAGTGGAGAGTCAAGGCAAGCAGTGGGTAAGACTGGGATTGCCTGCTGGGAAACCCCCTTAGCCCTACTGCAGCATCAGCCCCATCTCCACCGCCTCCACATCAGGATCACTGTGCTGGGCGACACACTTTATGACTGCTTGGCAGAGAGGGAAGGCAGATCCTGAAATGAACTCCAGGCCTGCAGTACAAGGCAGCTCTGAGGTAGGCAGAGAAAAAGAAAACCTACTTTCCAATTGTCCCAGAAGTGGTAGTGGGCCCTCAAAGGACTGCCAGACATAACTGGTCTGGCAATAACTTAAGATTTCAATTGTTCTTTTTACCAGGGTTTTTAAAATTGACAGTTTTCAAAAGTTGCTGTTAAAAAAAAATTTATACTGGGAGCGTATAAAAACTCCAACACTTGCATCATACCTCCAATTGTTTGGATGTTAAAAGAGGAAGCCTGGCATCTGGTTTTTCTTTTCATACTCAGGTGACGCCTATGAGCAGACAAGTTCCACATGCATTCTAAAGTTCTAAGTGGTTTCTTGTGGTTCTTTGCTGCTTGTTCAGCATCCTTGTGATTTGTGTTCTTCTTTATCCAAGAACGAAGCTCATTTTCCAATGCAGAAGCTCACCATCACCTCCAAGCACTGAAGATTCTAGAACCCACAAAACAGGAAGTGGTTTTGGAAGTCTCATATTCTTAGGCGATATCAATGAATTTTAACTTTGAGGAATGCCGATGACCACGATAAAAGTCAAATGTCTTTGCAGACCTTTAGCAGTTGAAACCTGCGATGGTGGGGAAGAGTCAGTTTTCTTTGGGAAATGGCTCTTCATGGGTTAGTCACGGTACAGTTAATGACCTTACATCAATGCATACACGAATAACCTTGATTGAACTCAATGGGTTATGGAAAGGAGGACATGAATTTGGGAAGAACACACAGTGGGTGTCTGGGTGGAGTTGGATGAGAATAAGGTTTGATATAATTAAAATGCATTATATATATATAAATTCTTACATATATATGTAAGAAATACTCAAAAAATAAAGTTCATATGTGTTCTATTGCTATCCAGCCTATCTCATCTGATATTGCTGTATTTTCTCTGCTTTGCTCTCTTTCAGGAAGCTGAAAGTCCAGCAATTCTAAATTTAGTAAATTTATTTTAAAATTATTTAGTAAATTCTAAATTTACTAGATCACTAGTAGCCCCCTCCACTATCCTTAGGCAACACACTAAACTCCTCTCAGCCTTTATTCCTCTTCTCTAAGATGGAGCTATATTATATATCCTCGGGGTTGTTTGACGATTAATTGAAATCATTCATCAGCTAAGGTCTAGCTCTGGGTTTGTCCAAAGGAAATCTTAAATACTAGTGCATTAATTAATTCCAAAGCCTGAAAAGGTAAAGAGGCTGGGCAGAGCTAGCTACCCAATACTAAATAAATACTGATGGCAGAGCCACCGCCTGCAGCCAGGAATGACAATCCTCCGACACTAGAGTGAGCATATTTGCAATATGAAAAATTGTGTTGGGGGGGAGAAATTGCCATACTCTTAGGATTTCACAGGCCACCCATCAAATGCACTAAAGAAAAAAATAATCCTTCCAAAAAATAGGATGCCTGATCTCCTTAGCTGCAAGGCAGCTTATTCAAGAGTGAAGTTTTAAGACTGAATAAATAAATTCCCATATTAAACACTGGGTTAAATACAATCTCTGGCCTAAAGGTCCTTGCAATCTAAAGGAAACAGCATACACAGATGGACACTTGGGAAAGGAGGAATTTATAAAGTTATTTTCTAAAGCTTTGTTATTTTCTCTCTGTGTCCAACATTAGTCACTGATAAACAGCGGAGAAAAGGGCCAAGGGAAGTTTGCTTTCACCCTTAAGGATCTCAAATATGTGTTTCATTTCATAGGACACTTACCATGCCTACTATTTGATTTGCCTTAATAAATCAGGGCTTCTGGTTAATAAAAGTTGTGATTAGGGTGATGATGAAGATAATGGATGGATATTGGTGGAGAGCTGATAACTTTTGAGCACATAACATGGGCTTTAAATATGTTATATAATAACCCAAGCCTCCGTGGTAATTAATATTAGCTTTGATTTGTCAGACAAGAAATGGAAAACAAAGGTAGCTTGCCTATTTCCTCCTATGAGTCTTGCAATTATTTGTTCTAAGAACTGTTTTCAGGTAGATACATCTAGAGGGTGGGGCTTCCCCACAGCTTTGGGAAAAGGCAGCTTCTAATGTCCAGAAGAAACCTCTTCACTGACATGTGGAGACCTGAGGCCAGCCAAAGGCACAGGTCTGTCCACTAACCTAATGTGCCACAGTTCCCACATAGACCAGGTAGGAGTCTTCTTCCCAGCACCTTTCAGCACTCGCCACACGCACATCTGCGCAGAACAAAGGCAGATCCCCGACTCTTTGGGATATAATGTTCAGTTAGACTGCAGGATTGGTTTGAAGCTGCTCAAGAGTAATAGTAAATTAAAACCAGTAATAACTCACTTTTTACTTTTAATAACTGATGAAAAATGACGTGTGAAAATTAATAGTTCTGTGAAGCTAAGATAGGAAAACCCCAGCGCCTTGCTTGCTTTGTCATGGATTCTGTGGTGCTCTTCTCTGAGAAACTTGTCGTTGTGGAAATGGTCACTAAAAAGGATAATTCTTTCAAATGAATTAATTTCAGAGTAGTTTGATCACACTCTCTTTTCAAGGTATTATGTTGGAAGTGCATGATGACTATACTGTTTTATATAAACAGCATAAAATTCGGTGACAGAATGTACTTATATCATTAGCCAAAGCCAATCTGGTAACTTCTCGGCTCCTGGACAACGTCCATAAGGGACAACGAAGAGAATATTTTCTCCAAAGGAAGAATCTTTCTGGTTATTAATAGCAACATAGGATCAATTAGAGAAGAGAAAATATTTTATCTTTAAAATGTAAGCATTACTTAGTCTTGTAAACTAGAAAAAAAAAACACATTGCAGGCAGAAGGGCAAAATATTTCATTTGTTGTGAAGATCCAAAGGAATCAAACTGAAAACAATGGGCACATGCTATAAGGCAACAAGAAATCAAAAAGAACTGGCAACACAATCTACTAATATTCAGACAGGCTAATATCTGAACATTTGATGGGAATGTTATAGAGAAAATGAACATGATCTAGCACTTGGACCACAGTAGAAACTCCTATTAGCAACTCTGACACCTATCCACAGCGGCATGTGGAATCACGGCCATTGAGGGGGATGCCCACTTTATGACGTCAGACCACAGTGTTCCACAGTAAACTGGCACAGGAAAGACAGTTTCCTCAATCACCATACTGTGATTTCTCAGGATTATTTACCCTCCATTTATTTAGACAAAAGAACACAAGCTCCAGCAATAGAATGACTGAGACGGCCCACAGGAAGACAACTTTACTTTGAAATAAAAATCAGTGCTTTTAAAATCCAAAGCATGAACAGAATAGCGTAACTGTACAGTCTCGGCTCCTCCTGTCTGTCTTTTTTCTTTTGGGTTATTTGTTGTGTAAATAACTGTTTATGGTCATGATATACGCATCACACACACGAGCAAACTCTGTTTTGTTAAGATAGCAAAATATTGACTTTTCTTTATTTTCTGGAAGTATTTAGAAGAATCTCCGTGACTTATAGCAGTTCTAATGACTGATCATGATGAGGTCTGCATCTTCTCAACAGAGGGAGGATCTTGAAGCCGTAGTTTACGATCTGACTGACTCTGGAGATCTTTACAAGAAAGGAACCTTAGCCAGATCCTGCTCCACCCTACTCCATATCAGAATTCCAGCCTCTACTATTTAAATGGTTTGTGAAATTAGGATTCTGTGTTAATCTGGATGACTTTTTAAACTGCCTGCCAGCTCTTCTTGTCTACCATTTATTGACTTTACTCTTAGCTCTGTGCTTACTTCTGTCTGTTTGTTTTTGTCCAAATAGGAATGCTCGCATTTCATGAAAACATGCCCATCTGTAAGCCTGTTAAAATGTTCACAATCCCTAACAACAAATAAGAACAGGCTACGTATTCGTCTTTATTTGAATTATACCTCTTTGACTGTTGGAATTGTGATTCTCTGACTTTTACTCAGTTCAGCTCTCTTGCACGAGGAAGATTAGATCCATGGTTTCTCCCGGATACAATCTGATGAACCATAATAGTCTTCATATTTACATATAGTATTCTGTTCTATTATAATCTAATGACTATATATATGTATTATATATAATATATAATAGTATTATATACACACATATATCATATATTATTACATATATATTATATATAGTATTATAGATTAGCAACTTTTTAGCACTGCCATGACATTTAAAAGTTGTTCTTGCAATTTTTCCATCAACTTCTTTATGACCCCAACTTTATAGTGATCTAAAAGTACAAAATGAACAAAATGAATGGTAAAATGGCGAGAAATGTGTATAAAGGGTTGAAGCAGCAAAGCAAATAAACACATTTGTCTAAGAAGCTAAGTCTGCATTTGTGTGCACCTAAGGTGATGATGAGCAATAATGAGATAAGCCTATTGAGGTTTGGAAAACACAGGACGTGGACATATAATACATTCCAAAAAGGAATATTAGTTGAAAACTTGCATTTAAAGCAACTAGATCCTAGACACTTTCTATCCCCCAAAAGAGTAAGGTCACTAAACCTCCCATCTGAGGAAATGAATGTGTGCATACTAGCCCTGTTGTGGTTGAAGGTGTAGTGTGGAAATATCAGAGCTGAGAGAGTTCTCGGGAAAACAACATAGCTAACCAAGCACTTGTATGCTGACTTACAAGAACACTAGCCTCCTTGCGTTTTGTCCTGGATGCACAACCATGCTCATCATCATCCCAAGTGAACCATTACAGGATACCTCATTGGGTAAATTGATTTGCCCAAATGAAAGTACCTGTGAATAACTGTCCCAGCAGTTTACAATGAGCCTCTATCTGGTGACACCAACATCCACCTCCAAGTCCCAATTTTATGCTTCATTGTTAATTAAACATTTGACAAAAGACAAAAATCAATGCATCAGGAGAAATAGAAAGTGTGGAAAACAGAAGGTGGGAAAGATTACTGAGAAATTCAGAGTGCTGGCTACTGTTCTAGAGAACCCAAGTCTGGTGCCCAGCACTCACTCACCTCAGGGGGCCTGCCACTGCTGTTAACTACAGGTCCCGGGAGAGTCTGATAGCTTCATGTGGCACAGTGAGTGTGAGCCCGCATGCACACACACAAACGCACACATGATGTGAGAGTCCCCTTGGTATGCTGTGAATACCATTGGTTAATAAAGAAACTGCTTTGGGCCTATTGCAGTGTGGAATAGGGCAAGGCAGGATATCCAAGCAGATAGAAGAGGAGAGAGTAAGCAGAGTCAAAGAGATGCCACGCCGCCACCTAAGGAGAAAGATGCTCACGCGTAAATACCCATAAACCACAAGTCTTTTTGTAAAATAAAAAATAATAGAAATGAGTTAATTTAAGATATATCAGCTAGGTAGCAATATGCTTAAGTGATTGTTTAAGAAGTGTTTTTTTGTTTTGTTTTGTTTGTTTGTTTGTTTCTCCTTAACTTTGGAGTCTGTCTTGGAACTAACTCTTATAGACCAGACTGGCCTCAAACTCACAGAGATCTGCCTGCCTCTGCCTCACAAGAGCTGGGATTAAAGGCATGTGCCACCACCGCCCAGCCCAAGCAATGTTTTAATTAATACAGTTTCTGTATGGTTATTTCAAATCTGGGTGGCCAGAAACAGACAAGCAGCCTCCATCAACACACACACACACACACACACACACACACACACCTATGCTCCTATTCAAATAGAAATAAAAATATTTTGAAAAGAAATATAGAAAACAGAAGTAAAGGGAAATGTCAAAAGAAATTACCCAATAGTTTCAAAGAAAAGGTAAGGTTTTGCATTGCTAGAACAGTAGGAGGTGGAAAGAAGCAGAAATTCAGAACAAGGTTCTGAGAATAACAAGCTCACAAACACAAAGACTACTAGAAAATTTGGAAGATAAATGGATATATCTCTAAGAAAGTAAAGCAAAAAACTTAAAGAGCTTCTTTAAGGTGTAAGTATAAACTTTTAGGATGATTTAAGATGTTGAACATTGATGGAATCAGAGAACAGCTACACAAGGAAAAAGCTGACAAAAATCAAGAAGATAGTTCTAGAGCTTGGGTGAGAAGTTTCAAGATGAAAAGCTGCAGTGAGCACTTTTCACAGTGGGTGTGAACACATAAACAAAGTACACACAGACAGACTGAGTCGCGTTGTGAAATATAGAGCACTAAGTCTAGAAAGAATTGTATAAGTTTATAATAAGAAAAAAAACTAAAATTTTCTAGTGAGAGGAAAAAACACAAAAATTAATAAGAACTAGATTGGAGGGCTGGAGAGATGGTTGAGTGGTTGGTTAAGAGCTCAGTTCCCAGCACCCAAGTACCCATGTTGGGCAGTTCACAGATTCCCAGAACTCCAGCTCCAGGTGATCTGAGACCCTCTTCTAAGCTCTGTGGGTACCAGGCATACATGTAGTACACACATATAGGCAAAATACTCCCATACCTTAAATAAATGTTCAAAAGTAAAGGAAAAAGGTAAATGCTTCCATAATTGTGAGGAAAAAAAATATTTCTATTTCAGAATTCTCTTCCCAGCCACATGCACCATCAAATGTAAGAATGGAAACAAGTGTGTTTTATATGATATAAAATATATGCTAATTTTCATAGCATTCATTCAAAAACCACCTACTAAAGCATATTCTCCAGGGAAGACAAGGGCAAAAGGAACCAGAGTGACCATGGGAAAAGAAATGAGCATATATCACAAAATATGATTTCATTGTGAAATCTGTCTGCACATCTCTATGAATGCATCATAACAGACACACTTTGCATGAGATTGAGCAAAATTTGATGTGACTATTATAAGAAAGCAGGTAAAGAATATAAATGAAATCGTTTGGAAAAAAAGGGGGGCAAATATGAACCTTCCTACCAAGATACATAAAATAACTCATAAAACTAAAAGAAATAGTCATTTTCAGGATTACGAGAGAAATTCTAAAAGGAAGAGAAGAATATTGAAACAAACACACTTTGAGATAAGAGTCAACGTTGAGAGAAATGGCAAGCTTTTCATTAACAGTCCTTGAAGGAAAAAATTCACTACCTATTGCCAGCCATAGCTACAAGTAATCTCATTCAATAGTGAGATCATACAAAAAAAGAAAAACAATGCCCTAATCTCATGTGGCATTTTTAATTAAGATATTTTAATACTTGATATAGTATTATTGTTATCAAGGCCAAGAAACTATGCTGTCTATTTCGTTTTTCTTAAGATTGTCTTCAAGTTTTTAGTAAATCCAATAAAAATGAAGATTGCAAAGATTGATGAAAATATAATCTTTGGCCATTTTTAGATGGCGGTTTTATCTGTGTGGAAATTCTTCAGAAACTAATTAATTGGGCAAATAAAGTAGATAATCAAAATTTATGGATTAGATGCCAAGAGAAGGAACATTTTTCTGTCTAGGGGTTTAAACGCTTGCTGTCTCTTTTGCGAGGCTGGAACTTCTCTCAAGGTATCTGGATAACTCTCTTCACCTGCAAAGCCACACTTCTGCTCAGAGTGATTGTCATGTGAATTTTCCTGCAGAGATGGGAATAAACTTCTCTTTACCCGGTGGCTTAGTCAGTGTTCTATCCCTGTGATGAGACGCCATGACCACAGCAACTCTCACGAGGAAAACATTTAACTGGGGATGGCTTACAATGTTTCAGACCTTTAATCCATTACCATCATGGTGGGAAGCAAGGCAGCGCACGGGCAGACATGATTGCTGCTGGAGTAAGAGCTCAGAGTTCGACATCAGAATCCTCTATATCCACAGGTAGCACCAAGAGAGAGGGTCATGGACCTGGTTTGAGCATTCAAAACCCCAAAGCCCACCCCCAGTGATGCCCTTCCTCCAATAAAGTCACACCTATTCCTACAAAGCCACACCTCCTAATCCCTGTCAAGTAGCACCGCTCCCTAAGACCAAGCTTTCAAAACTGTGCCTCTGGAGGCCACTCTTCTTCAAACCACACCACCCAGACACAGTGCCCGCTGCAGATTTGAGAAATTTTTCTCGTTAGTCGGATTAGATAAGTGGATTGATGAGCTTATCTGGGTTATGTACAAGACAAGGGGTGGAGGCCCACTTACAGAAGCACGGTGGCTCAAAGCGCACTTTGTCAGTCAAAAGTCCACCAACGACATGGGTGACACCTCATGGAAGCTACATTCACATGGAAATCTTTTACTTTTCCAAATCTCAGCAACTAGGTTTGTTGGCTAAATAACATTGCGGTGACACTTGTGATTTTTTGGGAGTGCTTTGAACTATTTTATGGGTTTCACTTCTCTACAGGGTGGAGTACTGGGAAAACATCTACACACCAGAGACCCTTCATTTGCATTTTCATTGTTGCTTTCTTTTCTTTCTTTTTGGTGTTTTTATTTCAAGGCAAGGTTTTTTTGGTAGCCTTGGGGCATGTCCTGGAACTAGCTCTGTAGACCAGGCTGGCCTCCAACTCACAGAGATCCTCGTGCCTCTACCTCCCGAGTGCTGGGATTAAAGGTGTGCGCCACCACTGCCCAGCTTCCTTGTCACCTTCATCTTCTTTGTGCTGTTACTTCTATTATCAGCATTTATGAATTCCTATGATGAAAGCTTTACATCAGCTAACAGTTAGCTCCTACAACCATAACCTTAACAATTGTTCAAGCTAAATATTTTCCAAGAGAAATATAAGATTACTACTGTGCACTGATATTCTACTAATTGTGTAAAATAAACACATTGAACCAACAACGCATGTAGTGAAGGATATTTAAAGTTTTGATGGAGGATTTTTAAAATATTTTAAAATACTTTTCATAAATTTGCAATTTCCTTGTTGTTTTCATGTTCTTTTAAATTTTATTTTATTTTGTTTGGGAGTTTGCCAGGGCAGAGGGTGGAAATGAATAGGATGGAGATGCATGATGTGAAAGACATAAAGAGCTACTTCCAGGAAAGCTCCAAAACTACAGAGGAACCCTGTCTCAAAACAAACAAACAAACAAACAAAAAAGAATAAATAAAAAGAAAGTTTAATAATAAATAAAATATATAAATTAGATATTCTCTGAGAAAAAAATGAAATTCCCTTGCCAGGCTACTTTTATTTTGTTCCATGAGTTCCTTGGTTACACCAAGATTTTTCTTTTTTCCAACTGGTACAAGAACTGTCTTTGTTTGGATCACTGGAGGTTCAAATGAGGAAGTGTAAGAGGAGAGAATGAGAAGAGTAGAGTGAAAAGTTCATCAAGTGTATGAGAATGAACAAATTGAATGAGGAGATAACTATTAGGCTTAATCCTCACAGGACATTTAAAGAAAAAAAACGTGACATCTTCCTCAAGATTTCTCCCTGAGGATGGAAAATGAGCACTTAGTCATTGATTTACCCAAGGCCATTATTACAGTGTTGTGTGACAGACTTTTCCTGGGGAAACACAACACACACACGCACACACATACACACACACACACACACACACACCTACCTACTCACCCTAGATAAGAACTGATGAAAGACCAAAGAATAGATACCACAAAGGCTGAATTGGTGAAGCAGTATGTTTTCTTAGGGGTTACTTATGGGAGCAGAAAATTAAAGCTGGGAACCCGGAGCCAGATACACAGCTTGCAGGCAGCTCAACTGGGTGTAGATGTTCCAGGTAGCCGAGTTGGTCTGAGCCTCTTCTAAACAGAGCAGCTGGTTTTTGCTTCTTCTTGGCAATTGGGCTGGCCTCTGCTTCTCCCAGGTTACTCCTTTACTGATCTGAGAGTGACTCGGAGCATCTTCACTGCTCCTAGACCCCTGGGGAGGGAGAGGCTCTAGTGAGTCTGCCCAGTTTCAGGGACTTCCTGGAGCTATTTCCAGTTGTTTGCTTCCCATCTTTTGGAGCTTTCCTACACAATAGAATGTTTCACCTTCTCACAGAACAGAGGTTCTCTACCTGTGATTCTAGACCCTTTTGGGGGTTACATATCAGATATTTTATATTACAATTCATAACAGTATCAAAATTATAGTTATGAAGTAGCAATAAAATAACTTTATGATTGGAGGTCGCCACAAACTTAGGAACTGTATTTAAGGATTGCAGCATTAGGAAGCTTGAGAACCACAGCCCTAGAAAATACTTGTTTTCACATCCTTATAAACATCCTGACCTAACATATCCTAACATAACATTTCCTTCACATCATATGCCTTAAGAAGTCTGCCTCCAACACGGAGGAAACGGCCACACCACACATCCAGACCTAATCAGGATCAGCACTTCATCTGAGTCATAGAATCCTCCCAAGCAGAAAAGAGAAATGCAGAGACCCACTGCAGCAGAGACAGCCAGCATGAGGGAGTTCTCTGCAGGTGCAGGGAGCTTAGGTAGAACAAAGTACAGGTCCAGGTATTGGCAATATTTGCAATACACATAATATTTTTAAATTCCCCCGAAAGTTCAAAGATACATAAGGATCTAAGCATGAAACACATAATTTTAAAACAAGTTTTAAAAATTAGATATTACCCTTACAGAATCCTGACAAAGGATTTCTTAAATAACACATTGCATGATAAAACAGTACACTGATAAACTTGATCACATAAAATATCAAACATTTGTATAACAAAAGATACAAGCAAAACTACTGCACAAAAAGCACTTTCAGGAATCTATGGAATTAGTTCTTTTAAAAATTTAAAACCCTTTCAAATAACAGGCAAAAGTGGGTCCAAGGAAGTAACTGGACAAAGAACACGTGCAAAACCGTGAAGAAATATAAACAGCAACCTAGAGCAACTGATCACATAAAGCACTATTTGCTACGTCAAATCAAGCTCTTACACAGTCATCTTCGAAATTCTCTTGCAAATCAGATGAGGCCTCAGCTACCTAAGGGGACCACACCGCAAATATTGTCAATCATTACCACAAAAAGAAAGGGATTTTACAGGTTCCTCTTCTGCAAATTACGCTGTGACCAAAACTCGTATTTCCCGTGAAACCCGAAGGTGTGTAGCCAGGCATATTGGATGAACAACCCAAATGTTTATCATGCTAGGTATCAAGAAATCTAGTGTTAAAAAACAAGCTATTGTTCCAACACATGGCATTGACAAACATCATTAATTGCAGCAGTATTTATGTTAATAAGGCTGTACGCAAAGGGGGACCCCTGAGCGGATGAGAGAGTACAATACAGTATGTACCGTTCGAAGAACACTTCGGCTTCTCTAATAGGAATAAAAATACATAGTATATATATCTACCTACCTACCTATCTGTATCTATGTGCGTGTGTGTGTATCATTTATCATCTATCTATATGCCTGCCACTAAAATTATGTACTCACACACAGAAATGTTTGTATTAAAAGGTATAAGATCTGCCCTTTCATCTGCCTATTCATGATTAAACAATCATTCCTTTAACATTCTTTCTTAAGCGTTATTTAAATGCTAAAATAAATTACATTAAGCAAGAGACTCCAAGAACTCCAACACTGAGAATTTAGAGAGAGCAAACAAGGGCACATGATGACACACTCCTAATCCCAACGGAAACAGCTCTGCTGCGCGGGGAGACTGTATCTGAGAAAGTAAAGCAAACAGCAGCCTTATCTAGCTTCCAAATTGATACCAATCATACGCAAAGCATAGACGTCGACATCAGAAAGAAACGTGGCGGGGACGATAAAATCCAAAGGAGACCCTCACTAAGCGACCAGCGCCTAAGACCCACCTGAGATAATTGCCGCTGCCTCTCTAACTCCCTCGTAATTTGCATAATTGTTTCACCTGTCCATTAATCTTAATCCATCACAACGTGGTAACACGGTAGTTTCTGAACGCTCAGCTTTCAGGCATTGACCCTGAAGTTCTGTGCCTAGGACAAACCATGACAACCAAATGCAATTATGATCTATGTATTTTAATTTTTATTTGTATTTATTATTCTGTGTGTGTGAGAGAGAGAGGGTGCATTGCACACACATACACTCGTACATGTATGTACATACATGTGTAGTTGTTTAGCTGTGAGAGGACAACTTTTGGAGTTGGTCCTCTCCTACTTTTACATGAGTTCTGCCTATTTAATCCAGGTCGTCAAGACAAGCACAGCCACCTGCTAAGCCATCACAGCAGCCTGCAAATGGGAACTTTAGAGACTGGAAGCAAGTGTTTTTCAGCCTTAGAATCCCTAGGATGTACCTAGCTCTTCATAATTGAGCATGTCAGAGATGCCTTCTTTTCATCATGTAATAATGCTGACATGATATTATTGTTGTATGGGATAATAACATTTCCATCTTACGGCACTGTGCATTGAATTTTGGTTATGCTTTAAGGCATTTCCCACAGTGCCTTGCTTGAGGCTGACAACTCCACAGTGACTATTGATCTATTATTACCACAGTTATTGGAGCCACTGTTCTTACCCATACTACCAGAGTATGTTTTATCTCCACGTGAAGTCAAAAATTAACCAATATCAAGTAGGAAATTTCTAGAAACATTTTTGGTTTTTTTGCTTTCACATACACTGTTGATTTGAGTATGATCATTTGTGCATGTGTGTGAGTGGTGGCTTAGATTGCCTGGTGAGACCTCTTATCTCTAGTAATGTAGTTTCAGAATCACAATTGTGTGGTCAATTTGTAAGATGTCAAAAGAACGGAGCTGCCATATAATCTAAGAATATGGTGACACTGCCATGTCTGTGGATGGGTGGCAAATTGGCAAATTAAAGCAGAATAAACCAGAGGGCACACATATAAAAGAATGAGGCAGACACTCAGAAAACAGAGATGTGCCAAATTGGCTGGATTCTGTGTTTCTGAGCTCAATCCATTCCTTGCTTCAGCTGCATTCTTGTGTTTGAGTTTTTCTCACTCCCTGGGTTCCCTACATTAATTCGTGTTTGCTTGTACTATTTTAAGCTGCTTTTCCATTACATATCATCCTAAGAATTTCGGTTAATATAAAGTGGATGCAGCGCAGACAGTTACGGAGCTACGTTCCCATTTGCCCGTGGCTTACAAGTAATAAAAAGTCTTGGCTTACTGCTCAGGAAGCTAGATCGGGTGATTAAAAATCATATAATTTATTTGCAAAGATATATTAGACACACATCTCATGAGTTTGAAAGTAATCACCACACGTCTCATTAAGTGGGAGCTTTAAGAAGAGAATCAGAAAATAACCAAGTGGCTGGGTTCATCACCCCTCCTATTTCTATTTATTTAGACAACATGAAAACACTTATAAAACAAGACAGAGTTCTCTAGATCAAAAAGAAAAAGGTAACATAGAAATGACACGACTTGGCCTAAACACAGTTAAATAAAACAAGGAGACAGAATGCAAATGAATATATTTTGTGTGAGGAGTAGACATGCTGCTAATTGCGTTCACTTATTATCATAGAAATGACATGTTTTCTGCTTAGTTATACGCCGCCACCGTTAATAATTGAAACACAAACACATGAAACAGTAATTTAGTGGCAGACTTCGTAATTACAAAAGTATAGTAAGGGTTTGTTTTGTAAACATACGTGGAACTCCTTTGTACACGGTGTAATTAGCATGAATGCTAGAATGTAAGAGAAGCCTACAGAAAGAATTCTGCCACCGACCTCCCAAAGCACTGCCTATGAGCCTTGGTGTCCTCGTTTATAAAGCAAAATGGACAACCAGTAGGATTTATTGGGATGATGTACATCTTCTGGAGGGCTTTTGGTTTGGTCCTCATAAATACATTACTCAGTAAACTGAGTTATTATGACACATAGTTTTTCTTCTGCCTTCCTCTATTTCTGGATTAGAGAAAACAGGTTATTTTGCATAACTAATTTTCCTCTCTTTTATACATGAGGTAAGTGAGATTTAGGAAAACTAGATGGCATAATCAAATACAGTAACTGTTCTAGCATGAATTTGAAGCCAAGTAGTCAAAAATCCAAACAATTATGAATTTCAATACATCCTCTGGGCTAGCTTTTAACCGCTTTATGGCATGTCCACGTATCCGACCACTGAAAACCACCTTTATTTTCATTATAAAGTAATATAATCTGGGCTACTGGTATTTTGTCAGAAAAAATAATAAAATGGAGGGGAAGGGAAGGGGAAGACAGCTTATACAACTTAGAACACATGACTGCCTGCAATATCTACGAGCCAAGCACTGTGCAGTCTACCCCCAAACCCAGGTACTTAGTCCTATCATGTTGCCTCTTTGCAGTTAAGAGTGTAGAGGACAGGGCAGAAATCAGGCCAATAACAACTCCCTGGCCTTCCCTTGCTACAGAACAGTCAAAGTGGTACTCTTTGCTGACCCTGTGTTAGCCCATAACACAAGCCTGCTAAACAACAGGAAAGTCAAAGTTCCAGCGGCCCGTGACCCATGATGTCCGTTATCTCAGTAGGGGAGTAGGGAGAAAGAGAAACCATCAATGAAAAGTAGATGGATGTTCAGCTAATCCAAGCAAAGCGGGCTATTATTTTTTTTTTGACAGAGATGAATATTAGCAAAGGAATATTTGGGGAACTTGAAAACTCTTCATTTTCTTTGGTGGGCACATGTACTCATCTGAATGCAAAGAGTGCAGAAATCCCTATCTCCCAGCTCTCCGTTTCTGAACACGCTCAACAAAGGGTGCAGTCAGATGAAACATCAGTTAGCATTCGCTTTCACCGGGAATACGCGTATTAACTGTTGTTCAAATAGTTTGCAGACATAACAGTCCTGGGAGCGGATGTGGCTTTGTATTTACAAGGCAGCCATTTGTTGTTATTTGTCCTTCTTTTAATTTTCACCTTTTTGCATTTGAATTTCCTTCCAGTTCTGACTAGAATAGGCCCTCCTTAAGAGAGAGGAAAAGTCTCTTTAATGCGCATTTTGTTCCACAAAGGTTTTCGGGCTCCAGAGCAAACCCAGGGGCGTCCAATTTGTTCCTTTGTCAATCCTACAAACATCGGCAATGTGTTTCCAAAAATGAAAAATAAAAACCATGGTATCTTTTTGTAAAGCTCAGAAGGAGCCTCTCTTAGCAGAGGCCATCATTTTAGACATCTGTTGAGATGGTGGTCCTTGCATCTGATGGCTACTTTCTCAAAATAAGAGAAGACGGGGGATCAACATTTATTTACACTTCTCATGGCACAGAACTCTCTTCTGTTCGTTCATTTCCTTATGCAGGTCTTACACTAGCGACATCAGAGTTATCGATTATTATGGACTAACATAGAGGTCAACATCAAAACTATCAATTATCAATCACATAATAATCCTAAATACATTACTTAAATTCATTGTGTTCCTGTTTCCTTGGATTTTTTTTTTAGCATAAAGTCTTTTGAGGTTTTATATAGCATTGAATGAAAGGGGGTAACTGTTAGCTCCATGTCTACTAGCTCATCACTATCATTTTCATTTCTCCCAAGAAACTCAAGGCCAGCATTCTCTCTCTCTGTCTCTCTCTCTGTCTCTGTCTCTGTCTCTCTCTCTCTCTCTCTCTCACACACACACACACACACACACACACACCTCTGACTAGTAACATTACATTATTATATTTAACACCAGGGATTTTTAATAAAAAAAAAGACTTTTCACTATACAGCAATAGGATGGGTGTGATCAGTTGGTGAAATGGGAAGAAGAATGAGGCCTGGGAATGTATGCACACACACATACGCCAGAGCAAATTTCACTTTAGGCAAAGTTTTCATTTGAGACCTTAAAAAGATTTATGACTTCAAAAATGTCTTTTCATAGACAATAGAGGTTCTATTCTGCGTGGATCTGTGGTACCCTCTGCAGAATTAGAGATATGGTGAAGGTAGAGATGCTCAATCACCATGGAAACTGCAAAGTCTCATCAGGTTTTGCTACCAATAATACTAGTTTACTCCACTAATCATGTTCCCCAGAGTACTGCAGTATAGACTTAAAGAACCCAAACCAGTTCTGAGGGTGTTTTCTGTCCTCTCATGTGCCCCACCAAAAACTCGTCTTCTGTTGGAGGAGGAGATGCCTCGGTTTTTACCATTCAGGATCAGTGATAGAAACAGCTGGCAGCAGTCAATGCTCCTGTAGTTTACCAACGTAAAGTCCCCTCTCCATAGACAAGACAAAGCTCGTAGAAGACAGTGTCCTTCCTCCCTTGTGAGTGTCCGCACAGCATCCAAGTCAGTATCACTTTCATGTCTCGGCTCCTGCTCTTGATCTGGACCAAAAAAAACATGTACTAATCAAAAAAAAACAAACAACAAACAAAAACTCAGATAGGTCATTTAGAAATAGCAATAACATTTATGGAAAGTTCGAAGTTGCCCTACCGATTCTCTACATTTTTAGAAACCAATCTGATGAAAATATAAGTCACCTGGCTATCTTTCAGGACCAGAACACATGCCCCATAGCTTTACTTTCAAAGTGCGTTGGCCATGCACCCCGACACCGCCTTCTACTGTTTAGTATTTTGAAGCTACAAATCATTTTGGCTTCAAATAAACATTAATGAAACACAGTAAACTTCAATGTTAGATGTAAGTGTCTGTTTATAACAGACAGAAATGAAGTAATAGAACAGTCGGGAAGTCAGGTGTTATCATTCCCGAGTGTGGGTCAGAACAGACAACGTGGCTTCCATTTTAAGTGACTGCTCCACACACCCCTCTTTTCTTCTCATCATTTGATTTAAGGAAAGTCGGGTGGTCAGCAACACTATCAAAAGCCCAAAGACAAGACCAGCCAAAGCCTCAGCCTGTACTCTTAACCTCTTGACCTCGGGACTGCCATACTCTGGTCCAGATCTGACTCAGCCTCTCGGATTCTTGGCTCTCAGAAATTGCCTGAAGTAATAAATGACTGGTGTTTAAATTATTACATTTTGGAACAACTTACTACATAGTAACAGATCTCTAATACAAGACAGGAAAGAAAGGGAAAGAAACTGACTTAAGGAATGCTAAGAGGACCACAGAGGATAGAATCACTGACTTGGTAGCTCCTTCTCGTGTAAGTTTTCGACTTTGAGTTGCCCCAATACGTATTCTGACCTCCCCCATAGTATTTGTCCTGGTGATTTTCTGGCATCGTGTTTGGTTACACTGGGATAAACAACTGCCCAGAATGTTGGTATGGCTAGTCCTTAGTAAGAAGAAGAGGAAATTTAACAAATGTCTGTTGGCATATATGTGTATATACACATACATGAATATGTCTTTCTCAATTTTAAAATCTAAAAGGGAGTTCTCAAAACAACGTGAGTACTTATTGTAAATTCCTCTGCAAAACTCCAGCTCATCTTACTCTAGGTCAATCAGAAATCCTTGTCTTGGGCACATCTTTCATCTTAGATGTGTAAATTCCTTGAGAGATTTGAATGAGGGTAAATAAGAGAAGGTCTAAGGCAGAGAAAATGCACATAAAACAGCAAACAAGAAAGTCATTTTGCTTCTGTGGGAAGGATAAGGAGGCCCAGTGATCTAGACTCGAATATCCTGAGTTCAGGGTACCAGATTGCTATCACCACAGAGTTGGGTTGACCAAGGTCTTCACAATTCCAATGTGAAATTTAAATAAAATGATTGTAAAGTGTGCCTTCTCAGTTAAAACTCTGTGCCTCTGTATGGCTGAAGAAGAAAGCAAGCCCACAACGTAGAAAATTAACAGGCAAAAAAAATAAATAAATATCCATCAGTAGTTGAGATAAAATTTATCGTCTATTAAGGAAAGAAATGTATCCCCATCTTTAATGGGTTTTGTTTGGTATAAGGGGGGAAAGGGGGCTATTACTCTTTTCATCTCATTATGGCAATTAGTTTAGCTGTTCTCTGCGCTCAGCCACACAAGGTCGACAGTGGTGATAAGCAGGGACTCTAGTCCTTCATACTCCAGGAAATCCCTATTTCACCAGGACGCAACAGCCCCGAGAAGCAGAGAATTAGCAGCACACGGTTTGCAATATACTGCCTTAATACAATACAAAAGGAGGCCATGGTTGGAAAGGATCAGGGGTGGTGGCACCACAGAGAATGATAACTTAGGCCTCTGAAAAATAGGTTGAACTCAGAAGGGAAGAGGATCGAAAGTGTCTTTCGGGTTAGCGTAGCTTCACGCTGCCCTTTAGCTTGTGAGACGTAAAATCACTGTGGAATGAAGGTCAACTTCCAGAGCGTATTACAAAGGCTGTGAGAGCATCTCCTGACTTGGCTGGCGTTCCAGCCTGAGACCCTGTACCAGAGTCTTCCCAGCAGCTCTGCATGGCCTTTGTCGGTATCCCACTTTCATTGTTATTCTCCACCGCGCCGCGAACAGTAGCACGTGGTCCCGTTTATTAGTCAGCTCCCATATGCTCTACACTTTTGCTTCGCTTAATTTCCCAGACTGCTTTGGACTGTAGGTTTCATTACCCTCATACCTTAGATAAGAAAACTGATTAATTTATTTATTTATTAAACATTTCTGTCTCTTCCCCACCGCCGCCTCCCCTTTCCCTCCCCCTCCCCCAACCAAGCCCCCCTCCCTCGTCAGCCCAAAAAGCAATCAGGGTTCTCTGCCCTGTGGGAATTAAAAAAAAAAAAAAAAAAGAAAACTGAGGACTCCGAGCATTATGTAACTTGTCCCCGGTTGCGGGATTTATAGCTTTATGTTAGAGTCTGACTTTGTGACATGTCATTTCTTCTTTTCCGCCGTCTTGGATCCATCGCTGCTGCAGAGGGCAAGAAGCAAGAATAACACAGACCTAGTCAACGTGAGGATCTCGCAAGGAGAGCCCGCTGCACAGCACACCAACCCAGCTCCAGCTGCTTGTCCTAAGATGGCAACCAGAAAAGCAGCCAGGGAGGAAGGAATAAAGGAAGTACCTAATTCTAAGAGCTCAGAAACAGCCACCACCTGCTTCAGATTCCCTCAGAGATAAAGAGGCAAAGCCTCACAGGTACTCGGGGTCAGGTGACCTCCACCTTCACTCGTGACCTCCTGGCTTGTTAGAGGTGGAGGTGGGACAATGGCTCACATCTCATGCCCTGCAAACCAAGAGGAAGAGAATGGGGTAGCATTGAATAAATGTGATTTCCTCCACAAATGAAACCTTTTTCATTATTAAACGCTGTTTTTAAAATCCTAGGGCAATGTTCCAAGGGCTTTGATTCACCCAGAATTGATTTGTTTTCAAAATGCTTCAGTTTCTGGATTTACCAACTCTGGGATGTGATGCAGAAGAAAAAAAAAATAACATATTTTGAAACATCCTTGAAGCTAAGAACTCAGAGGAACCAAATAACCAGCTAGCAATTACTGTGCATTCCTTCCCATTTTCTGCTTTAGCATGAGGGTTGCTGTATGGGGCAGGTATTCAAGCAAAAACAGGGCAAATAACCTCACACAAATTTGATATCAGGCTTCAATTATTTCTGTCTATATAGAGTTTAAGAGTAGAGGAAGACTGTGCTCGCATTGGATCATGATCATCTCTGGAAGGAGCTATAGAATCAGCATTCCTGTGCACCTCAGCCAGTGCAGGCCCCAGCAATGTCCAGTTCTCCCTGGCACCTCAGCCCGTGCAGGCAGGCCTGGCACTCGCCACTTGCACATTAAATCTTGGTCATTCCTTTTAATACTAAGTTAAAAATGTACCTTTGCTGTCTTTGTTTGGAGCAAAGAAGCAACCACGTGGTTCTAACAAAGTAATGAGGAAGAAGGATGTTTCTTCCCACTGGGGGTCAATTCTTCGTTCTGTGATTGGCAGTAAATTGGCTTACGTCATTGCATATTCCTGTTTCTAGATTGTCTTCAGTTCATTTCCATTATGATGTTACCTTGGCCAGTGACTAGTCAGGGTTTTTGGCTTTTTTGTTTGTTTTGTTTTTTTTTTTTTTGTTTTGCAAAGCATCGAGAGTTTAACGCTTGCAGTATCCAATCTGTGGCTCAACCATGGGACACGGGTATTAGAAGGCGCCCGCTGAACAGCCCTCTCGGTTCCCACAGTAGCAGGACCCCCGCGCTCAGCCTCTGATTAGACTGGGTGCTGTACAGCCACACATTCATTCACTTCCCAATCTCTCCTCTTCTTCCAGCTTCCTCGACTTCCACTAGCTGGACTCTTACTGCTTCCTAACGTAGCATCCTAGCAACCGCTGTGCCTGGCTGACTGATGCAGTCTATTCCTTCCTAGCACAGACACGGATTCTTGTCCGCAGTTTTCCAAAGGGTTGATTAAATGTCTGTAACCTTTACCTGAACATTTAGATTTAGGTCTCAATCTACATCATTTTTTTTTCTTTGATAAAAATGGCCTTACGCCCATTAATGTTAGGGGACAGGGGTCTGTTGGTTAGGTTCAGGAAAGCGGTCTTGCCACCCACCCCCTCATCCTCCGTCTCTTCTCAACAGCTACTTTAGTTTCAATTGCAGCTTTCTCTTTCAAGCTTTTCCAAATCTTTTCCATGAAAACCCCCAACCCTTTTATAATTGTTCTCTTCTGCTTCCAACTCTCATCTCATTTCATTTCTTATTTTAATGTCCACTTCATGTCCACAATCATTTAAATTATGTTTAGAAAGACAGACACCATTGCAAGGCCCTGAGATGCAGGCACCAGCGCACACTTCTTCTACCGCAGACGGTACAGAAATTCTTATTTGCTTGCTAGCTTGGCTCCTCATGTCTGTCTGTTTCCTGAGACGGGGTCTCTTTTTATAGACCAGGCCGGCCTCAAACCCACAGTCAACTTCCTTTGGCTTCCCAATCCCTAGAATTCCAGGCATGCCACTAAGCCTGCTTTCATAAATTCATAATGATAGAAATCATTTTGCGTTAGTGTAACTGAACGTCGCAGTAGGAAGGCCATCGGTGCAGAATTCCCATATGATGTTTAGTTCCATAATACAAGGTGCTTGTCACCTTTGTTACCTCTATTCCTAGCAACAAACACATAGTCTGCCACGTAAAAAGTACCAAATCCAAGAATAGATAGTTCAGCGACTGGATAAATAAAAATTTAAACAAAGTAAGATGTTAAGATGAATCACAGAGTAACTTTGAAATAAATAAGTTGTCTCGGTATTAAATTTTACGATCTGCCTAAATCAGAAAGTTCTAGTTAAGAATGCTACGTGGAGCATTTAGAGGAGGTTTTTTTTTTTTTAAACTTTATTTGCTGCACTAGAAAATCCCAAGCATCTATTGGTGATTCAACAAAGCAGGTCTACTTTGGGGCTTCCTAGGTAGTAGAAACTAGGGTCTCTCAGGAAACAAAGGCACGCATCAGGGGGCCTGTTTCAGAAACCAACGCTTGGCATCACTTTGCCGAGGGAAGAGGCAGCCTGTCCAGCTGCTCTCCCGAGAAAGAAGACCTCTGAGAATAAGTTGAGAGCGAGAATAGAGTGTGTGGCTGTATCAATGCACCGTGTACACACCTTCTGGCAGGCTTCCCCAAAGCACCTAGCTTAGTGCTCAGCACAGGGAGAGATAAAAATGCTGCTGATTATTTGCCTGGGCCTGTTCTGTGTGTCCAAGAAAGGTGGGCAGACATTGGCCAGGATTCAAAACTGTCTTTCCCTGCCTGAGACTGTAGGATTTGTTCCCTGGAGAGACACAGATATTCTTCCCACCGCTGCACGGAATGCACTGTGGAGAAGGCACGCGTCCTTTCCTATACTTCTTTCATTCTCTTTCTTTTCATTTACCAAAGCCATTTCAGCTTGAATAAATGTTTATGATGCAGAAGATTAGTGACTATTTAAGAGTGGCATTCACTTTGGACATGACTTTGACATGAACATTTTAAGGCAGAAAATGTTAAAATCACAAAAAGATGTCAGGATGGAATAGATGAAAAGGTGAAGACTGAATACTCCTTAAGAAGATAAAACATCACTCAGCCTCTTACACAGGTATCTCTAATATAAGACAAAAATTAGTTCTAAAAGTAAACATTTTATATCCTTGTATTCTTCAACTTTGTAAAAGCTAGTCCAGGTACAAACTGGCAATTATCCCTGAGATTAATAAATGGTGTTTCTGTAAATCTTCTTCACACTCTATTCCAAAAAAAATAATTGTTTTAATTTACTCAAAAAAAAAAAAAACCACAAAGGGTTGAGTTTTTTTTTTTTTTCTCCCTGCCATTTTTCCTTTTCCCCATGACACAGACCTGAGGATGCGGTCAGAACACGATCATAACATTTCTGCCAACAAGGGCTAGTGCAGTCAGGTCAAAGCAGTAGCAGTGGGCATCCTTAGTGTCACGTGATTCCTATGAGCACTGTGGGTGGTGAATACCATCCAGGAGCGTGGCTATCACGAGCCCTTTCCACCCAACATCCCTGTTCACACCACTTTCCTGGTTAGGTTTGCTTTTGTCCCTCCAGAAAAAAAAATCACTGAATGGACTGGGAAATATCTTAATTGTAGCCTGCCCAATTTTAGTCCAGAGGAGACCTCAGCATCAGAACAAGAAGGCTCTTAACCTCTGTAAGTGAGAAGTTAGTCCTAATTACATCACCTGGGATTTCCATTTTTTTAATGCATTAATATTATGCTTTCCTACAAAATCCGGGCACTTAATGTCAGGTGAGGGTTAACACAGGTCAAATCACTCCTTTTATCAAAATGACCTCCGTGCTCACTAAGTCACAAAGTTGTTCAAGTTCTGGAAAGGTAAGGGTGCGGTAGCTAGTGTGGACAGGTTCTGTAGATGCCTTCCTGATGAAGGTGATCCAAGACTTCAATAACAAACACGTGGTACTTGATGAGACTGAGCTGGGTTGAGCAGACTACAAGTCAGAGCCAAGCATCTAAGCAGAGCCCTTGAAAACACTATACCATTAGGACTTTCCAAGAACGTCTATCTACAGAGGCCTTCTGGCAATATCCCTGAGAATTTTGATATGAGATATCCATGAGGTATTTTTTAGCTGCCTACACTGTCTTCAAGGGTAGGGCAAAGGAGAGGCTCCCCAGTAGTCCAGACACTAGATAATATTAACTCATAAGACAGCTTGAGTCATACAAGATGGAAGAATATGAAGAAGCCAAATATAAAGCACAGGCTATGAATAAGGATGTACTATACTGTTCACTTTGGGACTCTTTGAACAGAAATGGGTGACAATAGCCAGATGATATACCAAGACAACAGGCAAATCTTGGGCTATCCAAAATTAATCGAAACAAATGGTCACTCTGGTGGCAAGGACTTAGCATCAGAGAAGAGTCAGTGTGGTTCCGGACAATCTGAGGAAACTTCATGTTGCATGAAGCGGGGAGGTCTTGGGCTGTATCTGAAGGGCAGGTAGAATCAAATAACAAGGGCCCGGTGATTCAAATGAGACTACTGTTTGGGGATCTGGGCTTCCCAGTGTGGCTGTAGATGGTGCGAGCCATCAAGATCCCAGACTGACCAGGCGGCAGCAGCACAAGGATCACATATCTATGTTGGCGGCAGTCAGACGACGTGTAGCTTGTGTGTCAACTGAACTCATTTCAAATGGCTGCCAGAGCCAATAAATACTTAGCAATGCTGGCCGTGGACACAAGAGAGGGGTACAACATGTCATTGCCATCGAAAACAGATGTTAACGTCTAGCTGGCTACGGCTTTGGGTAGTGTTAGGCTTTAAAACCTTGGTAAGGGTGACCTAAAATTTTTTCAAACTTAATTTCCTGCCAGCTAATCATTGGCTTTTGTCTGATATTAGCAATGAGGAAGGGACCTAGTAAGAAAAGCCCATCCAAAATGACTCATGATACATCGGGAAAGTTTAACTCAATGCTAGAACTTTTTGCTAGGCAAAAAGTTGTTGGGAGAAAGGGCACAGACTGGCATATGATGTTAAAATATTAATATTGGTAAACATTCATTTGTTTAGATTTAATATAAAGCATAGAAAATAGATTGTAGAAATAGGCAGGAAGCTGTGCCCCTAAGGTAAAATGCAGTTTTATAGTTATGAAAATTTAATTTGACTGCTTTCTCAATAATTGCTCATATTTGTAGCAGCAGCGTGCCAGCAAGATAACGGTCAATCAAATGGACATCACCCTGTAAACGCTCTCAAAAAGCCTGTACTCTGTCTCCTGGTGGGAAAATGGCATTGCTTCCAATTGTTAAAAGACGCCCAATTGAAAGGCAGAATAAGAAACTTGACAGTGGGACATCTTTATATATTGCCATTTGCCTCTCTTTCTCAAATAAAATTCCTGTTGGGAGCTGGAACTATTTTCCCCTCCTCGCGAAAATGGGAAACCTCTCACATCAAAAACCAAACTGAAAGCAGAATAGGCGAGGTTCTCTTTTGAGAATTCTGTTTGTGGCTAGGAAGAACTAGGATGTGCTATGGCCGTGGGCTTGGCAAGCATTTCTCTGCCAGGTGAGTGAAGGGCAGAAGTAGGGTCCCTCAGTGTGTGACCGATCTCCCGTTTCCTAAGTGAAGAAAAACAACAAAAGATCCCCTCTCGGTCTCGTCTTGCTCTGAGCCTCCTGTAATTTCTCTCTCTCTTTTGTTCTTTCTTGTTCCTTATTTCCCACACTCTTCATGACCGTCGAGAACATGCCATTAATAATGGGTACAAAGAATAGTGCTCGCTGCATGGAGATAAACTGGGGAGGACAAAATATCAACTTCCCGCTGCTCAATTGAAAACCCTATCTGTACAACTGGTAATTACTTTTAATTTAATTAGGACTCGTGGTATTGTTTCTATCTCATAGATTACATTATAACATGTAATGTGTTAAAACAACAAGACAAATTGAGGCTGGAAAACACAGAAAATATTACCTTTTTCTATAAATAATACCACACTTTAACTCTTCCAAAAGCCCTCGTGTAGCTTACTATGGGGTAATTATGACTTTCCATACCCCTTTAGCTTGAGTAAGCAAGAATTTTACACAATCTAATGAAAAACTACATTTCATAGGCTTTTTAAAAGAATGTGTCTTAACTCTGCACTTCCTCTCTTTTCCTCTCTCACACAGAACAAATGATTTATGCTTTTGCACACTAAAACAAAATCCATATAGCTAGGGAGAACAATTGTAAGTTCTACAGCAAGGTCATATTCTTGCTGCTTGAACATGAGGGTATAAAAGTGACTGGCAAAGACAGCGTTTTAGGCAGAATCCCACAGTGCCTGGTGGAACAAGGAAAAGAAGCCTACTTAAGGTATTTGCTGGCTCAAAGGGGAGTGGGTGATCCATTCCTCTGAGAAAGATTCAATAAATTTAATAATCATAAGAGACATTGAGTTTCTATATGACATTCACAAGCGCATGTGAACTGCTACGTAAATCTTCCAAAGACGATCTAAATAAATTATGTAATGTAATAAGAACTGAATACTTGATTAATCTTCAAACACAGGAAACTTCTAGAACAGATAACAAAACGATGAGCTGGAGAGAGAGAGAAGAGAAATGGGGTCGAGGGGCGGGAGGACAGGTTTCTTGAGGTCAAATTTCCCAAATGATCTTAAAAGTAGTTGTCCAAATATAAAGTCTGAATAAATGCCAAGTTAAATATAACCCATAATAATATTTTATTTTTTACTCTAATCATTTGGAACTGTCAATTTGTAAAATCTATGGATTTACAGGGTTAACAAAATTTATTTTGAAAGGTTGATAGGCAAAAGGAAATAAAGACCACTTCAAAAAGATTTCCCTTTTCTTATATAGAAACTCTGTGATCACAGGTCAGTTTCTTTTATATTATTGAAAATGGATTTTTTGTACAGTATATCCTGATTAACTTCCCCTCCTCCTACTCTTCCCAGTTCCTTCCCACATTCACTTTCATCTAGATCTATTCTTTCTGTCTCTCATTAGAAAATATATCAGCATCTCAAGAATAATAATAAAATAAAATGAGATGAATTACAAAAAAAAACAAATAGGAATATAAAAAAAGCAATCAAATGGGGAAAAAAGCCAAAGAAAAAGTACATGAAATGTATACAAATTCAGAGACACACACATTACACACAGAAATCATGTAAGAACCCAAAACTGGAAGTGTGTGTGTGTGTGTACACATACGCATGCATGTATATATTGTAATATATACAAAGGACCTGGATGTTAGAACAAAAGCCTTGACTTAATATTATGAGACCAAGAACCTTCAGAGAAGCCACTTTCTGTTGGTTAGTTGCTGTTGGGCATGTCACTTACCCTTGAGAGTGGTTTATTTCCCCAGAGGGACACCTTTGGAGAAAACTAAATTTTCATTTGCAAATGAAAACTAAATTGGCCATAACGTCTGGGTTAGGGCTGAGGGCATGTGTCCACTTCTCTGTTCAGTTCTAAGATCCCATCTGCTGCAGACGGTCCAGGCCCTGGGCACGCTGCCACAGTCTCTGTGGATCCAAATGAGTGCCAGCGCTGTTGTGTCTAGAAGGCCTTGATTTCTTGGTGTCCTCCAACCCCTTACATTTTCTCTACTTCCTCTTCAGCAAAGTTCCCTGAGCCTGAAGGGGAGGGATTTGATGGAGTCATCCCTTTCAGGACTGAGTGATCCAAGGTCTCTCACTCCCTGCCTGTTGTCTGGCTGTGGGTCTCTGGATTTCTTCCCGCCTGCTGCAGGGGGAAGCTTCTCTGATGATGGGTGAGCAAGGCACTGACCTATGAGAATAGCAGAATGTCATTAAGAGTCATTTCATCGATAATGTTCCTTTAACATAACAGTAGTGTTTGTTTTTCCCGTAGGTCCGTGACCTATCTATTCTCAAGTTCTTAACCATCCAAACAACATTAGGGATGGGTTGTATCTAATGGAGTGGGCCTGACTCCAATCAGATATTAGTTGGTTACTTCCACAAGCTTTGTGCTCCCATTGTACCAGCATATATTTCCAGCTGGTCATTCTTGTAGATGGAAGGGTTTGTAGCTAGGGGGTGCTTATGTTTTTCCTTTGGTAGCCTGCAGAGTACTTTCCTGGACCAAAGACACTAGAATGTAGAAGTGAAGGCTCTATGTCGGCACCACCTTGACTTCTCCATGTTCAATGAGTTGTATGGTGTTGTCTTCAGCGATAAGATCTTGCTATCAGTTTGTGGAAAGCCACCAACAGTTTTGGCAACAGCCTGGGTTGTTTGGGGGGCTCTCACAGAACACCTTTGGCCAAAAACTCAATTAGTTATAACCCAATCTTGACCATTTGGCAACAAGAAATGGCTACTTGGGACTCTGGCTCTTCCATTATTTGGCAATTTCATTTAGATCGTCTTCATATATAATTTTGGATGTGTCTACTGTATTGGGCTCCCAAAATAACCCTCAAATGGCCTCAATTTTAGCTGTCTCTCTCTGAATTCCCTCCCTTATGCCCCTCTTCTTTCCCTCTCCAGCTAATTCTCCAGTTTCAGAACCTCCCTCCTGTCTTCTATAACTATATTCTCTATATCCCTTTCCTAGGGAAAACAATCTGTCTACTCTAGTCCCTTATTCTATATTTAACTTCTGTGACTCTACACACTGTAACTTGGTTCCCATTGGAATAATATCCACATAAAAACAAATACATACCATATTTTTCTTCCTGGGTCTGGGTTACCTCACTTGGGATGATTTTTTTCTTTAGTTCCATCCATTTATTTGTGAATTTCATGACTTTTAAAAATCCATATAATATTTCATTATGTAAATGTACCATATTTTCTTTATACATTCATCTGTTGAGGGATATCTAGGTTATCCAACTTCTGTCTATAAAAAAATAGAGCAGCGATGAACATGATTGAACAGCTGTCTATGTGGTTGGATGAAGTATTCTTTTGGCTATGCCCAAGAGTGGAACAGCTGGATCTTGAGGAAGGTGGATTCCCATCTTTCTGATGAACTTCCACACAGATTTTCATAGTGGCTCCCACCAGCAATGGATAAGTATTCCCCTTACTCCATATCCTCACAAGCACGAACTGTCACTTGTTTTATTGACTCATTTACTAATCTCATTCCAATTGAGATCACAAGCAATTTTAGTGTTTAAAGACCTTAAACATTACCTTGTAGAATGACCTCATTTTATCCATAATTAAAACCAAATTCTGACAAAAAAGAAATTAGGATGTATAAATCTGCAAGACAGAGGAAAGGCTGAATCACTGGTGTCCTCTTTAAATTCAGAGTAACTTTCCCTATATAGCACAGATACTGTCCATGACACTCACTAGACCTCAAACAAGAGAACTCCCACAACTTAGTAAAACCTTCACAAAATTAAATAATATCTAGTTTAGATTATTTTTATTTGGGGGATGAGGAGGCTATGTTACGAGGTTTAAAAAACCATTTTAAGTTACCTGGATGTCCCAGCCAATTATCATAATTTCTCTGCTTCTAGAATAATGAATGCCTCTTTGGCAAACTCATACCTACAGCCTGGTATAGCAGGGACAGCTGTTGCCCTATTTGAAGCCCAAGAAATCATCACTGCAAGCCAGTTCCTGCAAGACGGAAGACTTCTGGCAAAAGTGGCAATGTTCTCTTACAAAAATAGCAAGCCATCATCTGTATGAAGTGAGGAAGGCTGAGGAGTGCTGCCAACACACGGTTTTACAGTGCCAATGGGAAGTCAATACTAAATGGGACAGAAATCTCAATAAGGGATAATTTAGATTCACGGAAGATGTAGAACATGCTGGATTCTGAATATTTAAAACAATGGCTTAGGCAAGCTGTGGTACTTTCTTCAAAAACATCCAAACATTCTTTTTGTTAAATATACAACTGCAAAATGTTGCATGTTAAAATAAAATCATATTTTAAAACAAGGCTATGTGACTATGTACATTCTTTTAGGGGTAGCTGCAGGACATTTTACCAAGAAGCAGAATTGAAGAGGGAGGAAATCTTGTCAGGAATGGTGATATTAAGGATAGATCACATTTATTTTTTACAATATAGTGTGGTGATTATAAGGCCTCACTGATCTGGAGCTTAAAACTATATTACATATTCTTGTGGAGGAAACAATCAGGTTGCAAGCTTAAACAAATAAGGGGAGAAATTATCAATTTTAAAAGGTGGAGTCATAACTAAAAAATAGCTTTGAAGAATGTTATTCTAATAAAAATCCCAGAACACTATATGAAACAAACAAAAATTCTTTGAAATATGTCCAAATTTCTTCATGCAACTTTGTGTACTAGTTGAGACCAAGAATAAAAATGAAAATATCATTATATTTCTTATTACTACTTAGGAATTCGGGGAGGTTTTCACTTCCCAGGTATTCAGCAGAGGAAATAAGATCCCTCACTGAGAAATCAAATGATATCAAACATCAATAAAGCAAAGCAGAGACATACAAATTCACCCAACAGAGAAAATATGACTCCCAAGTCAACAAGGCTGGACTGCCGTATTTGAATAAACAAACATATCTGAAAGAGAAAATATCAGCTAATAGAGAGTCAGTCTACAAGAAAAGCATACAAAAAGAGATTCGGAGCGGCAAACATTGGCAGCGCCTGCTCGAGCCCTGTCCAAGAGAAAGGAAGATTTGGACGTCGGTCTACCCTCTCCAGATGGAATAGAAAGGCTTCTCTTCCATGGGGATGAATATGAGGAATGAAAACTCAAAGAATCTGGCAGCATCACTGGGTCCATCACCAGTTACAACCCGTGTCCTAAAACAGACGCAACTAGATTTCTTATCTTGATGTATTTTAAATTTCAGTTTCTATGACTCCGATTTGCCATCTCAGACACACTCTGAGTGTCTGTAAGGATTGAATGTCTGATTTCCCTTACAAATGACTGTGATTTTCCCCAATACTCCCTTGTTATCTTGGATCTGAATTCTCTACAAAGGTGGGAACTGCGGGGGGGGGGGGGAATGTCTTTGGTGCACAACTCCGGAAGCCAGTGATGGTTTGATGTACTCGGAATTGTTCTGGTAGAGGTACCCAATCTTGCCCATACACCTTCATGATAATTTGTGGCACAGGAATCTATCCCCGATACAGATTAAGCTCGGAGTGCTAAAAAGTCCTGTGTCGCTTTCTAGTGTGACTTGGTCTCTCCGTGAAGAGAGAAACGGATCCAAATGACATACTTCCGACATGACGTTCTAGACCTACTTAGACTCGATTTGTCCAGGGCTCTTTCTCAAATGAACATAGCTGTTTCCAAAGTACGCATACTAGAGAAGGCAAGCACAAAGCCCTGTTTTAGGGGCATGTGTAAATAAGCCAGAGTTTTTGCAGCGCTATAGAAAAATGGTGAATTGGGCTATTTGAAACCCTGGTGGGCCGTCACTCATAGTTCCCAAAGACTTGTTCATTATCCTGAACTGTCTTTCCTAAAGCTAATTAAGTATTTCCTGAAAAAGCCTAGGATAAGACCAAAAGTGGTCCTATCTAGGTAGGGACGTCAGCGTGGTGTCCTAAGCAACAGCTGCTCTAGAGGCTGACTTCCCTTGCCAGGGTGTCTATACAGCAGAGGGTCTATAGAACAAGGGCAAAAGTAATAAGCGAATCAGTACTTTGCCTAGGTCAAACGCATGGGTTGTATGGGAAAATTTTACAGTGGAGAATTCCTGGGGAGAGGATACACTGAAATTCGAGAGGGCAGATGGTACATCAAGATTAACTTGGCTCCAGTTTGCGATTCAGTGACTCCAATGACCAGGACAGATTCTAGTCCTGCTGTGGAAAATGTCAAATTCAGTTGCGAGGTCTGTGGTAACTGTTGTGCTAAGATGTTTACAAAGAAAGGCACTTATGCACCTTTGGAAGCCCGGATGAACCCAGGCCCAAGGCTTGGTACCTTTTATGGTGAGGCACTCACATCTTGCTTCCTCTGAGGCTGGGTCATGACTGTAAACTGAAACTTCCCTCTTTCCAGAATTCTCACTGCCCCACCTCTACTTCCTCCCTGGCTACTGGCCAATCAGCATTTATTTAAAATATAAGTTACAGGGTACAAACCATTGTGCCACAGCACCAAGGTAAGTGTTGGTCAAACTACAGAAAGATCAGTTTGTTGGAAGCTCCTCACACGTAACTGCAGGAGTTAAGGATGTTCTAGAGACAGTGATCGGGTTGTTCTTGAAGCTCACTTTATCTGCTTTCTATTGATGAGCTTGTGTTTAACGCCAAGACTGCCCCAAAGAAAGAGATTTTAAAACTAAGCCCTTGTTATTGCTCAGGACTTTTCTATGGCCCTGCTGACCTAGACCTGGTTTAGCCGATCGCTTTCGGATTCTATGAGTCCTCAGTTAGCTGACAGAGGCTAGCTGGAGATGGGTAGTCACAGTGGTGACATTTTTCATGTTGCCTAGCTGCTGTTTAGAGTGTTGAAAGGCAGTGGCACCCAGGACTTTCATCATCTAGAAAGGGTGGTTACTCGAGCCTTTTTCTTTCTTTCTGTGGCACAGAGCTGAGCTCCAAGAAAACTAACAGAAGCACTGAAGACTTTGAGAGACCAACATTGAGCACAGACCCACTGGGGTCCCTCCATCATTCTACTGCCCAAAGACTAAAGCATGGTTTAAGCCATGGGAATGGATTTCACCCCAGCTTAGCAAAGGGGGGCAAAACTGCCCTGGGGAGAATATGGATACAGAAGAGCACAGAACTGTGCTGCCTGCCGTTTGACAGTCTGCCATGTGGGGCCCACAGATGCACTTGTTCATAGGAGGGAGAGCTTCTCCACCGTCAGCTATGAAATTGTTCGTTCTAGGGTCACAGCTAGGGAAGCCTCCAGTGGTCAGCTCAGCAATTTCATCCTTACAGGTGCTTTTCAGCCACCGGGTCCCACGTCTGGACACTGGAGAAGCTTAGCGTCTACCTCATTAGGTTCCTGTGAGTAGCGAGTTCAGAACAGAAGAGGAAAGACGAGTCACCTGTTTTCTAATGTTGCTTCTGGTGGCTTACTAGCCCCTGTTCCATCAAAGTTGTTTATTATTTCCCCATGTGCATCAAAAACGGAACAGATGATTGAAGACAATGGCAACACTGAAAGGTTCAGCTCCCTCTAATCCCCCTCCTTTTCTCCCTCCTCCTCCTCCTCCTCTTCTTCCTCTGCCGGGCACCGCGTCCCCGTGTCTGTGCTCTGTGCGCTGGCACCCAGTTCGCGAGCTTCGGGCAAGGGGGCTGGAGGTTAAAATACACAGATACACACAGACAGAGAGACAGCGACACGGGTCATCCTTGAATTCCCCAAGAATGCCCCCTTTATTGTGTTCAGGGGCAGATTATATAGAGATAGCCACGCCCCAGCCAAACCCACCAGAAACCACTCTCCTGCCATCAGGAACTCCTGAAGGTCTCGTGCTCAGAGCAGCTGTAGGCACTCAGAAATTCAGGATCCGGGGTCTCACTGCTCCCAACACTCCTCCTCCTTCTCCTCCGAGAGCCTTACCTGGGTAGCTTTCTCGTGCCATCCTTGGTCTTAATCCTGGTGACTTTCAGAAATTATGTAATTAGGTTCAAGCAAGTTGGTTCAGGATAAAGAACAAACATTTGTAGCACCAAGGAAAACACACAAGGTTGAGGAACAGCCTCCTGAGCAACCTCCACCAGCTCCTTGACAGTGTTGTCTAATTTATCTCTTTATATATGTATGTAAACTAATACTTTGTGAGTGTCTTTTCTTCAGTAATGACTTACAAATAAAATTAACCAATATTGTCCTCCTATATAAAGAGCATGCTTTTCCCTTAAGAATAATATCTTTTAGTGTTTGTTTTCTTTGTATTATGAAAGCAAACAAATGAAAACTTTATTTCCATATGGTCAATTAGAAAGAAACAACAATATTTTACAGTTTTTAAAAATAGTTGCTGCTCTCACTTACATGTAGAATTTTTAAAACTCCAAATCATATTAAGCAGAGTTGAGGAAACCTGCAGAGGAGAAGAGAGGAATGTAGGAGCCAGAGGGATCAAGGGCACCACAGGAAGGTTCACATGGTCAACTAGCCCGAGTTCGTAGGTGTTGGGAGCTGTGAACCCCCCAGATCCTGAATTTCTGGTAAACAACTTGTAAAGCCTGCAGCTGCTCTGAGCACGAGACCCTCAGGAGTTCCTGATGGCAGGAGAGTGGTTTCTGGTGGGTTTGGCTGGGCCATGGCTATCAGTTAAGGATCCCTATATAAGCCGCCCCTAAACACAATAAAGGGGGCATTCTTGGAGAATTCCTGGTTCAAGGATGACCCATTTCTCTGTCTGTGAGTCTTTGTTTCAATCTCCATCCCCTTGCCCGGTTCACGAACTGTTTGGTAGTGCATGGAGCACAGACGGGCGTGGTGCACTACACATAGGGACTCATAGGGACTGGACCAAGAACCAGGTAACCTGCATGAGACTGATCTAGGCCCTCTGCATATATGTTACCATTATGTAGCTTGGTCCTCTCATGGAACTCCTAACAGCAGGAATAAAAACTGTCTCTGACTCTTACTGGATTTTAGGACCCTACTCTTCATATTGGGTTGCCTTGGCCAGTCTTAATACATGGGGAGGTATTCAGTCTTATTGCAACTTGATAGGCCACATTTTATTGATACTCTTAAGAAATCTGCCCTTTCCTGGATGGAGACAGGAGAGGAGGGGGTGTGAGTAGGAGAGGGGAATAGGGGATAGAGACTGGGAGGGGAGGAGGAGGAGGAGGCTGCTGTTGGTATGTAAAGTAAATAGATTAATAAGAAGAAGAAATTCCAAGTCATAGACACAGATAATACAAAAGCAGTTGCTGAGGGAGAGGCAAAAGGGGGTGGTGCATTAAATAAGGTTCCCTAGAAGAACAGATCAGAATGAACAGATAGATAGATGGAACATATGTGTCTGATGAGATGACTCAACAGAAGAAGGCACTTGCAGCCAAGGCTGGCAACATGAGTTCGGGCCCTGGACAAACATGATAGAGAGACAAACTTCTGTACTTACTCCTGGCCTCCTCCCACACTCCTGGCCTCCCCCACACTCCTGGCCTCCCCCACATTCCTGGACTCCCCCACACTCCTGGCCTCCCTCACACTCCTAGCCTCCTCCACACTCCTGGCCTCCTCCACACTCCTGGCCTCCCCGACGCGTGCATTTTGGAATTGTATTTGCAAGCCTCACTCCTCAGGCACAAACAATAAATGAAAATGCAATCAGCTTTGTAAAGTGCTCTGTTAGATTTCTTACGTAGCAGGGGTTGGCACTCCTGCCGTGGGGTCTGCATATTGGAGAGGCTGAAACCCAAAAGCTTCTCAGTCTGGATCCCTCAGTGGGCTCGGCATGCAACTGAGATCCCAAAGCTCTCTGGAGAAGAGCAGCAGGGACCCTTGTGTTGGAAGCTGAAAAGAAGCTAGAGTAACAGCAGCAGCAGGGATGGACGCAATCCCTTACTCACTCAAAAAGAAATGGGGGCAGGCTCCTGCAGACCAATCTTCTCTTCACCTCTTTCCATCTGAGCAGGAGGGCATGTCGTCCTGCCTCAGTTAATTATCTCAGAAAAGACCCCAACAGGCTAGCCCAGAGTCTGATCCTGCTTCTTTCTTTCTTGTGTGTGAGGGGTGTGTGTGTGTGTGTGTGTGTGTGTGTGAGAGAGAGAGAGAGAGAGAGAGAGAGAGAGAGAGAGAGAGAGAGAGAGAGAGAGAGAGATAAAAGGTAGAGAGTTATACTGGTGTCCTCTGACACTAAGACCCTTTCTAAGACAAGGTCTCCTAAACCAGGGCTCTGCTCTCAGCTGGACTGGCTGGTCCAGGAGGGCCTGGAATCAGCCTGACTCTACTACTCCTGCCCTGGAATTATAGGTGCAACTGCTGTTACAGACCTGCTCTGTCATGCTCAGCTTTTGCATAAATAATGGACATCAAATCAGGTCTTAACGCTTGGGAGTCAAGGACCTTGCCCATTGAGTCATCTCCCCAACCCTAACCTAAGTGATGCCAAGTCCTGTGAAGTTAACAATCCAGACAAATTATTACACAGAGAGAGGATTCCAGTCAAATGGTTCAAAAGTCCATTTATCTGTGAAGAACATTAAAATGCACAGTGGATGGATGGAACTGAAAAAGACCATTCTAAGTGAAGTCAGCTGTGCCCAGGAAGAAAGATCCCACAGGTCCTCTCATATTTGTGGACACTAAATTGGGAAGATTTGGATGGGTGTGTTCAAATCAGAGTTTCCCACATAAGGAGAGGATCTCATATGAGGTGACAGAGGGGATGTGGAGGGATGCAGGAGAGAATGCAGTTGGCATGAAGGAGGGGAAGGGAAAAAATAGAACAGAAAGGGTTAAATGGTGTGAAAGTTGGGAAGACAGAGTAAAAGGGGGAGTGTGAGGAAAGACAGCTAACTATAAAGACCTTTTAAAAGACCATATGGAAAGTTGCTACTGTAGAAACTTCCTAACATACATACACACACATGTGCATATATAACATGCATACACACATATACAACATACATACACATATATAATGTACATATACACATGTATTATGCATAGATACACATATAACATAAATACATGTACACATATAACATACACATATATAAACATGCATACATGAGCATATATGTAACATACATCCATATGCATGCATAACGTGCATGCATGTATACACATATAAAATGGTGGTATATGTAGTTACCCTATGGTGAAGGCAAATTCATTTACTAAACACCAGCCTAGCAAACAAAAAGCCCAGTGTTAGGCATGTGGTCACCTCTCTTGAGATGTTGCCCACAGATCTCCCCCAAAAACATGGCAGGCTGTTGCCAATGCTCTTGGTTACCCTCCAGAACTAGAAGGTAAAACTCCATCACTGAAGATAGTGCCAACCTGGAAGTGAGCCATCATAGTACTGGAAGGTTCATGCTCTCAAAACATTAGTATTCTTACCCCAATGTGAACTCTGAGAACTATAATAATAACTGTAAGATATCCAGGCAAGATGTACTCTCTGCTGCAACAGTGGCTTGAATGTTATAGGAGTAACCAACAATTTTATTGGATTTAAAGCCTGTTCAAGAGAGAACTGATGTTTTATACTGAGACCAAACTCCACCGCTGGGCAGGTCACAGGGAACCTGTTATTCTTCTAAATTGACTTAGTATTAAACTGTCCATAAGTTCTTATCTTTATGCTCATAGACTAGTGTATCTCTCAACTTTCATAAAAGAAACTTCTTTTTGTAGTAGATGGCGATTAATACAGAATTTCTCAGCAAACATACATAAAGAATAAGGGACTGTGCCCTAGTCAACCCTACATGTAACATCTGTGTCACACCCTTTCCCTCAGGTGTCATTACAGAAGAGGCGTTAGAAATATGGCAAGAGCTAGACCAGAGATAGTGGACAGCTGCAGTACTTGGAAGGCATAACATCCTATTACATAAGCCTTTGTGACTGCCTGGGCAAGAACTGCAACAGACAAGTCTAGCCCATGTTCCAGCATGGGTGGAGAAGGACTCAAGAAGTCGCACCCTTAGGAGAAGAGCTATTGGCAACTGATGGCCACTGGGGGAGGCATTGTCAACTCTCTTCAGAGAGGAGACCACCGAGAGACTACCCATCCTCCACTTGATGATGCTACGGCCTTGCCTGTGGAAGTGGTTTTAAAAGCAGAACACATGAAGCTAGGAGGGAAAATCAGTGGAGGCGCTGGTAGAGGAACTAGAAGTGAGGGAATGAGTGAATTTGATATAATAAATGTATAAAATTCCCATAGAGTATTTTTATTTTAAAAATCAAAAAATGTTCAGTTAGAAAGAAATAATAAACCAGAGATCTACTGTACAACAGAGTAAGTATAGTTAAGAGTAATTACTATCCAACCAAATCTTCAAGGCTTTCACAAAAATAAGATAATATGGAGTAGTGCCTATATTAATTTATTAACTGTTCCATTATATATATATACATATATATAATACACAATTTCTACATCACGAAACTTCACATATACTTAAATATATGCAATCTTATTTGGCAAGCATAAAATAAGCACCCCAAGAATGTTTTGATAGTTTGTTTTCAACGATAAACACAATCAGATGTATGAATTATCTTCAAGTCATTTGCTAAACAATACATTTTTCTTGTATTGCTTCAGTTTAAAGATGACCAGGGCATTATTCCTGCCCTTCAGAAATTCATAATCTACTAGTGTAAAAGGATTAAAAAGAGCCATAAAATTAAATATTTTGTAGCATAATCAAGCAGTCTGTCCAGTAGAATAGGAATGATCAGGGCTATTGTACAGAGCAGTTACCAACAATAGAAAGAAATTGCATATTTGAAAAAAAATGTGCCTGCTGTTTTCCCATACCTTGGCAGAGACTGTAGAGGCGAGTTTCAATGCATTCATGTTGTTCACTTAGCAGCAGAACGTAACAAAGAAATGGGTGTGTTCCCAAGCACATCTCAGAAAGTTAGCTGGAAGTCCTCTCTAAAAGTGTTTCCTCTCCTCGCTTATTTTAGCTTTTGCTAGTCATGGATAATCGTGAGATGAGACGCGCAATCCCTTGTCACGTTTCTCCGAAACAAGGCTCTGAAATGTGGACACACACTCCTTGGATAATTCTACAACCTCACCTTTCTGTATGTACATTTGAAAAAGTTAATTAGGAACAATATATACAGTTTGGCAGGTAGTTACTGAACCAGCTCCATGGTTTTATGAAATATATTAGATTCTAGCACACAAATAATATAATCATTTAATGGGTCAATTTCAATTACACTTTTCTGTTTGGCACCTTGAAAATCGTTTTCTCGAACGTGGAGACATTAGTCTTTTTCATATTCCTATAGGTATTTCAGGCTCATGAGTAGAACTAAAACTAAATTTAATAAATCTTTTCTTCATTTTCAGCCAAATGTCCCCTGTTTGACGGATATTAATGGCAAAACAATGCATTGCTCTCACAAATATTAAAAATGAAACAAAATAGTTTGTAGCATGTTCACGATACTTAGAAAGGACTTTGAGTTCCATCAGAATGTAATATGGAACAGAAACAGCTGCCAGCTCATTATTGTTGGTATTTTTATTAAATAGTTAGAGATAACACATCTGGACGGTAAAGTCAAATAAGGTCTTAGTCAGGTCTTTTATCAGCTTCTAAAGTGAGAGTCGTGAAAGTCAGAGCTGATAATGCTCGCCCTAATCCAAGGTTCCTCCTTCAATGTGGATGTTCCATGGGGCTTACAATGGGTGAGTTGGTCAGATGTACACAGTGTGATGCAATACAGAAAAATGGCAGCTGTGGAAAGAGAATGGGGTCTTCTTTTTCCCACTTAATCTTCTTCTTTTAAAAATCAACTCTAAATTTTCTTGTACTTTGTGGTATGTCGTGGGACAGGGTGGCAACGCACACAGACTACTTCCTGCCCTGAGCATGGACAGAGGGTGTGAGTTCTGTACGAGGGCTCTGTTGCCAATTTGTCTTTTCAGAGCACCTGAAGAAGGAACAGGACACAAGGCTCCAGACCCAACAAAAGAAAAAAGTACAAACATTTCCTCCCTGCCTCTCCCTTTGTGTGTTTTGTGTTTTTATGTATGCATGTGTATGTCCGTGTGTGTGCATGTGTTATGTATGCATATACATGTCTCTGTGTGTGCTTGTGAACACTTTTCCATGTTTATCTACATTTAAGCTTACAATTTAGGAGGTATTAAAGAAACCTCGGTGGTTTAACAAAGTAGAGCATATCAAGTTAACTGTAATTTTTGTAATAGTTGGTTTACCATCAATAACAGTGGAATGCCTGTCTTCTCCAAAGGGGCCTAAGCACAAAATCAAAAGTAAGACAAGCAACACATATCAGTGTGTGCTGTGTGTGTGTGCATGTAAGAGAAACAGACAGACAGACAGACAGACAGACAGACAGATAGGCAGGCAGTTCCTCTATTTCTTTCACAAATATATTCAATAATGTGAGCCTTGACCATTTAGACAAGTATTTTTTTTCCCCAGCCTTCTGAACACCTTTTTGGTTGTGACTTTAGTTCTGGGGATCCTAATAAAACCAAGGTGAGGGCAGACTAAGGAATGAGAAGAGGGATCCTGAAATGTGTTGGACAAAAGACACACAATCAAAAGACAAGGAAAATGCAGCAGACAGTGGACATTACAGAAGTCTGTCAAACCGGAAGGGAGGGGCAGGCTGAGGAGAAAGCCAGGGAAGGCTACACAGACTTTACAAGTAGACGCAAAACTCCAAGGCTGTGTGGATCAACAAGGATGGCAGAAGTTGAAGCCGAGATGCCAAAAAAATATTTAAAAATCCATTTTATTTTAGCTAGAATAATACAGTCTTGTGCTCGGTGCTTACTAGGCACGCTGCTGCAGAAATCCACGAGCCCCGTGCAGCGAGCGGAGAGAGGTGCACATTGTAAGCTCACACTGTGCCTAAAAGGAAATTGCTATATCCCTGATGTTTCCTTCTCAGCTTCCGCAGCCCCAGCCCCTTCCTATCCCATCCAGATAGGAGGCTTTTCCCTTTTCCTGTTCTTTGAAAAATGGTGTCTGAGCACCCCAGCCAGTCAGCAAACATTAATGGGTTAAGAGGGTGGGAAGCTCATTTGATTTCATACTTGACTGTTTGCATGACTACAGGTTAAGCTGTGATTAGATTTCCATTTACGGATCCCTCATTTTCAGGCATTTAAAAATAACTCAGCCCGAAAAGTTCCTTCTAAATTGATTGAACTGGAGCTTGCCATTGAGTCATAGATAACCCTCAACCTCAAAACACACAAACAAAAAAGGAAGAAAAAAATAAACAATAGCAAAGTTGGGGGAGGGCAACCCACTGGTAATTTTTTATACAGCTTTTTTTATTATTATTATTCTGAAAGAAGAAAACCCAAAGTCATTTGGCGAATGCAAGCCAACAAATTCATGTCTGCTGTGTTTAATCATTTTTAAATCGTTCTGCAAAGACCTAAAACAAGCTAAAACAGTCAACTCCTGCACTGGTAGGGACTTAGCACGCACATATACACACATCTCACATTTCTCTGCTTATAAATAGATAAGAATTCTATGGCCTTATGGATGGTATATGAGACACATTTTCAAAGGAAAAAAAAATGGTGTTTTATGATGATCTCGTCTCTGAGGAAAATCCAAATGACTTTCGGAGACTTGATAAAATAGCCGTATTCCAGCCTTAAATCCAAGACTATTCAGGCTCGTCCCCAATTTGTCAATTTACTTCTGCACAGCCACCTACACCTGCAAGGTTCCCGGCAGCATTCAGCGGGTAGTGTAGGAGTTCAGCAGGGAGCCCCCGTGGTGGTATCTCATTAGACCTTCAGCACAATGCTGGTATTTTTCTTTCCACCCAGGCTCCTCAGAAGAGGAACTGCTCTCTTGACCCATCCTGTGACTTCCAGATTCCAATTTCCTAAAGCACTACAGCCTCTCATTATTGCATGGGGAAGATTTAAAGTATTGCTTTTCCTTGTGCCGAGGAACACAATGATGCTTCCAATGAAGTTAAGATCAATGTGCGCCATCACTGCGACAGGCATACCCCTTCGTCCATCAGTAGGCTGCCATTTGGAAGGTCATCTGTTCAGTGATTTTCCTATTGCAACGGAGGTGTGAATGCTCACCAAAATCACAGCTAGTGAATTGGGAGCGGATGACAAAAGCAAGACAGGAAGTTGGTGAGGTCAAACTTTCCTCATCTGGGTTCCGCTAATGAAGAGCGGAAGTCAGCAACAATGCCCGCATTCTTTCCACCTCGACAAAACACCCTCTCTGTCATTACAGCCCATCTTGTGGTCCTAACGTAAAGACGAGAAATTAGCTTTGCAGCCTGGTCTTCTCTGTCATCTTTCAGTTGCCCAAGATCCATTTTTGTAATTGCTAAATTGTTAATGCTTCTAATTGATCTTTCTTAGAGTATTAATTTTTTATTTATGCAGTGGTTTATGAGTAAGTTTTCAGAAGCCCAACATGCTCAAGATCTAAAGATAGCAATAAATGTATATTCTTACTCAAAATGATGAATTCTCTCTAACTGAAATTGGGATTCTTGCTCTGAATTCCTCCTTCAAAGGGCTTATTATTGCCCTTTGTGCACTGCGCTTATTTAATTGAGTGTGTGCACACATACACATCCACTTACTATGTGCTAGACTCTATTCTAAGACTTTTACAAATATTCATCCATTTAATCTTCAGAAAAGGTGCTGTGATTGGCCTCTTTTGCAGGGGAGAAAACTCAGCCTCAAAAGAGAACGGGTTTGTTTGGCATTATACAAATGGCAGTGATTGGATCTTTGTGGAAACATCCGCGACTCAAAGTCAAGGCAGGTCTTAACCGAGGTGTAAGAGTATTGTCTGGCAATCTACTGACATCCTCTTTTCGGGGGGAAGTAAGTCATGAGACCGAGCACTCCATCCTGGTGGTGAAGACATTGTTACCATCAGGTAATGGGTTCAAGTGCTATACTTACCTCTAGGGCGCAGTTTTCAGGCCACCCTTAAGGGGGGTAGACTGAAGAGTGTCTTTCTCATGTGCCGTCTTGCCTATTTCATGGTATTCTAAACAAGCGAAGGGAAACCTCTCTGCTATTGGCATCATCAAATTTTCCTGACTTTACTGTCCTCCACTGAGCCTATGTAAATTCAGCTTTTTAAGGTAAAGCATCTTTATCGGGCAGACACTTTGCCTAATTCATCTTTTTCTCTCTAGTGCTTGGGGTAGTTCTTGACTCATAGTAGAAGCTCAAAAAATATTGATTTGAAATGATGAATAAAATTAGGTGATAATCAAATAAAGGTTATCATCCTTAAGCCTACTTGTCTGGTTTTTCATGTGAAATAAATTAATAGGCCTCCTCTATTCACCAGAGATTAAATTCTAGAATGTATCATGTCTTGCCAAACTCCTGTACCATTTTTCCCCCGTCTCTGGAATTTTCCTGGTTAGTGTTGACATTTTACCCATTATAGCATTCCCAACAAAGAGAACAGAGGAGACAATCTGCTGTTAATAGCTTTTGAAGTGAATCAATTTATTGTCATAGTAACCAAAATTTACAAAACAGATCAATTAGGGAAAGATTTAAATTCATGCTCAGAAGAGAATGTTCCTAGAGGGGGAAAAATGAATTATTCTATGTCTCAGAAAACTGACAAAAGAGATTCTTTCTGTCTCACATGAATTTCACAGTGTAAAAATATAAAATAAAATCAATGCAACCTTTCCAGATCCCAAACGGGATACAAGAGCAAGGCAGGACAATAACAGGATGGGGACACAATCCACACACCCAGCGAGGTCTGCCTGACTCCCTGTGCTGTCCCTAGCTGGTAGCACTCCTTCTTCATCTCCAAGTCCTTTCAATTCCAGAAAATTCCTCCTCGGCTGACAAGTATGTGCATCTGTGCATCATGGCTCTGGGCATGCCTGTTCCTCATCATGACTACTGATATAATAGTAGTTTGTTTGCTTCTCCATCAATGCAGAGACCAGATCTGTTCTCATCCTTGCATTAGACTCAGGAATCATCGCAGCATCTGCATTGGAACCATGTCCTTTATTCAAAATATTTTAGTTGGAAATGTGGCAGGCAGTATATTCAGAAATATTTACATTACGTGTATTGACCATTTGTTACTCCTTTTCATGTGTCTTTTAAAAGAAAGAAGCACTGAGGGCAACAGTATTAGAATATGGCATGCATTAGAATGTATGTCAATAGAAGAGTTGTTTTTTTTTTTTTTTCAAGAAGCTCAAATACTGTGTTCCAATTACGTGGTATCAAGATTGGGCTACAGAGATTTATCTCAAGATAAAATTTAGATGATGGCAAGTAGTCTTACTCTTGTGTCATGCCTTTTTTACAGAAACTGATGGCTTCTCTGCACTGTTGAGAGCAGCCAGAGGAGATTGGCACAGCAATGTGGCACCTAGGGGTGGGGGAAAGCAAAAGCTAGAAAGTTCGAGGTCAGCCCTCTTTGGCTAACAATGAGTCAAAACACGTAAGGAAAGAAGTGAGGAAAGGTGCAGGCAGAGGAGAAAGGGGGGAGGGAAGGATGAAGGATGAACAGAAAAATGAAACAGCCAGAGGGCTGTCCAATGCACCTGAAAGACAGCAACATGTCACGTCTCTGCGGGTCTGCACCACACTGTGTGCTAAGTCGGGAACTGCCGGCTCCAGACCTCCCTCTCCCACTTGAGAAAAGTGATTTGCAGTGTATTTGGAGTGTGAATAAGTGGATGGCGAAAGGCCCCTTGGATATGATTCAATTCCAAAGAAAGCAAGAGCACTGTATAGCACTCATATCACACAGCACCATCGATGAAGATGTACACGCGTGTCCAGACGATTCCGTGAGGACGGCATCCTCGAGGTGGGGTCCCAAAGGGCTCAGACAAGAGGGCAGACTTTTTTTTTTTTTTCAGAAAAGAACTTGAGGTCTGTTTTCATTCCTAGCGTATTTAAAGCTCAAAACGTGGCTAGACGTCTTTTCTTCTGGCAGAAAGTCGCTTCCTTAGAAGGTTGAATAATCAAAACAGTAGAACCAGGTTAGAAAAGTCAGATCCATACCAGCCAGCCCTCTTGTTGAGCTGAGACATGAGGTAAGGCTGTCTTTCCTGTGCCCTCACCCATGCTTGCATCCTACTCTGTTGACTGAGCCCTGTCAGCAATTTGGGCCACTTGCCCATACCCACTGGGGGAAGGTGGGGGGCCCTGATATGTAGCTCCACCAGGAACACACAGAGAAGAAGAAGACAGTTCCCATTAGAAACTAATTGATTTGCCAACAGCAAGATTTGAGAATGCCTCTGATGCTCACTGGAAAGTCTAAACCCAGGCTCTGCCCAAAGCACAACAAAACTATTTTGTATCGATGGCTCATCACTAAGGCCTTTTATTGTCACAGGGTCTCATATAGTCCAGACTGGCTTCAAATTTGCTATGCCAATAAGGAGGACCTAACTTTTGATTCCTTCTGGTTGGGGGAAGTACAGGCATGTACCACCACCACCTTTATGAGGTGTTGGTTATCAAACTCAGGCTTCATGCACTCTACCAAGTGAGCTACATCTCATCCTTACACCTCCTTCTTTCTTCTGCCTTTATTCATTGAACAACATTCCTGGGTGTTACTGTGACTGGCTCCTTGTGTGCTGGCAAGCTGCCACTGCATTTTCCTTGCATGCATTTCCCTCCGCCATCCTTCCCATGGAATATATTGCTTAGAATGATGACCTAAAACTCTCTCTGGGATTCTGAATATTTGCATCCTCACTCAGTAAAGGAGGTCCTGGAACTAACTGCAGTGAGATTTCAGGTCTCTCTGCGTGGACTTAGCTCTCCTAAAGACACAGTACCTAACAGCTAATGATGTACAACCTCCACGTCTTATAAAGTAGACAATGGTCAGTTGCTTGACATCAGCAATTAGATCCCAAGGCAGACATGATATGCAGCGTCTATAAACTCAGCAATTGAGATGTTGAGGCAGGAGGAGAATGAGTTCCAGGTCTGCCTGGGTTACAGAATAATAATCTGACCCATGCGTAGAGAATTGTAAGACTTCTTGATGAGCCAACCAAAAAAAAAAAAAATTAGTTTCAAACTGCACTCACTATGACACCATGAATTACCTCCCATTGAATCCAAGCTTGTGAGCCTCCGGTCTTCACTTGCTGATTCCATTTGGTCCCATTCTCTTTGATCTTGTGTGTGTCACTCTTCACATGAAGCTTTCCCTCAAGGGTCTTGTCACTGGAAATTCTGGAGCCTGATATTTATGGCACCTTCTCGGACAAGGAGGAAAACCCAGACATGCATTGGACGCCTTTCCTTATTCTGGCGTCCATTTTCGGGTCACTCTACTGTGGAGAAGAGAGTAAGCAAAGCCAGCCCTCTCCAGCCACACTTATCATAGCCCCTCTCTTATCTACCAGAATTAATATGAGATCTGTCAAAGCCCTATCTAAAGAGATTCCTTCATAATTTCTCATGATTTAATGAAGTTATTGGAAAATAATAGCAAAAAGAAGACTCTGGAGATGTTGTGGTGGAATTTCTAAGTCATCATTAATTTTACACCTAAATGATCATAAACCAGACATTGAGTAATCCAATGAAGTGTTTCCCAAGGTTTTGGACCAAGCATTCTGAATGCAAATATTTCTCTTTGAGATGGAGAATCTAGTTTCCTACCTATTAGAAACTTTTAAAAAAACTTCTTCCATTTTTTTTCATCATTCTTCTGAGTTCAACCGTAACAGTTCTTGAATATCTGAGGATAAAGGCCACTATTCTCAGAGACTTGCATTTCACAGCCTCTTGGTGCAGTTTTCATCTGCACAACTTGATCCACTTCTCTACCTCAGGGTTTTTCTAGTACAAAGAAGATTTCCACAGACAGAGAACAGGTGCGATAGTTTGTCCTTTGTCAATTAGGATGGACACAGACTGGCCTGTGTGGAAGATCAGTTCCCTTCACTGTATTTTTTTGAGCATATAGTAGAAACTCCATAATGTGCCCCAGCTAAGATGGTGGTGGACTGCATGTGTGTTTTCCCAATAAACTCCCCACATGTGCATTGCTTCTTGCCCTGAGAGGAAGGCTCTTCTTGGATCAAGAGTTCCACGTGGTGCTCTTTAGAATCATATATCGCATGGTTCTAAAGCAGGCTTCTCCCACTTTCTACTTCCGCGGGGGCATGACAAGGTTAAAAGGTGACCTTGCTTATTCCACCCCTCCCCTCATACGTTTGTTTTATAGTGAGACATTTAAAGAAGAATGTGGACTGCCAATTAAGAGGCATGATATTAGGCTACGTCAGGAGAATTCTTCTACAGTCTTTAAAGTCAGCCTGGGCAACCTGAGACCCTATCTCAGAAAAAAAAAAAAAAAAAAAAAAAAAAAAAAAAAAAAAAAAAAAAAAAAAAAAAAAAAAAAAAAAAAAAACAAAACAAAATAGGAAGCCAAGAACATGGCTCAGTATTTAAAAGCAGTTGCCCAGCAAGCCCAACATCAGTTCAGATTCCCAGAATTCATGTCAGAAGAACGCTGTGTTAGCACACATCTGTAATCCTAGCACCCTGCAGTGAGATGGGAGATGGAGACAGGAATAAAGTCCTGGCACTCACAGAGCAGCTGTTCTAGAGGCAACAGCACAGCTACAGGAATATCAAAAGAGACTCCTTCACACAAAGGGGAAGATGGGAATCAACCCCAAGTGTCATCCCCCAACCTCAGAAGAACTCAGTGGTATTCATATATCAAGATTCATACACACGCACACACTCTATACCTCAACAAACACACACACAGAGAGAGAGAGAGAGAGAGAGAGAGAGAGAGAGAGAGAGAGAGAGAGAGAGACTATGTACATAGCACCATAACACACAGAGAGAGACACACAGACACACACAAACACATTCACACATACTAAAGTAGCCCCTGAAAAAAATCTGATTCTTGGCTATTTTCATAAAACTCAACACAAAATTTTTGGTCTAAAACAGAATAGAATCTCTACAGAGCTGTCCACCCACACTGTTTTATTTCTGGTTTGAACACAGAGGGTTTCCTAGAAGGGCCTTTTCATGACATCACACAATTTACCCTATTGGGTAATTTAATTCAACTCCGTCACCTCTACCCTGACTAATTGCCAGCTGACAATGTACAAGGCACTTGGAATCGCTCCCTATAGCTTCCTTTTCAGATACTTAGATTATGAGATTGTGTTTACCCTCTTTTAGTTTGGTTTTGAATTTTTCATTCTTAAATATTATGTTTCTGCTCATTCTCTTTCTGCTCTTTTCTCACTGTTTTCATAAAGAATCATTTGGTCTCTTGCAATTCTAATCTGCTAATCTAATCTAAAAAAAGGTTTGTGTGCCTGTCTATGTGTGTCTCTGTGTGTGTGTGTGTGTGTGTGTGTGTGTGTGTGTGTGTGTATTCGTGTGTGTGTAACCAATAGTCCAGAAGGAAAACTCTCAACAGGGATTTGAACCAGGTTTTCACAATGCCTTTGGGCTATGGCTCCACCTCCCTTCAGCTCCTCAGCTGTGACCTCAGACCTCAAAGACAACTTCACCCTTGGAGCTGCCTTCCTCCTGTTCCTTACCCAGTAAGCCCCACTCATTGAAGCAAGCGCTCTAAGTCCCAAGGCTTCTCCCTGCTTTGTTTATACCTCACTACACTGAATATCAGACATAGCCTCTGATACCTGTCTCAGAGGTAGGTGCTCTTGGCAGTCACATTTGGAAAGAATAAACAAGTTCTTGTTACAAGCCATGTCTCAGATCAAGTGCTTCATTTGTAGCATCTAAAACTATATAGCTAAGTGAGGACTGGACCAGTAGGGTCTTTACAGTTCCATTTCTTCACTTGCTTTGAAGTAAATGTATTTTTTTCTAAGCTCCCAACCTCGTGGCTGATAAACTTTAAGTCTTAATTTTTCATGCACCTCTCACCCCTCTAGTTGGCACAACGAAACATGCTCAACATCAGCTAGACATCTGCTTGGGAAGCAGACCTCTTCACTCGTGTTTGCTGCAACCCCTGCACGTCCCGGTCCACAGTAAGCAACTGAGCCCTTGACAAGGCTGCTAGTGCTGGCCATTTCTGCTATGCCCTATAGACTCCCACCCTCCCCATCTGCCAACTCTGTATCTCGCTGTCCAAGGGCTTTCATGCCACTGACATTTGTCATCCTGCCCCAGCTAAGGCAACATGAATACCCTCAGAGGTCCCCACACCTCTCTACCATCCCCATTCAAGGCACTCTTAACATCTCTGTGGAAAACTGTAACTCCCTTGACAAGTCTGTTCCTAGGATGACTGGAAACAAAGATGCTAACACTCTTTCCAAAATGAGTGGCTTATCCTTGTATTTCATTAGCCTGTGTTATATAAGCTGTTCCTCACAATTAGGGCCAAAAGAAACTGGGCCATTCTGGTTCTTCCTCACATGGCAGGTTTTGTACATGTGTCCATCTGCCTCTTACCCATCCTCCATTTTCTCGGTCAGCAGAAAATATAATGTGGTCTTTGCTCTCATTCACTTCTCTTTATGTAGTCTTCCTGCTCTTACCAGAGGGACAACAGTAAGTCCATCCAGCCAATTACTTTGGGAGGAAAAGCCTGTGAATTGGTCTCTCTCAGCTCAGCATGCATGACAGCCCTAGTGGGCTTCTCGGCTCTGACCAGCAAGCAGTACTTCTACTGGTAACTTGTTTAACAGAGGTTATCATTTGTTTTCTCCCAGCCTAAGAGCTGCGAGAAGCTATCATAAGTTTTATTCTAACAGTCTGGTGATGTTAAAATGTCCCACAATGCTCAGGCACAAGCAAGAAGAGAATCTTGCATGTCCTATCAAAAAAATCTATCAAAAATATCAAATATTTAACATAATCTTTTCCCCAAAATAATGATCCCTAAAGCCACTAAAAGTCAATCCTGTATACCTTTATATCAAGCCATGTTGGGAGTAAAGCCAGTGCCTAATAAAATTGGAAGTATTTTAAACAATAAACACTTAATTCTTTAAAACAATAATAATCAACGACTCAGCTGTTGACTTTTAAAAAACTGATAATTCTGTGGAGACAAGGAAAAGTAAGCAGTGATCTGGTCAACCAAAGCCAGTGAGAATTCTTTTAAATATGTGCCCAAGGTACCTACTCTCTAGAAACGAGGTGAATGGTCTGTGCAAACTCAGCTTCAGTCAGGTCCTCACTGACTACAATGAAAAATAAGAGAAATTAATGTTGCTCGGGTTGACAAAGGAGGCAGGGTACGTAGAGACATCATCTGAGAAGGAGCTATCGACCATCCTCCCTCCCGCTTATTCTGGAAGAAGTTTTCGAGGAGCTTTTTGATATTTCTCTGGTACTTAGAGCACAGCCTGGGGGGAGCAGGAATTCACTGAAAGAAGGATCAGGTGGGTAACACTTGTAAGTTCAAGGGAAATTTTTAGTTTTCAATTGAGCTTTATTTAATGCAGAAGGGATATCTGGGCTCCCTATTCTTCTTTATTACAACCTCAGCTCAAGCTCCGTGTTCTCCAGCGTGTTTTCTTTTTCAACACATAGGAATTCTTTGAGGTGAATACCAGCGACTGCAGCAGAAGAGTGTACTCAAGGTTTCTCTTGAGGTTTGGCTAACGCCTGTCGGGAAGAAAGTGGTTCTGGGTGCTGCTGTGAAGATTTAAGGCCTCGAAGATAAGATGACCTCTTTCATTAGCTCGTTTCTTCCATATCCTCGGTTTAGCAAAGTCTGAATAGTCTTTAGCTCCACTCTAAAATCCATTCGAAATTACCTTGCATACAGTAAGGCAACTACATTTGAAGTTTAAAATAAGACAATCCTTACAGGGAAAATCAGCCACTTATCAGTAGTGTTCCATGCAGCTCATTGGAAATTCAGAATTTGGAACACAAATTTCGAGTATTGAACATGGCATTATTCATTGCCTGGCACAGAGTCACACAAGGCAGTTAGCCAAACAAGCTATCTCTCTACTTACAGGTGAAACAACGGTGTGGAGAATCTTAAAAATTTGAAAACATTCATAAATCAAAATAGGAGGATTTCTAAAGGGGGGGAGGGAACGCTCTGCCAAGTTAAACAAACTAAAGAAGAAAACAAGCCCGCTGTTAAAACGGTTTTCGTGACAGACACTTACACTTCTTCAAACAATATCAATTAGTGTCTTTAGAACAGACTTCCCAGAGATGATATTTCAATCAGCATATTTTCTGGATGTAAAGAGCTTCCCTTGGTTGTATATGGGCTGTAGAAAATAAGACAATGGCTCTTGGTAGCTATGCAGACTGGTGAAGCTCATCCCTTGGATGGAAACTATCTAAACACATGAACTGACGTTAAAAAAAAAGAGTGTGAGTATCCTGAGAGCCCCTCCAGGAAAATGTCCCCACCCCTGTCAGTAGCAGGACTTCAGAGTCCATGTGCTTTTTCTTTACTCAAAGGAGTTTGGCTTCTTCAAAGTAGCCACTGTGGTCTTTGTCTTCTAAGGAATACACCTTCCGGTCATCTGGTTAAGAGGTGAAAAAAAAAAATGTGGAACTCTAAAGGAGACAAAACAGAAGCCAGGCTGTCCCTGGATGAATCCTCTCCCAAGCTTTTGCCTTATCACTAAAAGCCTCGGTAGGGGAGTAAGCCAAGAAAACAAGCTTAATCCTCAGCACAGAGTTCTGAAGACCAAGGTGGTACCAGAGAAGACTCCTAAGCTCTGGGGAGAAATTTCAGTTTGATATATGGGAAGCTCTAGAGCTGTTGGTTAGACGGTGTAGCTGAGATGCGTGGTGGTACATGAGGGGTTAGGTTCTGAATGAGTCCCATAGTTACACAGAAGCTATAGGCCCAAAGCAGCTCCTTTGTTAACAAATAAAAGCAACACATAAACAGAAGAACCTCCTACACCAGCTGGACTGTGACTGAAAAAGCATGGGATAAAACCGGACTCTCTGAACATGGCGGACAATGAGGGCTGATGAGAAGCCAAGGACAATGGCAATGGGTTTTGATCCTACTTCATGTTCTGGCTTTGTGGGAGCCTAACCAGTTTGGATGTTCTCCTTCCATGACCTGAATGGAGGGGGGAGGACCTTGGACTTTCCACAGGGCAGGGAAAGGGAACCCTGACTGCTCTTCGGACTGGAGAGGGAAGGGGAGAGGAGTGGGGGCAGGGGGAGAGGGGTGGGAGGAGGAGGAGGAGGAAAATGGGAGGCTGGGAGGAGGTGGAAATTTTTTTTCAATAAAAATTTAAAAAAAAAATCAGTCTGTGAGTTAGCTGGTTCCTAGAATATTCCTTTATGTGAAGTCTGGGTTGTGCACAGTGCTGGGTTTCATTCAGGTTTATGTGTAGATGACCAAGTTAAGGCATTCTTGTCCAAAAGCAAAGTTCTGACACTGGGCCCTTAACAAACTGGCTCCGAAATGAAATCACTAAGACCCCTCTTAGCTCAAGATTAGAAATAAAAGCGAGCCTTCTCTAAATCAAGTCAGCACTCCACATGTTCTCAGTGACAGCAAAGCAGAGCAAACGGCGGGAAAGAGCTGCTAAGCCCGTCTATTATGCTTTTCACTTTCAAGACATTACAGATTAACCCTGAGCTCAGCTCGCCCTACTCATGGCCTCTGTGGGAGACCCTCCTTTTTCCAACTTGTGATTCCATGTGTTCTTCCTCAACATTAACTGCAAGCTGGTTTCTGTGCAAGGCTTTCCTCATCTGCTCTGTGCGGCTGACCATGAACTACCTCCAGCTTGCTCCATCCTAAGACCCTCTAGGACACTCTGCAGTATTTACCACGGGACTCCCTTTCCTGGCTTTCTGAGGTGCTTCCAAAGAGCAGTGTTGGGTTTCTGAGACTTTGTTTAGCTAGGCTTTCTTATGTTTTATGTTGATGTGCGCACACACACATGCAAGCAAACACATCTAGAGAACAAAAATAAATATTTTTGAATGGATACCATTACCCTTAGGTTCTTAAGAATGTTCTTTTAGTCTCTTTAATGATTTGTTTTTTCTTTCAAATTATTTTCTTTATCTAACGTGGTAACTTTTCTCCCTCGTTGTTTTCTCCTTTCTTTATCCACCTCTCCATCTCTCCTCTCCTTCTTCCTCTTTCTCTTTTCTTAAACAAAAATAAGAGTGAACCCATAGAATAATTTTATGACTAACCTATCATTTTCTCCTTTATTTTTCAGTTTTGACTTTTCATTTCTTACTTCCTCTGGAAGGTCTTCTCAAGTATATCACTCATCTTTATGTTGGACTTTTACTATCTGCTTCCACTTTAAGGAATAAATAGTAAGAGTTCATTCTCAGAACACATGCACGATATCCTGGCTGTACGCCCTAAACGCTGGGTCTTCCCTTGCATCTCCTTAGAATGCAAAATACAGTATCTCTGGCAGGTCTTCAACTCCAATCCAATCTCCTTATCAACTGTCTTCCTTTCTTCCTGTTTTTGTTTGTTTTGCTGTCTTTTGCATCACAGATTTATCTCTTCGTCCTCTTTTTTTTTTAACAAGTATTTAAAACCTGGTTGAAATCATCTGTGCACACAGGACACAGGTAGGACTTGCCCAACAGTGAGTTTCAACAAGGGGACTGGCTTGAGGGTTATTCTCACTGACCTTCAGGGTTGTGGAAATCTCACAAGTCTGTGGGTCATTTTTCTCTCGAGTGGCTCCTTTGCTTGGAGAAAAAACCCTTTCTCTCTTGTCTGTAGGAGCTGCTGCTAGTGCTGTGGGAGGGAGAAGGGTCTGAGGTTTCCGTTCCAGCATGAAGCCCTCACGTAATCCCCTTGTGTTTCTGTGACACCTACCCTCCCCTCTGCTCTACCTAATGCACGGATTCTCCATCCTCTGGGGCACCATTCCCAGAAACTAAATCTCCAGTCTTAGGCTTGGAAGAAGGAGGAAATAGAAAGAATGTTATCATTTGATTTAAAGCTGTAAGCTAGCCAGCACTGAACTCATGCTTCTATCCCTACCTTCAAGAATCCAGACTACCTCCAATGCCTGACTCCCAGAAGGACATAAAGTGAGTTACACGCTGTCCCTTGTTGGCTCTTACACCACATCCACAAACACTAACTGCCAACCCTTTCTACTCCCTCGAGTCCCGTCTTTTAACATTTATTTTGCTGCTTTGCAACTCTTTCTGGACATGCCTTACCTTCTACCATGTCCTCTTATAATCTCTTGTGTTTGTATTTATATCTGCCCTGCCATTTATTGAAGTTTGTGTAGAAAATAGAAATAAACAAAGGTGGTCAATTTGCCAGTTTAAGTGAGAAATTTGGGGTTGTTTGTCGGCAAGTCTAATAATGTCCCAACCAGAGTCAGGAGTTTCTTCTCTCATCATGATCCTATGAGACAGCGCTGGATGTATGCGGATTCAGTTGTGGCCAGGTTACTGCGTTCAGCCCCACTAGTCACTGACAACGCTGCTACTGCAACTGATAGTAACCGCTTCTGTGAGTGCTGAAGATGTCAGCAAGACCGTGTTTGTGAGGATGCTGCATAACTACAATGCTTGTTAGATATCATCACCACGTTACCCTCAAAGGGAAAGCTAAGCTGCTATCGACTCCCTGGAAATTCTAAATGGAGCACTTGCCTGGCTTTTCCACCCAGTAGCAGAGATAATAGTACCAAGTTGCCCAAGGAAAAAAACTATAAACTACAAAATGTCATAATCTATAGCCAAGATATCATTTCTATAATCCCAACACTCAGAGGAAGGCTGAGGCAGGAGGATTAGCACAGATTTGAGACTACACTGTTCTTCATTATGAGTTCTAGTTCAGTCTGATCTAACAGAGTGAGACCCTAAATCAAGATAAAATCATATTGAGTGAGGTAAACCAGACCCAGAAAGACAAATATCATATGTACTCACTCATAAGTGGCTTTAGACATAAAGCAAAAAAACAAACAAGCAACAACAGAAACCAGCCTACAATTCACAATCCAGAGAACCTAGACAACAAAGGGAACAAAGAGGACCTTAAGGGAAACATACATGGATCTAATCTACATGGGAAGTAGAAAAAAAAAAGATCTCCTGAGTAATTGGGAGCGTGGGGACCTTGGGAGAGGGTTGAATATGTGGGGGGAGGGAGGGAGAAGGTAGCAGAGCAGAGAAAAAATATGTAGCTCAATAAAAAAAATTTATAAAAGTAACTGTCATCATGTTTTCTGTTACTGTCATGTTTTCAACAATGTCCTTCCCTCTTTCAGAACACTCTTTACTGCCTCCCTTCATTCTGCTTGATTAACTCATTAATATTACTTTGTCCCAACCAAGGAACCACGATCAGGATACTCATAATAACTCAGTTTATTGGGTGCATACAACATCCATGTATTATGTCTTTACATACACAGGCATGTGTCACTCAGCCTCATTAGGTGATCCTCTTCTTCTTATATGTGCTTCGCTGTGCATGATGTATGATCTCATGTGCGATTTAAAGCAGTCCTCTAATGTAGAACCCCCAGTTCCCTCCACTCTGTGGATGGAAAATGCTGAGGAATACTTTGTATCACCCTTTGTCGTTGGGCTTCCCAATATCTCAGGTCCGCGGAAGTCATCTCTCAGAGAATGCAAGGGTTAGGATACAGTCAGAACCCGAAAGTCTTTGGGGAAACTGCATGGTTTTTCTGTGCTTTGAATTCTTTCAGTGAAATGCATACAACAACAGCAGTCATCACACAGGATTGGTGAGATCAACTAAGTCACTGTCCCTGCGGTACTTTACATAGAACAGGCAGACATTAATTATATAAATTATATGCATATATGCTATTATTATTTGATCCCAGAGCCACTGGCTCATTTCTTATATGAACGGGACCTTCATCAGAATCTGAGTTGTGTAGGTGCTTTTCAAATTGCATGGACTTTGTATGGTAAACACACACCACACCACCACATCACCATTATCATCATTCTCAATGTTCAATAACTTTGAAACAAATTACTTAACAGTTAAAATAACAGTACTATAGTTTCTAGGTTTTGGGCCATAGCCAAAAAGTCCTGGTAGGTGGCTTCCTATGGGCTTCTTTCTCTTTGCAATGGGTGTAAGGAGAAAGGCTGCAGCTGCCTTGCCATTAAATGCAGAATTTGATTTTTTTTATTTTCTGAATCCCCCTCCCTGCCTTCCATGGGACAGTGAGACCAAAGGGGACAAGCATCCTGACTATACTGCTTAGGGCTGTCCCTACCACTTAGAGAAGTTCGTAAAATATAAAATGTGCTTATTAAATGTTTAATAAAGACACAAACCAATGAACAAAATCTTATGGTCACCGAACTCCTCTGCAGGGGTTTCACCACAGGCAGAAAGTAGAGGATGGGGGATAATCACTTAGCTCTGAGCAGAATCAGCATCACAGTTTACAGTAAAGACAAATACAGATGGGCTAACTCAGAGGAGCTGACGGCAAAGCGGTGTTCATGATTTTCTGATCCCAGACGAGCTGATAAATTCCTGAGTTTTCATGGTCAAATAGATTAGTGAGAATGCCAAGTGACACCATGGACATGTGACCCCTTCGTAAGGTGGAAGCTGCTGGCTGCGGGGGCTACTGGGAAAGAATTCTCTCAGGCCTATCATTCCGAAAGTACAGTTGGGGCATTGGTTTAATAAACCTGTCATTCTCTGGGGTGTTTCATGAACGGTTGCCGTCTCCACAGTCCTAAGTGACTGCTAGATTCCTTGTGGATGACGAATAAATGCAGATTGTGTGAGTCATAAAGCAGGGGTGTGGGGGGGGAAGCGGAAAACTGTCCCCAAGTCCCTAGGAGACAAAGAGAACTGGAATGCCCAGAGAAGTTTCAGAACTTCCCAATCACATAAGTCAGCCACACAGATGGCTCAACCAAAGAGATCAATTTGTCTGTCCATCAGCAGGACAAAGGGACAATCTCAAGTCACTTAATAAGACAAGAAAAGAGAAAAACAAGTTTCATTCTATCTAGAGTCACGTGAACACTTCCTTCACCAACCAGTTAGGGTAGTTTATTAATTCATCTGCTTATTCCTTCAACGAATAGAGAAGATACATACTCTCCTCCCTCTGCCAGGCTCTCTGCTTTGTACTGGCAGAAAGAAGTACAATGCATCCACTCCGAGCTCCAGCGGGAGAGACTGGTCAGTGGACACCTTGTGCCTTTGGCTCTAGGTTGGAACAAGCCTGATTTCTTATCGCATTATCAATTGTTTCATTAATTAAACTATAGTAGTCCACAAGGGGTAGCGTGTGTGTGTGTGTGTGTGAGCACGCGCTCCAACACATGTGTGCACACACATGCTTATATCACAGCACTCATGTGGATGCCAGAAAATAACTTCCATCCGTTGGGTTCCGGGGACTGACCTCCAGTTGTTGGGCCGGTAGCAAGCACTTCTACGGGCTGAGCTCTCTCACTGGTTAACTCACCGGACACAATATTTTCCAGCCCCTGTGTTGGCTGGCTGGTTTTCACAGTGGGTGGAACGGAAATGATGGGGCATGGGTCTTTGCATAAAGATGCAGAAGTGTCCTCCCTAACTTCGTTTTCTTCCTGCTGACTAGGATACCTAAACCACTGCTCCCTACAAAGAAAAGAGAAACTTTTTATTCTGGTGGCATTTTGAAATGTATTTGTCAAAGCCACTATCACTGCGCTAATATTAAAAGTATTCTAGGTAAAGAGTAGAAAATAAGGAAACTCACGGAAGCATGGTTTGTGTAAGGAGAATGAATAATCCCTGTTCTTCGGAGGATGAGTGTGGGAGGGAAGGAGATCAGCTGGAAAGGGAATTTGGACCTGTGAATGACAGACACCAAGTTTTAACTCTCAAGTAAACAGAGCTCTAGAGAAAAATCAGATATGTGATGTATATCTCATTTAAAGCCAATAGAATGTTTGCACTTCCTGTCTGAGCAAACGTCAGGAAAAATTATGAGTGTTGGATAACAAGTTGTTCTTAACTATTTTTTTTAAAAATCCCATGTTTAACCGCACTTGAAACATCAGGCTATCCATATTCATATATATGTGCACAAATACACGCATATGCATGTGTGTGCACAATCACATGCCCAGCCACAAAGAACTGACATGTAGACATATAGTCATGCCATACACACATAGAAGCAGCTCTGTGAACACACGTGAACTACTGGCATGCCTATGTGTGAAGTTGGATGCATATGCACATAAATATAATCCACACATAGAGCTTTACGCTAGCAATATTAGACACTGTGTGACCTTGTATAGAGACAATTATATAACTATGTATTCAGTTCTCAAATAGCGCCTGCTTTGATTGCTGACTTCCACATGTCATGGAGATGGAGAGTGGTGGCTTAGCGCATGCTCCCTGCCATGTTCTAAAGCCATTGTGAATCTAACTCCTCTTATTTGGCTCCAAGGAGAGCGTTAGTAATAGAAACAGTCTTATTCAAGGGAAGTCAGAAGGCACTTTTAAAAAAAATTGCATTTCCCTTTCGTTTCATGCTTAAAGCGCATTCCTTCACAGTGTCCACAAATGCCCCACCTCAGGTGGGTTCAGAAGGTTCCCAGAACTGCCAACAGATCTCCTCCAGTGAAAAAAACTTATGCAAAGGGCCGGCTGCTACCCAGAGGGATGTGACAGATGGCAGGGTCACCGTGCTGAGCTCAGATGGCTTACCCAGGTGGAGTGGGATCAGGGAGATGGAAGCAGAGCTCTGGAAATTATTCCTGGCCCACTTCACCTTCTCACACTGACAATCCCACACCCTTCTGAGCTGTGCATTTGGAGGCTGGGGGTCCCAGATGCGTGGTTTGATTTCTCTGAGAAAGAGCCACTTGGTGTGAACTCCTGCGGTACTGTTTCAAAGGGGGCGTTATTGTCACAGTGCTACAAATTGTACACAGTCCAATTTTCTTACCTTCGTGTGATGCTGTCTTTCAAATGGTAACCTCAGAGCCATCTCTAACTGGCACACGTAAGCCAACAACAGCTACCCCACAGCAAAAGCCCTCATGTGTCTGGCTTGCAGGAGGAGCAGCAAGAAAATGATCAGATCCAATCACATTTAACTTAAGATAATCAACACCTTCCCTATGAAATACACTACTTGTGGGGCCTCTCTTCTCCTAAGAGCCACAGAGAATGAGAAAGACAGTCAGTGTGACTCAAACTAGGAAAGTCTTGCTGAACACACCTAGAGCTGACCTTTGTCTTCAGAAGACAAAAATAGTGGCAAATCCTAGTGTGCTAACTCCACAGTTCCTTAGGTCAATGTTGGCAGCCATTCAGATTACAAAGCTGAAGATGTTTACTGCCAACAGGGAGGAATTCTGTTTATTCGTTTTTTTTTTTTTTCCACTAGTGAGAGACTGTCTACCACAGCCTCTCCATGTCCCACGGTGGCATCTTGTCTCTTTTATCACCAAAGTCACAGTGTTGCAAAAACAAATAAGTAACCAACTTCCAGGGTTCTAAGTAAAGAACACCTGTGTTAAACTGGCAATTGAAGTTGCTACTCAGTAGCCTTGTGACTTCCTTTCCTTCCCGGAGTTGAGCTGACCTTGAACCTGAACAATGTTCAGTAGATAAGGGTGAGGGAATGTTGGCACTGAGTATTTAAGAGATTTGGTATGGTTGGAATAGAATTCTTAGACTGGGAAAAGTTTGTCTACAGTTTTATAGTTGTTTATATTTTTATACTCAGCTCAGTAGCCTTCAAGCAGCTCAAAACCACAACGTTGCCGTCAGTGTGACCATATTCCACCCCAAGTGTTCCAAGTTCTATTCACAGGGACGCCTAAGAACTGACAAGATGCAAGACCTCAGAGGCTCACTGCCTTGGCTCTGCGAATATGAAGTGGTCTCATAAATCTGAATTTAAACAAACCTCTCTGGCAACTCTTGAAACTTAACCAGAAAGCAATAATTGAGTCAAAAGCGAACTTTAATGTCAATGTTTGAAATTTCCTTTTCTGCTCTAGGCAGGGTTGTTCTAGTATTGTATTTTGCTGAAGACAAATATTATTTTTTATCATGATGAAAGTTGAAAAGTAAGGATGAGTAAAAAGACATTATATAAAGGGAAAGACTAAGTACTTTATGCCAAATTCCCTACAGACAGAGGTGCCGAGGGAAGTACTTATGCAAGTGAATATTTCAGGGGAAAAGGAGAGAGAGATGGAGAAGGAATGAGAGGCTCTAGACAGACAGGTGATCTCTGCTGGAGTCTAGCTTCAGCCTCAGTCCATACAGAGTCTTATAAAAATGAACCATAGTATGTTATGCACCGCACTTTGAGGCCAAGGGTAAACTTTTTGTATCTCGTATAACTCAGTCATTTAGTTATGGGCTACCTCTGAAAATTTAGTTATGGGCTTCTGCTCTCGGCTGTCTGGTTCAGAGGCTTTCCTTCAGCTGAGAGCAGTCCTACAGAAGCAGCGGCAGCTGTCAGCTTGCAGAATCAACACTCCCAGCAAGCAAGGGAAGGTGGGGGACCACATACAACATCAGCTATGTTCGCTAACAAATACCAGTAGTTTGCTTCCTGTGGTATATACTACTGAAACACCACACTTCTGAATTCTGGAAATGCACAACTTTAGCAGGAGTGTCTGATCTGCTCCCTCCAGAATCCTGTCTTTATGAGAATGGAGGGATTAAGGCACAAAGAAAGACAATATGGACACAACAGACCACAGACCCAAGAGTTGAGTAGCCTTGAGCTCATCCCTACCTAGTACTCACATCAAGACTCTACGGTGCTGTCTAAAATCCCAGGGAACATAAATTTTCCTGTTTCTTAAACTTAAACACAGTACAAGACTACTATGAAATAAACAATAGAATTTAAACCATTAGTGTGGGATAAAGCGTGTCTTGGACAAATTAATGCAACTTGAATTCTCTATCTTGCCCAAGATGACTTAAATTATTCTGTCCAATAAATCTCTTCTGAAACCAAAGCTACACTTCAGCTTCAGTTTCTGCCACTGCTGCAGGGGTCTCACTTAGGAAGGGAGTGAGTGACTAGCAATAATGAGTCAGAGTTGGTTCTGGTAGCACTACATACTCATATAGGTACTCACAAACCTCTATGGTTACTGCTTCTAAAGACAATGAGCATCTGACAGTATTTTACTAAGCCGTAGAACTTTAGGAATCCTACCATTTCTCTTTCTTAAAATCAGGTCAGTTACCCGTCTGTATTTTGTAAGCTCTCATCATCATAATTTTCAAACAAATCCTAGCACCGTGATGCTCTGCTATTCCAGGCCTTTTTATTGAATAAATTCAACCCCTTACTTTAGTAAAACTAATGGAGTTTTCTTTACAGTTCGTTAGCTCGCTTGACTTGGGTCTCTAAGTCATCCCTGCTCGACAGTGTCTATCCTGGAGCTATTCACCCTGCTCAATATGCCATGGAAATTTTGTCTAAAGAATTTTGTCATTAATGTGGGTCATATAGATGGAAGAACTTGTGGATCAAGTTCTATGTTTGCTTCTTGCTTTCCAGAGAGCTTGCTTTCCCTGGGGTTGCACCGTTTGGAAGTGCACACTGAGCTCAGCCGTTCTTACATTTTTCTGCATCCCTCTCCTGACTCTGGCTGAGCCAGTGCTTTATTGCCCGTGTCTACAGATGCCCAGCATCTACAGGGTGTCTCTAGAGCAATTCTCTGTGGCTGAACTGTTGAGAGTAAATACTGTGTTTTTACTTCTCTAGTACGCTCATCGGTGATTAAATTGTTAGGATTTCTACTTTTCAAAGATTTCTGCTGAGCCACATGAACTTTTGCCTTCGCTGACCATGGAATGTGGCTTGCCCTTGCTGTAAACTCCAGGCAATCTATTTCCTAAAGCCTGAGATATCATGCTGCAGGTCTCCCACAATCCCCCTTCTCTCTCTTCCTCTCTCTGTCTCTCTCTCTCTCTTTTTCTCCCTCTCTCTCTCCCTCCCTCCCTCCCTCTGTCTCACTCTTTCCCCCTTCTCTCTCCCCCTCTCACTTTCTCTCCCTCCCCCACTCTCCCCAAATAATTTGACTGATTAATAGAAAGCTTCCTATGACACCCTTTGTTAAAACAGCTCCTTCGTAACCTGGTCCAGTACACTGTTCTCCACATTGTTTTCTTTGCTTGCCTCTTCATCTTTCTGAGTTGTCAGCAAATCTAAAGTTTATCAGATGACGTATGTCTGTGTGTATGTTTCTTTTTTTTTCTTTTTCTTTTTCAGAATAAGACAGTCACAGACATTCCAATGAGTGCATTTTCCCCTTTCTTCAAGGGCAGTTTTCTAATCTGCCTTTGGAAACCTTTACCCACATCCCTGTCTCTGTGTTGGTCTGCAGAATACCTCACGACTATCCCTTTTAATTCTCTCTATCTTACCCTCCCCAGGAGGAGAATTTGCAGTGTTCATTCTCTGTGCAGAAGGGAAAACTCTCCACACTGCAGCTGCCACCTGGGTTTCCAGAGGTTCATATGTACAAAGACTTTGAATGGTCCAGAGAGAAGGAGCTCGAAGGCCAAGAAAAAACACATCTTCTGACAAAGAGCCAGAAAGGTCACATCATTTTCTCTAGAAACTTCCCCACACCCAGTGATACCCTTTCTGCTCATGGTTGAACGAAAACATATGGCTATCTAATGAAAACAGAATTATTTGAAGAATTATGCAGTGAAACAGAAGGTTATTAAGAACAACTAATAATAGAACTCTGTCAGCCAAGCTGACGTGACATTGTCTCAGCTCCAAGGCTTACTAGCTGTGGGCATTATAACTCCTCTAGGCCAGATGTTTATACCTGTAGAATGGGACCATCACTAGTAAATTGTACTTGTGAAAAATTTCTTCTAAAAGTTATGGTACATATCTTTTAATGAATTAATTCACTTAATAAAAAAATTAACAATTGTTCACCCTGTACTAAGAAACATTCTAAACTGTAGACGGAGACTGTTCATTCGTTTCCCTGCTACCCAGACCTGAATAATCACACAGAAACTATATTAATTCCAACACTGTTTGGCCAATGGTTACTGAATACTTCTAGCTAGCTCTCACATCTTAAACCGTTTCTATTATTAAACCATTTATTAATCCAGTATCATCATGAGGCTGTGGCTTACCTAAGGTTTTGGCTGGTGTCTTTTTCCTTCAGCAGCTATATGATGTCTCTTTAACTCTGTTCTCTCTCTCTCTCTCTCTCTCTCTCTCTCTCTCTCTCTCTCTCTCTCTCTTCCAGCATGACTATATTCTACCCTGCTATAGGCCAAAGCAACTTCTTTATTAACCAATGCTAGTAAAACATTTATAGCACACAGAGGGGAATCCCACATCATCAGACATTTTCGTTAACAGCAGTGAGAAAATATAATGAACTTGTTCCTTTCTATAGAAGAGCATCAGGTGCAAAGTATAATGCCATGCATACATAAAACATGGACAAGCCTAGAAGTGGCCATGCAAACTCTGGGACCAAGGAACTGGCTGCACACATGGGAGACAGCCACATGAGTCTAGATGATGATAAAGGCTTCTCCAAAGTGTCCAATCCTGCCCGACCTGAGCCAGAGTGATGTGGAGGTACCAGCAATTCAAAACCACGGGAGGAGTCCTGGAGACGGGTCTAAGCGAGATAAACGACTTTGAAAGGCAAACATTTCCTATGAGGATGCTCTGGTCAAGCGTTTGATCTGACTATATATATCTTCTATTTGGAGCCTGATTGACTTTCATTTAAAAACCAAAAGATGGCTCTTGGTCATCCCTTGTAGCATGAGCCCATCAATCGCGAGTTCTTAAGCTTTCTCAACGTGCAAGTTGATGTTTTCCACGTCCATGTTTTATCGCCGAGCGACTGTGGCTGAACGCCACACAGATGAATTTGACTCTGCAAAGCCTGCCCTTTCAATTATCTGTGAAACGCGCCTCTTTACACCCAACCTGCTGACAAAAACGAGAAAGCAAACAAATGAGATGAGTCTCAGTGAAGACACAGGAAGCCGGGAGAGGGGAGCATCTAACTGGAGGAGCATGGGAGAATGTTTAAAGTGAGTCTCGGAGCAGCGATAAGGACGAAGATGATGCTATCTCTTGGATAGAAGAAGCCATTAAAATACACCAGAGTGTCTTCAATCACTTAATCAGAAAGCCCTTTTCCTGAGAACTGTCTTCTGTCTGTGGGCCATGGACAAACATAAATATTTTGGACTTCCTGCACCCTTCACCCTGATAATGGGCCCTTAACTGTAAGCTCTTCCCACCTCCAAGAAAGCTCAAAACAATGATAAACATGAAAGACAGACATGGAGCCCTTTCCAGATGAATTATTGAATCCCACAAAGAGGTTTTCAGTACTATTCCTTTGTCTAGGTTCTTAATCTTTTTTAAGGGACATTTTTAGATTGTGTGCCCATAATTAAACATGAACAAATAAGAGTTGAACTCAGATAAAAAAAAAAAAAAACCTTTCCAGGAATATTTCTCTCAGTAGGCCACAAAATTCTAACCTCCCATGCATAACTTCTCAGTCTTAAAAAGGAGATTTGGTAGGATGCTGAGAAATATTTATTTAAATTTTGACTCTGATTTTGAAAGACAATAAGAGCAACTATGTGCAGACAATTCTTAAGAAAATAATTTATGTCAAAATTAAAAAAGGTTTAAAATGCCTATATTAACACTACATTAGCAACTCTTTACAAAGAAAGACGAAAAAGCTATGAAGTCTTAAAGATTACAATTAAAACGAATAGTTCAACAGAAGCTTGTTTTACTGCTATAAGAATGAAGTTTCACAAAATGTTTGGACCCTTGTGTGATTTTAAATAACATTTTCTGGATCCAAACAGAGATGTGTCAATCATTTGAATCATAATAAGCCAGACATTCTCTTTTGTGTTAAATAAATAAACTGAAGCAAAATTCTTCTTGGGCAAAGGTGAAATTAAGTTTAAGTGACCATATTCATGAATAAAATTACTAGGAAACACAATTAAATGCATTTTTGCTACCATTATAATGACAATTTTTCCATTATACCTATATTTTAATTTATAATTGGAAATTGAAATCCTGGTACTCAGATTGATCCCATCCGGAGCCTTCCTTTGAAGTTTGACCTTAGAATTTGTGCAATAATATCAAGTAGATGATAAAATTACAGAGGAAATTGTGTAATAATAACACTGCTATGGGGATCTTGACTGGCATGGCCATGATTCTTGTATCTCAATCTGTCCTTGCTTTACATATGAAAATAATAGGCCTATCTATTTGAACCTCATGCAATCAGAGTGTTCAAATACCGATCTTGCTTAATTAAATGGCAAGACCCAACGGGAAGGCTCCAAGCAACACAAAAAAATTTTCTTGTTTCTCTTTCCAAAATGACATGGACTCTGAGTAGCTTAGGTCCAGTAACAGCAAGCCAGTGAATAATGGATGTCTTGTGAGATAACTCAGGGCTTTAAAAGGACTTGGCTATCATTCACATCTGAGAGAAGCTGCTATTATTGCTCTTACTGACCTAATGTGTGCTCATGGCTGAGGAGCATCATTCCTTATAATAACTGGAGAAATGGCTTTACCTGGATAAAGCCATTAGAAAGGTGGTCATCTACACTGTCCCCTGACCAAGGATGCTGCTTCTCATCAGATGTGCTCCCACGGAGCTACAACAAAATTTGGCACTAAATTTCAAGATAATGGCGGTCGAGTAGGACTTTATTCTCGGCTTTGGTTGTGCCCTCCCTACTGATTCCAACAAAATAAAAATGGCTGAGCCTGCTGGAGAATTTGGAATAAATGAACTGGGGTTGTTGATATTTTATTTCATTTGTGTAGAAGTCGGGGAGCAAGCGGGGAGAAGGTAGCAGGCAAGGGGGAGGCATGTCCTTTGAACAGTAGTCTTTGGAAGGAATTCTCTGGTTTAAAAGGAGCAGAGCGGTTGCCTCCCGTGTTTGTCTGCCATAAAGAAATAAACAAACGCTGCGTCGGGTGAATCGCATCAAAATCTCAAGACAATTCCAAGACGAACCAACCGGGAGAGCGAATGACCTCTTCATCTGGGTGATAAAGTTCCACCAAAATATTCTCTGGGCCCGAGACGTGATTCATTAGAAATATGTGCGTGGCGTGGTGCTCCCCTCTCTATCTGGCAGAGTCCGGTCTGCGCACTGATAAGAAGCAAATGCAAATGTCCTGATAAGAACTGAATGCAAATATTTATGATATGATATTCCCTGGGAATTATGTGCAGATAAAACAAAGTGTATTATTTTCCTGCTTCTCTTTCAGGTTTGCCAAAATGCCCTTTTTCGCTTTTGGAATTTGCATTTCTTCAAAATTGATTCGGCTTGCGTATTATGTTAAGCTATTTGTTTGCTAAGGATGGTAATTAGTTACTGTAATTACAGCAATGACAGTTGCTAAATTGTTTTTAAAGCATTACAGTGAGCCTGTGCCAGAAGATTGCAGCATTTTTTTGGATTTAAGCAGAGGCTGGAAAAACTCCCACTCTGGGGCCAGCATGGGATTTTCAACTACAAAGCTGCTTTTCCTGATTGAAATTGTTTTTAAAGAAATCATTAATTTGCATTGATTGCAGGTGCTAACTTTACACTTCGGTTTAGTCGCATATCACAGAAATATTAGTGATAGTGGGCCTGGGTATAAAGGAGACACAAGGAGACATACGTCGTAAATAAAAGTGAAAGCTGATACCACAGGAATGATGGTCTAACTATTACTTGGAGCCTGTTAATTAAACTTTTTAGCTTGTTTTTAGATAAATTAAAAACAATTAAAAATGTTTCTCTGAAAGTCATTCCCAAACTTTTCTTAGCACTCCTAGCTAAAAGGAATAATCTAAAAAAAAGGACAATTTTGTCACCTTCTACTTTTGACATAAAGAAAAAAAGTAATGAGAAAAATTGTTTACCCAATACTTTTCTCCAGTTTAAATTAAAAGAAAGTAATGAAGGATAAAATGAAGGTATAGGATATGTCTGAGATGGCTCATATGATTTATGTTTTATTAGTTGTGCCTCAGAGGTTAAAGGTGGAAGCACAGTTTTCTATATCATCCTTTATCCTAAGAATGTCTTCTAGCCGGGCAGTGGTGGCACACACCTTTAATCCCAGCACTAGGGAGGCAGAGGCAGAAGGATCTCTGTGAGTTCGAGGCCAGCCTAGTCTACAGAGTGAGTTCCAGGACAGGCTTCAAAGCTACAGAAAAACCCTGTCTCGAAAAACAAAGCAACAACAAGAACAACAAAATGTCTTCTAGCTGTACTCTCTAAAGTCAAGGGGACCTGTTTGTCCCTGGTCATTTAAAATAAGGAATAATAGCCAGTGAGAATGCAGACTTTGAGGTTACAGATTTTTATATTCATTTATTCACATTCACAAATGCTTCATAAATAAATTTGAAGAAAAAAAATGTTCCTTTCGCTTTAATGTTGACCTTCCTCTGCTGGAAGAAAGCTAACTACTCTAGCAGAAATAAAGCCCCGAGCAGATAACAAAGAGGCCTTCTGAAATTCCAGGCACTGTGTTAAGTGTGTGGCATGCATGCACTCAGCCGCTTTCAAGGAATTATTGTTGTCTCTGTTTCATACAAGGAAATACTAAGACTCAGATATATTAGAAGATTGCCCAACCCCAACTGCTAAGGGGGTAAGCGATGTGTCATGACCTTTAAGGACCACATTTAGAGCATCAAATATCTAGTACTGAAGTATACAAAATATAACCAAGAAATATTTCTCTTATGTAAAAGCATTGAAATACTGAATTAAACAAAGAGCAGTACAAAAATTACTTTGATATCAATACCCCAGAAAATACTTCATAATTTCTATGGATGTTTTCAGTCAGACAAACTCAAGTGAGAAGCGTTTTCTTTGCAGGTTCAATATTCACACAAGAAAACTACAGTTTAACGTTTTTCTCTTATGTATGTCTGGAGAAGTAATAATCCCCTTTTCCCACACTTGGAGGCTCTGACTCAACAGTTACTCTGTCTTCTGCTTCTAGCCCATACTACGGGCTTCCCGTCTAGATTTCACTTGTCTCATTGTATCCAACTTTGTAGCTTGTCCTTGATCCTCGTTCCCAAAGCATTTAAAGGCAATAGCTGCATAGGTATTGCTTCGTACCATCAATCAATCAAAACAGCCAAGAAAATCTTATTTCCTTAGGGGACAAATACTGGCAAATTTTCAGAGGAAGAGAAACACATGGGCTCACACCCCACCCCCACATTTCTCTAACCCCAACTCCAATCTGCAAACATATCAGAGTCAATTTAACTAAACTGTGTGAGATCAAAGAGGAGCTCTGGAGAGTGTGAAGTCAGGCTTCAAATATCAGCTGAGCACAGTTTGGTTACAGAAAGGAAAGCATGCCTCCTGGAGTGAGGCACCTTTCTTGTCCAGACATTCAAAGGGTGTTATTCATTACTAAGTTTATGGTACCCGCACTGGGAGCGCGGTTCATGACTTCAGAATGTCTGCCGGGTTTATAGGGACGCTCCCTTGTCAGTACTTTTTCACAACAGATTTGGTCTGGGTGAATAGAAACTAGCTCATTAGTCAGTCTGGAGCTGGGTTTGGTTACAGGATGGCTGTAAACACTGACCCCGGACCCCAGCCCTTTCGAAACTCTCACTTAAGTTTCACCATTAAGAAGACAATTTATTTTGAGCTGCAATGTAACCAAATTCCGCAGAGGCAGAGAAAACTGTGATATATTAGTATCAAAGCAAGCAAGAAGAACAGAACTTTGGAAGGTAGTGTGGTATACTATAAAGTGATGTGCAAAGAGTTGAGAGGACATCTACACACTCATGTGTATTGAAAACTCTTGTATTCAAGTTCCGGATCACAAAATGAGGGTCCAGCAACATTAAGAGCCATTAAAAGCTCTTGCCACCAGCCTGAAGAACTGTGTTCATTCCTTTGGGACCCACAAGATGGAAAGAGAGAACAGGCTAGGAACTCGTCCTGATTTCCACATACATACTACAGCACCCAGACACATGCTCACATGCACACAAATACATACACACATACACAGCTAAGTAAACAAATATATAAATATAATCTTCATTTAAAAATGGGAACAAGCTGGCATAAAGGTGGTGTGGGAGGTCCTTCTGTCTGTATGTTGCTTTTATTGGTTAATGAATAGAGAACTGCTTTGGACCTATAGCAGGGCAGAACTTAGCTAGGCAGGGAAAACTAAGATGATTGCTGGGAGGAAGAAGGGCAGAGTCAGACAGAAGCCATGGAGTTGCTGCCAGAGTCAGTTATGCCAAAACTGCTGGTAAGCCACTGCCATGTGGCAATACACAGATCAATAGAAATGGGTTAAATTAATATGTAAGAGTTAGCTAATAAGAAGCTTGAGCTAATGGGCCAAGCAGTGATTTAATTATTACAGTTCCTGTGTGATTATTTCAGGTCTAAGCTAGCCAGGCAGCCAGGAACCAATAAGCAGCCCTCCTTGCAACAAATTGGCACACCAATATGGGAAACTACTACATCCACATAAAACCTGAGAGGGCTTGAAAAGGAATTCTAGACACTAAAAAACAAGTTTAACCAATTTTTTTTTCCAAATGGGCTTTACTCATCTAATAAGAAACAAACCAGCAATCTGTGGATGAATAAAAACTGTTTTTGAATCATACATATTTTATAAGGTTACTTAAACGAAACCATTGTTCACCTTCCTAATTCAAGTCAGGAAAAGGTCTCTTACTTCAGATTTCAGCCTATTTGGAACTACACTGAATCTGAGAATCTCAGGCTAAATGATGCCTGGGAAAGGCATCCTCACATACATTAACACTGAGGAATTGAGGTAGCACTAAAGCTAGTGAAAGTCTATTTACATTTCTAAGTCAAGGTCAAGCACAAGTTCCCTTGTGATTGAAAGTAGACGTTCACTAGAAGGGATAGATTCCATAGCTTCTCACTAGGGCAACTTCCTGGACCACCGATGCATTTGTACTTCTCAGGGACAACCACCAAGGATAACTGACCCAGCCAGCAGCCGCCAGCCAGCACTGAACTTATTTTATTGACAAAATGAAACAAACAAAAAACATTTGAGTTTCTAGAAAAAAATATATTTCTATCCACTTAATTAAATAAATACTTGCACATATTTTAATACTTATTCAAAGGGCCATGCCCTGGTAGGGTTGCATTTAAACCCTAACAAGCATTCATTCTTGATCTGCCTAAAGCTTGTTCTCCATCATTTTGCGTTCTGCTCCACAATACTCAGCTGCCGTGAGGCTTTCTGTACCTGGAAGGAGGTCACAGTCACTAAAGCGCATGTAATGAATTGTGTCTCTAGAGAGAGCTCCCTGCCCCTCCTAACATGCTGTTGAAATATCTGCTCAATGTGGCAGCACACTCTCCAGAGCTCTGAGTAGTAACTATGAAGTGCATGCATGATAAAGAAATACTATCAATACCTCTACCTGAATTAAAGAAGTTGAATCATATTTAATAGTTTGCCTGCAATATATATTTAAATGTATTTAATATTTCTATGACTACTAGTTGCTATACTCTCATGAGCATAGATATAAAAATTCTCAAAAAATTAACAAATCTCACTCAATCACATATAAATGGATGCTTCCAACCTAAATGAAGAGGCCTATGGAATGAAAAAAAAAAAAAAAAGGACTCCACAAGAAAGTCAGACCTGTTCAAAATATGTAAATCTGCTTTGGCATTAGAAAACCAAGCAACATAATCCACCACAAGAAAATAGATGTGTTTCCAGAGGTGGTACATCAACCCATCTCAAAGTGTTTGTGTCCTACCTATATAAGCCATAACACATATATAATGTTCAAGAGCTGTTTGCACAATTTTGTTCAGTGTGAATATACCTACTTCAAATTAACTTTATGCATAGTTAAGAACCTTTAAATGTCAGACATAAAATTTTGGACTGAAACGAGTGTAGTGCCTTTGCTGTGAGCTATTCTCCTTCTGTGTTTTTCCCTCTCCTTTTTGCACTAAGCATCTTCTTGCTGCTCTAGAATATGTGAAGGCTGCTTCCTACCTGAACATCCTGATATTCCGTCCACCTAGAGAAGTTTTTCCCAGACACCGTACATCCACCCATACCTCTTTTCATTCTTTGCTCAAATATCACCAGGAAACTGACCGTGACCACTGTGTTAAAAAGTGTACCCTACTAGTAAGTCTTCATTTTCACATGAAGGACATGCCACCTGTATTTTATAATTTACTTATCCATTGTGATAGTCTGATTCACATTGATTAATCAGTTAATACTTGGGATAATCCACCTATGAAGAGAAAATATTTTGGCTCACAGATTTTAGAAGTTTCAGTTTATGATCAGTTGTTCCTGCCACATTTCACAACACTACACATGATGGTGAGGTGTGAAGTCAAGCAAACTTTCCACCTATTTCCCAGATAAGAGAGAGAAAAGGAAGAGCCAAGGTCCCTCAAAATGGCAAGACTGAAAGCTACTACCTCTTTTCTCTCTCTCTCTCCCTCTCCCTCTCTCTCTCTCTCTCTCTCTCTCTCTCTCTCTCTCTCTCTCCTTCCCTCCTTCTTCTCTCTTCTTCCCTCCCTCTAAGTTATATCTACAGATAGGAAAACTTGCTATCACATGGTTTGGGTTCATCTTAAGGTTGTGACCTTTCACAAGGCCATGATTTTGGAAAGGGGAAAAGTACCAGTTGGACATGTGGATGATGCTAATGTTTGGAATTTGTTCTCAGCCCACATCTTACAGTCTGAGAACAATGTGTTCTTGGCAATGGATTCACTGCCTCTGATGAAGAGGGGGAAGGATAACTCATCGGCAATCTTGCCAAGCTGACAAAGATGGCCCTGATCAAAAGCAGCACCCGTTATATATGAAAATTAGTATCATACAGATCAAAACTGTTACAAGAAGTACAATCATATTAGAAATCCTACAAGTTTATTTTTGAAGGAATAATGCAGAGGATGAAATCAATATTTCTATCTCATATACCACACAGTAATTTTATAAATAACGAGGTATGCTACAGACTTAATACGTTTAAAAGGATTGAAATCATACCAAGTATGTTCGCTGATCACAGTCGTGTTAAATAGCAATCAACAACAGAGGCAAATTTGGCAATGCATAAATACTCAGAAATTAAACAACAGATTTTTAAGTAACCCATGGGTCAAAGAAGAAGTTAAATGAAAAATTAAAAAGTATTTTGATTTATCTGGAAATAAATTTACATGGAACAAATACTAAAGCAAGCTCGAAATATTTACAAATTAGCATTACAAACAATAGCTAAGTGCGTTTGTGGTGTTTACTATGTGCCTTGTGTTCGGCACATGCTTTCATCTTTAACACCCATAACATGCTTAAGGAGTACACCAACCACTTCTACCTGTTGAAAATGACAAATATTGGAGCACAGGCCACACCCTGAGGAAGTGATGGACGGACAGGTGCTTCTGACACCAAACACTTGTTTTCAGTCTATAAAACATGCTGCCGAGGGAAAATACTTAGGATTACTACGTAAGTTTGTTCAAGACTCAGTAAATAAGTGAGGGCATACCACCAAAAGAAGGAGTGGCTCTTGTTTTCAAGAAGGTTCCCTTTATTTTTTTAATTCCATCTTCCTAACACACACAGACACAGACACATAAACACAGGCTCACACTCACATACACACGGACACAGATACACACATGCTCACCCACATTCACATATAAACACCATGCGCACACACACACACACACACAAAATGCATACCACACATGTTCCAGTTTGAAGGAAAACATTTTTAGAGATTGATTCCAAAATACCTTAGAATAAAGAAGTGTTTATTGAAAGGCCACTGTCCATAAAATAAAAAGATAAATAAGATATCCTGTACTCTCAGGAAGAATCTTCTAGAAACTGGTGGGTAAAGACAGAATTACTATCTTTGAACAGGGTTACTTAGAACAGATTTTGAATAACAGATTGTTGTTATGCTGGCTAATTTTATGTCAGCGTGACACAAGCTAAAGTCATCTGAGAGGAGGGAGTCTCAATTAAGAAAATGTCTCCATAAAATTGGGCTGTAGGCAAGCCTGTGGGGCATTTTCTTAGGCAGTGATTGATGGGAAACCGCCTGTCATTCTGGGTGGGTGGTGCCATCCCTGGCTGGTAGCTATGGATGCTACAAGAAGGCAGACTGGGCAAGCCATAAAGAGCAAGCCAATAAACAGCATCCTCCATGCCCTCTGCATCAGTTCCTGACGCAGGTCCCTGCCTCCTTTGAGTTCCTGCCCTGACTTCCTTTGACGGTGAACTGTGGTATGGAAGTGTAACCTGAATAAATCCTTCCATCCCCAAGTTGCTTTTTCTTCACAGTATCTCACTAAAGCAATAGAAGCTCTCAGACAGCTTCATGTAAAAAGTTTACCAGGAAGTGTTCCCAGGGGAACTGTATACAATAGAATGAGGGCCTTTCTCAGTCCTGACGATAAAGGACTTTTACAAAGAAACCTTATGTTCAAAGTTTCACAGAGAGAAATGTCTGTTTCTACATGATAGAAGCCAGTAAACCGATGGAGGAAGTTGACTTTTGGACGTAAGCAAGGAGCATGTGATCCTATTCGTGAAAGGTTACAGTGACACCAAGAACAAATTTTCTAAAGACCCCAGAATGCTAGAGTAGCTTTTATTCAATCTACCTTTCCATCTTTAGAGCTCTTCTGTAAGAAGCGTATTCTTAGAGAAGAAGTTTTAATAAAGCTCATTTTCGACAGCATTGACAAAGGAAATAAATTTGTTCTGACAAACACGGACTGTGGGAGGAACGAAAGCAGTGACAGGTCTATAAATTCAGACTTCAACTGGATTTTCATAAAATTTACATTACAATTTGAAATCGGATTTATGCAACAGTAAATGAAAAAAAATCCTTAAAATGTATGTGATATTTCAACTTCTTTGCTGATGGATGCCAGGTCTGTCATCTCCTCACAACATCTTCCCTGAGGTCCAGATTTGTGTGCCAGGCTGTCACTCATTCGTCTCTGATAGTCCATGAGCATCCAGGGCTTGGTGAGTGGGAGTGGAGTAGGTACATTACCTTCACACCCAAGCATGGCCTTTCTTCAAGGGTTCCCATCTCTACCAACAACCCTCCACATGCCGAGCCAAAAGTGTCTCTCTCCTCTACAGGCTGAATCTCTTCACATCATGTCTTATTCTTTTCGCCGTTACTGCTACCATATCATTTAAAGAGTTGTGTTCCTAATTTTTGGCCACGTTGATTTCTTCAGGACTCATAATATCACTTAGCTAGAAACAGTTGAGGTCTTTCCCATAGAAATATAGAATTAAGAATGAGTTTTTGAAGTGTAACTTATGCTCAGTTGTAGAACAGCACTGCTTCCTACCACAGACTAGAGAGGGGAGAGAAGAGGAGGGGAGAAAAAGGGAGAGGGGAGAGGAGAGGCAGGTGCAGGGGGAGAAGAGAGGGCAGGGGAGAGGCCAGGAGATGGAAGGGTTTGAGTGACCTTAGCTTTACAGTTTCCATTTTCATTTCAGTTAATGCGTGTAGAGTTTGTGCCCTTAGCATTTCTGTGTCTTTTGCACGTCTTCCCCTTGTTTACTTCTGCTACAATAACCAAAAGACTCCTAACAAATGGGGAAATAGTTGATCAAGGTTCTAGCTACCCACTAGGGAACTTCAACTGCATTCTTCTCTCCCACAAGTTGCATGTGGACACATAGGACACCGTTGCCATTGGAAGCACGCACGTCTGAATCTCATTCTTAGTTCCATCCTTTATCTTCTGGGACAGCAATGTCACCAACACCAGACTTAGGCAAGGGTCCTCGTGAGACCAGGCACCCCAAGGAACTGCATGAACTCTAGTGCTATTTGGCATCCATTAAGATGAAATATTGCCACTCTGGTAATCTCCAGGTTAATAGTGTTCCAGTCTGACTTTCATCTACTAAACCTGGCCTGACTATAGTGTGTGCTGATTCCCAAGTCGTGGGCTCCAGATCATGAAAACACTTCACTAGAAATCCGAGGAATTCCTCAGATGCCGGGGACACAAGATTAAAGCAACATTCTGAAGAAAGCTACCAGAAGCAATTTACCCATTTCAACATGCTGGAGTCTTTTTCTCCGTGATTTTGTCCAAGGCTTTCTTTCCCTGGATGCTACCAAAAGCTGAGATTTTTCTCATCCATTTGCTTTTCCTTCCTGCCCGACTTACCATGTGTGTCTGTGTGCCTGTATGTATGTTTAGCTTAGCGTGACATGCATAAGTATATGTATGTGTGTTATCTTTAGACTGATACGTTCTTGTCATCAATAATATAGCAGATAACACTTTCCCCCATTTAAATCCAGCAGTGAATAAGTTTATTTCACAATTGTTCTAAGCACCTTAAAAATATGATCCCGCAGACACCAATATTTCCCCAAGTTTTTTTTTCCTTCCTTCCTGTTTCACGGTGGGTGTGGGTCTTGGGGTTTTGTTTTTGCTTTTGTTTTTGTTTTGATACATGTGGTAGCACCAATTAATTCATTAGTACAAACCCCCCTTATGTAATTAGGGAAAAGAAGCCTGGGGTTTATGTGTGAGAGCAATCTACACTTAATGAAGGGACAAAGTTGTAATCTATTTTTATAATTTCATTCTATGCTTGGCTTAGAAAGAATCCGGGGACTCCCTGAGTCAGGTTATTTAAGACGTTTCTTGGAGGTTACTGACTTAATAGCATTGAATGTGTCTACAAATCTAAACAACATAACTGGCCCCGTACTGTATATTATTGCCAACATATACTCCACCCCGCATGTCAGTTTTCCTATATCACTCTATAAATTAATAGCAACCCAAAAGCCAATCATGTGTTTACTAAGCAGCCAGGCAATACACTCACTTAATAGACTCCCTCTTTCCTAAGAATGTGATTGGGTTTTGCTTTTCTTTCAAGTCTTATGACTTTTATCTACGGGATATGTTTTATCCACAGCTTTCATGGAAAAAAAAATACTGGAGGCTCATACAGATTTCAGATTACTAATCAGGACACATAATTCATCACCAAGTACAAACTCAGCCTATCTTCTTAATGTACCGCTTACTTAAAACAAGAGTATACATTATCTCCAGAGGGTTCCTGCAGCGCCAGAGCAGGGTGGCTGTACACAATGTGTTAGCAATAGGTTGCTGGTTCCCGAATGGTGTGTTACTGATTGCAAAACAATTTGACTGCAGTCATGCCGCCGCAGTACTTAAAGCAATGCCCGTTAAGTCGATGATGGAATTTTCCAGTGCGGTTAAACAGTACGAGCGTAAACATTGAAAAAGGCCCCAGTCTGATGCAAGCAAATATTACTCTGATTCTCTATAGGGAGCTTTGATATGCAGGGGAAGCCTGAGGGCCACAATGTAACATTCAAGCTTAGTTTCTGGAGCCTATGTCCAAAGGCAAGGCACAGCGTCCTGTGAAACTCTGTTTCCCCTCTGAGAGTGCATAGTGGTATGGAGTACGTTAGAGAGATCTTTTAAATCAAGGGAACAGCAAGCTGTTTTCAAATGAAAACCGTTGCCCCATCTTCCGTTTGTTTAAGATTTTGTTCTCTAGAAGTCTGGGTTACTATACTTGGGTTCTGCTTATGCAACTCGGAAGCTTGCCTCCACCCAAAGCGAGTTTCTCCCCACGTGGTTTCTTCTGAATCATAATAGCAGCCTGTCTGTCCCGAAAGCAGTGGAAGCTGGGGACCAAGGCAGAACTCAAGAGCTGCTGGCAAGGCAGAACACTGGATTGGGAAGTTGCTCCTGGCCTCCACGTCTGTACGTTTTAGGTGCTTGCAGGAGGTAGTGGCTTCTTTTGTTTTTCTTTGTTTGGTTTGGTTCTGTAAGAATGAATCTTCTGCCATAAAAGTTTGGAACTCGGTGCTCTAACTAAAACAGCATATTGACCCAAAATATCCATGGCTCCCATTTATACAAGGCCCCTATGGAGGCAGCTCGGAAAGAAGGTTCTGTCATTTTCGAGCCATATGCTACCACATCATTTATTCATCGATACATCTCTGCAATTTCGGTTTCACATTTGTAGCACTTTGGTCTTTTTAAACGGATGACTTTCGCAGTGTCTTAGAGAGCAGAGCCTCATTTTCATACATGGCAAACATAGTGGAAGGTGTTTCAATATAGTAGTTTGCACTTTATACTGATACCTTCTTTCAAAACTATTCTAGAACAGAATAGAATCAAAAATTCAGGAAATATCTTACGACTTTCAAATCCCCTAAAAACATAAAATAGGAGGAGAAAAAAGATGTCTCTAAAAAGTATAAAGAACCCATAGGAATTGTTTGATTATGGAGCAGGTGATCCATACTGGATATAAATGAGCAGTTTTCTAAACTCTAATTTTTCAGTGAAAATTAGAAATCAAATTATGTGATTTGAAGCAATATCTAAGCTCTGTTTTTATAAAGAAGAAACTTAAGGGGTACCAGGCAGCTACTTCAACTGCCCAGGCTATGAAGTTCTACATTTTAATCAGGTCTCAATTTTAGATTACTCCTTGTAGCATGGGTTTATTCTGGTTCTTTCTTTTCTGACTGAACTAAGTGTGTCTCCCCTATTTTCCCTGGTATGCAGAGACACCCCTTCCCAGCCTGTTCAGGGTACTGTCTTCTCAGAGTGGGTCCTATTTGGAAGTGAGCCTAGTTCTGCGAACCAGCACAATGCATCCCTGAAAGGCAACTAAGGATACTGAACAGAGACTGGGGATGTGCGCTGTCTTCAATGTTCTGCTCTGAGAATGGCACCCATTCGTCCTGGTGACGAATAGTCCTGCCGAGATCATCCCCCAAGACTTAGCTCCCATTTGCTCACCCCCATGCCCAAGGCTCTGTCCGTGCTAACAGCCAAGGCCTCAACTGCCCTCACCTGGAGGCTATTCTCATTGCGCTTTTCCGTAGGGACCGAAGTTGTGTTAGAAGTCCTGGTAGTCACCAGCTTTTTCCTTTGCATCCAGTTCCTAGTCAAATGCCCTAGACATGCGGAATGTTTTCTGTCGTGGGGAGAGGCCACAGGTAGTTCTTTTCTTCTCTCTAATGGCACAGCTGCACTGGTTCTGCTCCGTGGCTCTCTTCGGAACTCATAAGGCATGGAAAACAGAGATCTCTGTCCTACCAAATCCCCATCCACAGAGCTGAAAGGTCTATAATGATTTCTGTGTGTCACGAGGGGAGGACATTCATCATGGGGCAAAGGGTAAGACACACCCTTTCTCTAATTCTGTTCCTTAATACCCTCTTTTCTGTCACCAGTCTTCCTAAACTCGAGGCCTAGTGATTTGGTGTTCAGGGAGGAAGAGGATAGAAAACGTATCTGATGATAATGATTCTTATGCTTTCTTAGGCTCTTTGTCTTATCCCTAATTCCAATGCTTTGCCTATGTGTCTAGATTCCCCTAGAGACACAGAGTTGTGCTTATATAAAGAAGTTTTAAAGGGCCTGGTTCACACAGTTGTGAGTTTAAGCTAAGGACAGATTCTCGTGGAGAAGAGAAATATTGTAGGGACTTCAAGGAACGTTGGTGATGGAGTCTGGAGGAAACCTGTTGCAAATCAAAAGGAGCTGACATTTCAGAAGTCTAAAAACAGGCTGCCGAAGACTCTCCTCCTGCCCCAGGAAGGCCTCAATGATAAGCTGCCCATCCCCATTATAGGCTATAAACCAGTTTACCCAGCTACCATCCTAAAGAAAATCTCATTAAAAACAAAAACTTAACAGAAAGATCCGGAATATTCTACCAAATTACCATGCACTACAGCCCAGATAAACAAACACTTAAAATTAGCCATCACATTTTTGAACTAAGAACAAACAGTGATTTATCCTTTTTCAAGTTTCAATTCTAATAGCTGTCTCCTGGGACTAATAATAAACCTGAATCAAAAAGACTAAAGTCAGAGTCATTATCAGAGGAAGGGGGAAGAAAGAGTGGCCTCATTAAGGCTCACCGAGCACATAGTCACTGCCTACTATGTGCCAAGCCTCATTTGGGGCACTGTTTTAAATAATATTTCTGCCACATCAGTAGGTGTGAAAAAAAATTTCTTCTTAAATTGTATATTACCCTCAAATCTAGAACTAACTCAATGACACATTTTAACCTAGCACTTATTATCTTACTTAATAGATTTATAGAATGAATTGATCCATATTCTAGGTGTTGAGACCTTTATATAGCCAGTATTTGTTTAATTTCGCTCCAGATTGGAATTTCCAGCTACATAGTATTTTCAGTCATCCAAAATTCTACCCTGAAGTGATTGGAAGAATTAAAAAAGACTTCAAACTTTCTAGACCTGCAGTGATTTAGCTGGATAAGTAAATCCCAGGTCATAATCCTGGTTCCTTGTTTGCTTTAACTGTCAGGACCATTTGCAGCCCCTGCTAATTTCCCCCAGGAAACATTGCCCATCTTTAGCCTCAACTGCTTGCACAGAAAATAGTCCCCAAGTATCTGGAGAGTCATAGTAGAGATCCCTGTTGCTCACTTCCTAAGTAACTTCTTGAAATTGCATCTTTCCTGGAGAGAAAATGTTCTCCATCCAGGACAGATTTTGCTTATAGGTCTCCAAAGGACAGCTCACACTTTGGAAAAGTTTTAGCCCTTTCTTCCATCAATAAGGAGACATGGTCTTTTCAAGGCTGTTGGAAGAAGGTAATTGTTTTCTATTTCCTGGGAAGCCTCTCAGACAGGATTAAATAGCACAATCCAAGGGTTGTAACAGAGAGAGATGTGAGAATCAGAGACAAGGGATAAACTGGCTTATTGCTTGGAGAGACCATGTCTATCACAGGTGATAGAGAATGCTTGCCTATTCTCAGAAGAGAGCTAAAGAAACCTGACCATCTCCTAAATCAAGGAAGTGTTAGGGCACTAGGCAGGTGTGCCAAGATGTTGGGTTAGAATTCCTCAAAAATCTTTTGGTGACAAGGCTGAAATCCATTCACAAAACTCAAATGAATGTTTCCTAATGGTTTGTATAGATTACCAGTTTTCAAACATTTCCATTCATGACTTGTATAGCCTCACTAATGATGCCATTAAATATGAATCTTATGCTATCCAGATTGTGTTTCTGAGAAGTGGGAAATTTTTCAGTATTCATTGTCAGCTCAGTGTATCACCAAGCTTTCCTCATTACTATGACCAAATAACTAACCAAAGCAATGTAAATATAGAGGGACTTATATGTGTTCAAAGTTCGGAGTAGAAAGTCCATCCTGACGGCAAAGGCAAGGCAGCAGGAGTAGCTTGAAGCCAAACACTTGGGACACAGACAGTTCCTCATCTGCAGTAACATACATTAAAGCCAGAAAGCTGGTCAGGCAGAAACAGAGGTGAGCAGGGGTCCTCAGACACTCATCCCTAGCTACCCACATCCCAAAGGTTCTGCAGACTTTCCAGAAGGGAACCAGCTGGGAACAAATGTTTGGCTAACAGAGCTGGGGAATGGGTGATGCTCCAGATGACAGACATTCCAGCCACCTATTTTAATGGTTATCTGGTAAGGGCTTTGGGATTATCCACCAAATTATTCTAAAAATCCCCCAGTCTTTTCTGCCATGTTGATGACTGTCATTCACTGATGTTTTAACTCTTTAAAAAAAAATGTTTTCTTCCTTCACAGCTCAAAGGCAAGGGGTTTTATTTCAAAGTCAAATTCTTGGAGTACCGGGCAGTCAGACAATGAACCACAGTGGTTAAAGACATCTTCTCAAGAAGGAGGCAGGTGCTACCTCCTTACGTGGCTGACTATGATGTACTCTGTCTCTGCAGGAGAGGAGAAGCCCCAACTAGGCATCAAATCCCTAATACTCAAATCATGGAGGGTGTTGACGCTGTGTTTGTTTTAAAGTGGCCTTTTGGAAACAAATTTAAATCTAACAACATTACAAAAGAATTTCTCAGTTCTTTTGAAGGAATTTGACTTTAGCAGTTGGATAATTCATTTATATAACACAATCTAACAGAAGTCCTGACTTCTTTTCCCAAAAAGCAGAGAATATTTCCATGGTAATGTTTCTCACTTCAAGGTTATCTTTACATGAATAAAATTCACTTGTTTAGAAATTAGGTACGAATGCGGAGTATAAAGTGCGTTGTTAAGCCTTTTAGGAACTCTGTACAACATTGAGAAACATTTAAATAACAAATTTCTAAAATGTATTAAATTGATGCTCTCAATATTGACCTGATAGTTGGAGTAATTCGCACTGAACTACCTCAATGTAAATGTTTATAAAAGAGCATAGGTAGGTAGGTAGGTAGATAGATAGATAGATAGATAGATAGATAGGTAGATAGATGATAGATAAACAGACAGATAGATATGTATGTATTAGGTGCACCTTCTGTTCCCATGTCCTAAATAAAACCATGCCTCTGCCCTCAGTAGCTCAGCTTTCAAGAGTAGAAGAATGGGCAGATAAGCAATCACATGAATAACCCAGTGATATGATCGCATTTAATATACAAAAATAAAGATCTATGAAGTGTTAAAATGAAGAGCTAGTAAATTTTAAAGGAGAAACAACACTTGAAAAATTCTTTCATGGACTAGAAGATAGTCAAATTGTAACATCTAACAGAAGCTTAATCAAGGTAAGATAATTATTAACTAATTAAAGCATAAGATTTTGATGGCAGAGAGGTAGGGGTGAGAACTTCCAGGTAAAGAGAGCAACACTAGCAAGGACTATGAGTCAGGAAAGGACACAATGCACCAAACCTACAGAAGGTGGCTGAAAGGGCCCTAAGACAAAGCCATGGGAAAGCACCTATGGCGAATCCTTAGGAAGGCATAAGCAGACCCAGAACGGTTTGTTGGTGGAGGCAGTACACTACACCCATCTTAGGAAGCGCCTGAGTGATTTTGGCTTAATTTGAGGAGTCATGCATATGAGAGTATGAAAATAGAAAGACTGATAATGGCATTTCTGGATTTGGTAATGTTTTGTATCAAAATGGCAATACAGGTCAGTAAATAGGATAGAGTAGAAACTGAGTCATCACAGATGACAGTGTCGTAAGTTACCTGTGTTTGCCAGACACAATGAGACAAGGAGTCTCATTGTTCCCCTGAAATACTTGTTTGTACATTAAAACACATGTCACAAATCTTCAGTGCAGGGATTTATATCTTATAACTGATCAAACAAACAGTTATGGAGAGAGATTTCAAATATGTGGCTTTAATAGAAACAACTTAAAGACTTTTGCCCTATGTAATGCACTTGGCTGAACTTGGAATTTCACAAGTAGATAAGAAAACAAGAGGCAGCACAGTTAATGCATGGTTATCTCCTGGTTAACTTACATAGCTTAGCAATCAGAGAAAATAAAAGAGGAAGTTTTGATAAACCAAGCTTGCTTTTTTAAAACCCATAAAATACCTGCATTTCTGTGAAAAGATACATGTTTCTGTGATGGGAATGTACACCTTTTAAACAGAAGTTTCCACTAGTCTTCATTTGCTATTGACAGTCAAGAAACAAATGTTTAAGTTATTTTTATTCAATGATGCTAGTAAAATGAACCCAGAGTAGAAGGTCTTTATTAACACATGAATGAAGATTCAGGGCCTCTGCCTTTTTTTCAGTCCTTCCTTCTTCTTCTCATCACAGACTCATTCCTTAGCCTCATCAGGGGAAAAGAGCAAGCCCAAAGCTTGAGTCAGCTTTTCTGCTTTTCCTGCTGAAGCAGTTGTGTGAGACATCACGACACAGTCTCTTATGGTCGACAACTAATATACTTTCTAGCACCGCTGAGTTGACTTTAGAAGTTTCCGCCAAGGTCAATTCCAATGCTAAGGAATACCGTAGCAGATCGCTGTGCCTGATGTGAGACGGGGCACCTATTTGACGGATCTCTGTGGCCTCCTGAGTATCTTCCCAAAGGCAGGTCATACCTGTTTCATTCTCTGTCCCTTTCAAGGTATCCCCAGCACAGCTTGTTCTGGTTATCACTGCATGCCAGGGAACCCCACACTACCTAATAACCATCCAAAGCGACTCACTCATCCATGGAGACCTTCTTCTTTAATAAGAAATCAGTGATCAGTACCCCAACTAGTAGCTGATTGCTTTGGTCATTTTTTTTTATGTTCTCAAACTGCACATTTTATTAACCCTATATTTAAGTATGTGCAATTATCTATATACCTGGTTTCATCGTTTTTATGTATATGATTTTATATCATAAAAGTCCTTTAAAAGGAAAACTACCCATTTTTCTAACATATATTATACTGACTATGTGTTTGTCTGTTTGTTTAACTTGATATAAGCTGGAGTCATTTGGGAAGATAGAGCCTCTTTGAAACAATGTCCGCACCAGATTGGCCTGTGAGATACTTCCTTAATGAATGATCAATGTGGGAGCGACCCCTCACTGTGAAGGGTACCACCCCTGGGCAAGTAGACCTGAGTTGTTTAAGAAAGTAGTATGTGCGAGTCAGGGCAAGCAAGACAATACATGGCCTCTGCTTCAGTTCTTGATTCTCGATTTCTATTTGGGTTTCTGTGCTGACTTCAGTGATGGGCTGTGATGAGCAAGTGTAAACAGAAATAAATCCTTTCTTCAATTACTTTTGACCATAGTGTTTTATCACACCCATGGAAACTCCAACTAAGACATATTATGGAGGAGTGGGATCATCGTGGGGTTGGGGTGAGGGGAAATGATGAAATCATAATCTTTGACTATTTAAGCAGCGACTTTTCAAATTAGAAAAAAGACAATAATGATCAACAAAAGAGAGAGAGAGAGAAAGAGAGAGAGAGAGAAAGAGAGAGAGAGAGAGAGAGAGAGAGAGAGAGATATGAATCTGAAAAGAATGTCCTGAACAGTTCCACTTCTGTGAAGGTGTAAGATCACCCCGAATTCACAGGAGTGGCTGCCTGCAGTGAGGGCAGGATAGCATAGCAGACCACAAAGGAGTTCGAGGGAACTGAAATGCAGGGAATATTTTGAATCTTGACTGGAGTAGAGATTGCATACATGAATATATTTTTCAAAACCTTTCAGCCTGTAAATTTTAAAAGAATACATTTTATCACGTGCAAATTAAACCATGATAATGTGGAATTTCTTTTTTAAATGCTTGGCAGAAATAAAGCAACTATTGTGTATGGATGCCTTTGAATTAGGTTGGCTCTAGATGATCTTTCTCACCATTTACTATGGTACATAGTGCAGAACATTGCACTATGAACTTGGTGGTTTTAAAGCAAAACATGTATATTATCCCCACACTTTCTCTGGGTCAGGAGTGTGGGCACAGCTTTACTGGTTCCTCAGTTCCGTATCTCACAAGGCTGAGATGGGGGTGTTGGCCAGGCTGTGTTTTCATCTGAAGCCTTAACTGGAAATGCTGACTGATGTTTCCAAGATTCTCTCAATCCTGTCTACAGCGTTGAGGACTCTACTTCTCACTGGCCTTGACTTTCAGGCCCTACAGACCACCTACATGTTGCTTCCTGCTCTTCTCTCTGTGGGTAGTTTACAAAACAGTGCTTTCATACTGTGAAGAGAACCTCATTCTCTCCTATACGCAAAGCCAGCAGTGTGGATAAAGAACTCATCTCGGGAAAACACAATTTCATATCCAATAGATAACAGCAAAGCCGGGGTTCCACCTATACTCCAAGGACTAATGCATACAGACATAGCTTACCGGCATTATCTGTAGAGTATATCTGTCACAGCATACCTGTTATTATTTTTTTTAAATCTGAACGTGTTTTAGAATTTAGGGGTTTGGTAGTAAATGAGGCAGTTTTCACAATGTAATTTGGGAAAGTAAAAGTCTTGCATTATACAAACAGGCTATATGCTGTTGATTCGGCTGCTTCTGCGTCTCTAAGTGATGAATGCCCTCTCATGCTTAATTGATCTAAATCCTTCTCCAGGCTGACAATATTTTCACTGCCAATTTTCAATTAAACTGTTTCTCCCAGGCCTCGCTGGCCTTTGGGTGCTCAGCTCTGGGGAGTCATCTGGAAGCCCTTCTCCAAGTCATGATGCCTGTCCCTGGTGATGGCAGCACACACGGACAAACCAAACTGGACCGCTTAATATACTGAATTTCGAGTTCAAAGTTTCTAGTTCAAAAATGTAAAGTTGGTCACCCTCTTCTTGGATTGTCTCCCTCTGGTGAGGAAAATAATTTAACTAGGGTTCTGTTTCAAGGTGTCGAGACTCCCATAGCTCACAAACTCTGCTACAAAGACTGAGGAAAAAAGCAGGGATTAAAAACACAATTTTTGTAGAAGTGTTACTTAAATTCTGCCATGCATAAATTTCAAAATAAGCTGGAAAAGGAAGAGTTAAATTAAAATGCCCAAATCTCATGCCTACATCATGTTCCATCCGATAGAGAGAAGGATGAATCTTCCTTTTGTGAGTATTTTCTGTTATCAGCAATGCCTTCTTCAACAGAGAACACAGAATTCCATCGTGCACTCTTGGATCAACTACAGCAAAACAGTTGCAAAGGAATAGCTTTTTTTCTATCTAGATACATAAAGACTTAAATCTAGATGTGAGATATATTGTCCTAACTATATACTTGGGTTGTTATTCATAAAACAAATTAATCACACCTTGCATTTCTTAATCATATTTTAAAAGAACTCATTTTGATCGTTTCCATTATAGTGCAGATCTCTATAGATGCTCCTTCTCCATGGGAAAAAAAAAAAACAATTTCCATGAAACTCTCCTTGGAGGATCTCAGTCTAGTGACATGCCCTCAAGGCTTAGTTTGCTTCCCCTTTGTTTGCCTTAGGCTATTATTTTCTCAATATTTATTAATTTGCCGGATGGCTGCTGCTAGCCAGTATTTACTAAAGACCCGAACTTAGAACATAGAACTTATCAAGACCCAAAGTAAAATACACGCAATATTTTACTCAGTCAAAGCGCTCTACAGTAATTCCGGTTTAGATATTGGGGATCTGAGACTTAGAAGTTAAGACCTTGGTAAAATGTTACACAAGGAACATAGTCAGGACCCAAACTTCATTCATGTTGCCTTTCCCTTGGCCTCCTCAGCCTGTTTTATCACCATGTCTGTTTTGAGATTCACTTTTAATAGTCAAGAGTTTATCCTAAATGATAATAAAAGTCTATGAATCTCCAGTACCTGTCTGCTGGTGACTTTTTATGCTCCCTGTGGTCACCACAATATTTCCCATCTGCTTTACAAGACAGCCACGAGCACTGCAACATTTTAAACAACATACAAGAATAAAGAAGTTACAGCTTCAACAGCTGTCCAGGAAATAGGACCTTGTTCTTACATGGTAATGGAACATGTGTATCTCTGTTTTGATATCAACATTATTGTCAATACTATACTTTTTCTTAATGGACCAATGGTTGTTACTTAGCAGTGGTACAATGTCTGAGGATGTGTTTTCTTTGCTAAGATGGCTGGGACAAAATGTCACCATCCGGGTGGCTTATGAAGTAGAAAATTATATTCTTAAAATTCGAGAGGACAGAGATACCAGAGACTTCCTGTCTCCTTAGACCAGCACAGTCATTGGCAGGCCAATGATCATCTTTGTTTTCTGTCTCCACATGTCCTTCTCTCTCTGCTTCTATACCCCATTCTTCTTATAAAAGCCAGCCCTTAAGGACCAAGGACCACACAAATTACCTCAGTCACCTAATTACTTCCCTAAAGGTCCTATCACCAAAACAGCCATTTTCCTGGGTAGCAGGAATTAACATGAAATTAGCAGTGATTTAACATGTAAATGATGGGCGCACAACTCAGCCCACAACAGAGGCCGACTCCCATGGGTATCCTTCAAGTAATAAAAAAAAAAAAAAAAAAGACTCTATTATTTGGCACCAAGTACTCCATTCCATTTCTTGGGGTGACTTCTTAAACAAAATAGTCCATAGTCATGATGGAAAATTAAGAAGTGAAAGTGCTCAGGGAGAAGAAATACCCCGTACCTCACGGAAGAAAACAAATCAAACAATGGTTAACAATTGACAATATGCATAAGAAAGGGTATTTTATAAATGAAAATAATTCTGTGAAATTTAAATAGTATTATATCCAAGTTACTTACAGAGTGAACAAGCTTCTATAAAGACATCAAATTTTCTATTGATGTCATAGAGACCATCTCTTGTGCCTTAGGATCAAGTTCATCAACTTTCATCTCCTGAGAGATTCCAGTATGAGTCATCTCTTCAGCTGTTGCTTTCGAAGCAGCTCCGACTACCAGTCCTTCAATGAGCAAGCGATAAGCTGTGACTCCCACCCTCGTGGCAATGGGGCTATTGATATATTTATTTTTACAGTTAATATATAATACACTAGTCCTATTCCTGAAATTTGTGCTTGCAGCTCCATGATCTTATTTGTTAACTCATCTTGGTTTCTCACTTTTAGAAGAATTTGACAAAGAACTTGCACTAATTCAAGATTGTGGCACATGATAGAAAAAGGTGATGATGAAGAAGACAGTATAGTGAGTTTCATTCAATTCCCAAATCCTAGGATTGGAGATTATAATATAATTATACTATTTTCCTCATTCCTGTCCTCCCTTCAAACTTTCCTATGTACACCTGGCTCAGTCAAAGGCTTTTTTTTCTTTGTGTGTGAGAATGCATGTGTGTGTGTGTGTGTGTGTGTTCCTAAATATATAAGTACAACCTGCTCAGTCTGTATAATGGCAGACAATTTTGATATTAGATAGCAATCGGTATGCTCTTCTCTGAAGAAGACTATTCCCCAGAGAAGACTCTCAGCGTTCCTTAGCTGCCTAAGATTCTTTGTCTAGGGTTGAAGCCCCATGAGCAACTCGTGGTGTTCCTATTTAGACCAAGTTTAGGTGAGATTTCATGGGCTTGATTTCATATTTTCTAAGAGATACAACCTCACAGTAAACACCCTGAGAAACCCAGTCTTTTATGGACACATTCCATATTTTTCATAGAGGTTTGTTGATTCCCAGACAACAAGATGCAAACTTTCTTCTCCTCTAAAGTGTCACACCATTTATATGAACCTTTTTCACAAATTCCATTGCATTTAGAGATATTTAAACAATAAGTTCTTTTCTCTTATAACATCGTACAAAAGTTGAGATGGAGGTTATGTAGTTCATTTTTATTCTTTACACTCCTTACTGACAAAGAAAAGTATCTGGCCCATAGCTATAAAAACAAATATTTCTAGATGAACAAATCAATGAAACGTCAATATATGGATGATGAAATGTTGATTAAATTGTCATGGAAGAAGCCGTAAAATGTCAACTAAAATTTTATTTTAAAAGATAACTTGTTTCATAAGTTCATTGCCACACTGTTCATAATTAATAAGCTATAGGCTCACCCAGCAACTTGCATGTACACAAAATAAAAATATTGCAAAAATATCTCCTTTACATAAGAGAAATTGTATAGTACAGAGGAACGATGGGAAATTTAGTTCTGATAATCGTAATCTCAGTTAAAAAAATGCTCAATGAACCCACACAAATGATGACATTATATGACACACAACATCAATGATACACACAAGCCTATGTTCCAATCCTTCAAATAATATTTTTCTTAGGGATACACAGGTGGCTGATGGGTTAAGAGCACAGAGTGACAGAGTGCGTTTCTAGAGGACCCAGGTTCTCATCCCAGCACCCACATGGCATCTCACAGACATCTGTAATTCCAGTTCAGGAGATCCAACTCCCTCTTATGGTCTCTTCGGGTACCAGGTACACTAGTGTTACACAGAACAAAAAAAAATTTAAAAGCCTATCCAATAAAATTTAAAATTTAAGAATCACAGTAAATGTTCTAAACCTAAATAAAGCAAGTTTGCATTAGCTTTTTATTTAAAAATAAACCTTTCTCATTGTTATTTTCCTGCTGTGAGTCTACATATTTACAGAAAATTACCAGAATTTTTTTTCACTTAAGTAGACAGATCTTGCCTAAAGTCATTAAAATAAATTTTAAGTTATTCTAGCTGCATCTGCCACTTTATTCTTGGGACATATTGATGAGTCTGGCCAAACTGACCCTCTTCATATGGTGGCTAACATTAAGAGTTAGGACAGGAAGAATATGATAAAATATATTGTATAAAATGTTCAAAGAATAAAAATAAATATATAACCAAGTCAATTGATATTAAAACATAAATTTTTAAAAAGGAAAAGAATCTAGTATAGTCATCCATCTCAAAATTATTGTTTGACTTTTAAAATATTTAGTTAATATGTTCATGCCTGCCGCTTTCATTTTCCCGTACACAAAACACCAAAATAGAATTTAAAAAACACACAACATAGTGGATATAGTTGAATATTCTAAAAAGAGCAAAATTCTTATTCAAAAATTGTTATGTGGCATGACTTCAGTTTCTCTATTTCCATAACTCTGGACACACAGCAAGAACCTATTCCTGCCCCTGCATTACAGTGCTTTGCCTATGGAGCTCAGACTTTCATTTGTTTCTTAGTTATTAAAAATTTTTGCTGGATGGTGGTGTTCCTCACCTTTAATCCCAGCACTCAGGAGAAAGAGGCAGGCAGATCTCAGTGAGTTCGAAGTCAATCTGGCCTACAAAGGAGTCCCAGGACAGCCAGCACTGTTACACAGAGAAACCCTGCCTTGAAAAACAACACAAAACAGAAAACCACAACTTTTAATTAAAATATAAAATATATCATTTCTCTTCTTCACTTTCTGCTTCCCGCCCTTAAGGACCTCGCAGATGGCCACTCTCCCTAGTTCCTCCTATGTCCTCTCCCTTACTCCTTCTCAAACCGATAGCCTTATTTTCTTTATTGTTATTACATATATGATGTGTTAGGTCCTTCGGTCTCTGTGTTGCTTTTATAGGTTAACAAATAAAGAAACTGCTTTGGCCCATAGCAAGGCAGAAGTTAGCTAAGTGGGGAAAACCAAACTGAATGCTGGGAGAAAAAAAGACAAGAGTCAGAGGGAAGCCATGTAGCCCTTCCAGAGACAAATACTGGATGGAATTTTGCCGGTAAGCCACAGGCACTTGGCGATACACAGATTAGTAGAAATGGGTTAAATTAAGACGTAAAAGTTAGCCAATAAGAATCTAGAGCTGCATCTGCCACTTTATTCTTGGAACATATTGAGGAGTCTGGCCAAACTGACCCTCTTCATATGGTGGCTAACATTAAGGAGTTAGGACAGGAAGTGATTTAAATAATATAGTTTCTGTGTAATTATTTCAGGGCTGAGCAGCTGGGAACAAACAAGCGGCCTTCGTACAACACACAAATAGATATAGATATAAATACCTACATAGAGCCATGCAAGTCCTTCCAGCGTGGCTCAGGAGTCTGTGAACTCGGGGCTGACTATGACTTCTCCCTCCCTCAGCTGTCATTAGTCACTTGTCATTCTTTGTCCAGCGGTGGGACTCCATGACACGGCCCCCTTGCATGTTAACGTGTCTATTGATACTGTCATTGTCTGGGTCTTGTTTAGACAGTCATAATCTTGAGGTGTCGTGGATAGTGTTTTCCTGTCATTTCTCAGAGACAGACTTCCTGATCCTCTGCATTTTGCAGCCTTCCTGGCCCCTGTTCCAGTGTTTCCTGAGCCTTAGGTTCAGTTGTTGTAGTTGCGGATGTTAGGGATGAACTCCACAGCATCTGTCGATCTCTATATAATGACCTCCTGTGGTTTTCTGTGATAGTCTCTGTTTTCTGGAAAGAGAAACTTCTTCGAGAAGGGGTGAAAGCTATACTTCTTTGTGGGTATAAATACATGTTTCAGAATGTATATAGGAATTACACTGGCTTAGTAAAGCGACAGTAATATGTCTATTCTAAGATCCATCATCTACCAGCCCTGGGTGGTTGGCTGGGTTTCCACTACCAGGCATGATTTTCCTATTGAATGGGTCTTAAGTGCAGTAAGAGAGTTGTAAATTATGACAAGAGATGGGCGTTGGGACCATTTGGAGTCCTGGCCTCCAGCTGCTCTCCCCTGCTAGCGACCTTTGCTTGGCCCTCTGATTTGAGCTACTGAAAGCTGTGTCCAGCTCTGCTTTCTGAGCACGTGTTGCCTTGTTCTTGATTGAGGATCAGGAGATGAGGATTTCACCTGCTGGCCCACCTGACTGTGTTGGGTATAAGCCTCCACGGTACTATTCAATAAAGGGCTTTTTTTTACCAGTGACTAGAGGTGTGTGTCTTTGTGTGTTTCAATCTCCAGCCCCTTGCTCGAGGCTCACGAATGGTCCTGTAGTGCAGGCGCCACAATACAGGAGTAGGGCTGCACTCACAGGTAGTACAGGCGGGCGCTACAGATGGGTGCCACTGCTGAACCTGTAGGGACACCGTGCCGTGCTGGCCATGGTTTTGTTCATAAGCATCACAGCTGGATAGAGCCAGTGATTGCATCCTGCTCTTGACGACTTAACAGTGCTTTCTGATACTGTGGAAGCTTAGACCACTACGGAGAGGCTCACAGGGCAGATTCAGCTCAAATCTCCCAAGTCCTGGGTCCAAAGTATGCAGTGTTTTCAGCAATGGAAACTCACCTTCAACCTCTGAGAGCCAACCAAGGGCAACAGCAGTAGCCTAAACTGTTTTGGGAGTCGTTTGGGCTACCCTGACCGACTATTCAAAACAGGGCTTTCTTATGCCTACTACTGTATTTTTTTAATTGAATAGTCTTATTACAAGCATCATAACTTCACGTAATAGACACACACACTATATATATGTATATGTATATATGTATATATGTACATATACACATACATATATATATACACACACATACATATACTGATATGTGTGTATATATACACACATACATATACTGATATTTATTGTGCATAACTTTAGAAAAATATAAAATAATATGACCCCTTGGACCTTAATCAAACACCATTGGTGCTATTTGTCCATCCTCCCTCTGTCTCCTTCCGTACTGACCTCCTTTCCCCCCCTCCTCAGTTAGGTTTCCCCTCCTAATTTTTCCATTTCCATTTTCATATCATCTGCATCCTGTCATTCCCCTCTCTGTCCCCACTCCATGGTTCCTTTACACTTTCCTGGCTTCTGTGGCTGTTGCAGGTTATAGACGCACCTCTGCATATTCAGAGCTAGAAACACACATGAGAAAGAAGACCTATTGTTTGCCTTTCCTCAGCCTAGCTCTTTAAATAATTATCTCTCTTGTATCTTTCCCGAAACTCACTTCTACTTTAAATCACTGAATGCTATATGCATTTCCTCAAAGGGATACAATGTGTTCTGCTGATAAACCTAAAATACCCGTGTTCATAGTACTTTTGGATTAATGTACATTAAATGCATAATAATCTTTGAAGACTTGACTTTAAATACTGCTGAGTCTTCAGTTTAAGGAAAACTTTCTTTTTTTTTTTTAAGGGAAGAGTTTCAACGGAAATCTTCAGTGAATCCTTTGGCAAGTAAGTGATCACATGTTAACTTATCTGTTTTTGTAACTTAGGAAGCAAGATTCTGGTGTCTGTGTCTCTGGCGGAAGAGATGAGCGTGAGGGCAAAGGGCATCTCTTGATGGCCCAGGAGGAAAGGGCGAGATGAGCAGAGAGAGCAAGCAGTCTTCGTTCTTTCCTGGAAAGTTAAATGTCAGCAGGGTTAGGCCTTGCCAATATAAATACAATCACAATGATGGTATAAAAAGACATGTATTTTCACCTCTATTGACTTTTCACGTTCATGGGATAATTATTGTAACATTTTCTTAAAGGGCAAAAAGCTTTTGATGATGAATACATCTCATTACATGGAATTTTACGTGTAATCCTTACATGAATCTCATTGTAATTCAATGGATGAATTACGTGTTAATGCTAGCATAACAAGCCTTTAACCTATTTGACTTAATTACAGGCATATCATCAGATTTACTGGGAAAAGGGTTCTTCCCTTGCTTTGAAAACTCTTTCCATTTTTTTAACCCTTTGGCTAAGCCTTTGAAAGGCATGATCAAATCCCAGTACAATCTCTTTCCACCACTTTATTGAACTTCACCCACCAGGGATAGAAAAGGCAGAATTTAGAGAACACCATTTTGAGTTTTTGTAGCCAGAGGCCAAGAATTCCATATCCTGGTAGCTTTAAGGTCAGGACATTTCAAAAATAAAATATTTGGTGAAATATAACTTGCATTTGGGACAGGAAATTGAAAGGCTCTGGTGCTCATTAAAAGATAGCTTTAGAAAGGTCAATCAACAGGCAAGAACCTCAACTTTCTTTTTCACTCATGGAAGAAACCTGTCTGTACACAGGTTAAGTACTCAGAACAGAGATGTGCAAACAATACAAAGAATTTTATCACATAAACAATAAAATTAAGACAATCAGTACTGATGATGAAGAAATGGTAGATTAGAGGTAGAAAGGAAAGGGACAAGAAAAAGGAGAGAAAGGAAAGGAGGATGCAGAGAAGAGCTAGAGGAGCAAGACAGAAGGGAAAAGAAGAAGCGTGGATGTGGGGTCCTTCACTTTGTGTGTGCTGGTGTGAGCCGTCTGCATAAAAAGCTTCTCAAGAGTCCCTCTAAAGTGCTAATATTACGGACAAATTGTGCCCCCCCCAAAAGATTCATGTTGAAATTCTGATTATTAGCAATCAGAGTGAACCTTACCGGGAACTAGCATCACTAATACAGTTTTATAAAGTCATAGTGAGTAGATTGAGCCCCTAATCTGATATGAGTGGGATCCTTAGAAGAGTAAATGAGAACACACACACACACACACACACACACACACACACACACACAGCCTTGCTCATATCACAGCTGCTAACACCCATAGACTAAAGCAAGGAACACATCCCAATCCAGAACTGAGGGACAGGGAAGCATGCACTGTTACTAGGGGATACAAAACATGGGAACTAATGATTTAATGGACCAGGGATGCTGAACTTCAACATCAGCTTCGGGAGAAAACCCAGAAGCATTGAAAGAAGCGACTCTCCCCAAAGGACTTCATAAAAAAAAAAGCTATTTACAGAGGTAGAGTCCAAGGTTTTGAATGGCATGATTATGGAGCTGGTGAAGAATTCACTTGCGTTGTATTGTGATCCCGGTTTCAGTACCACATTTTAGAATCCCCTAGGTGTTCGTTCTGTGGTAACTGCCCAATACTATTGCACACCCTCGTGCCATGACTTGAAGACCCTGGAGTTACAACCATGTACCTTTGTGGTCAATGGCACTCGCATGATGCTAGAACTGATAGGACAAGTAACAATTATCAGGATCACTGAAAATGCCAGGAGTGTGATTTCTTTTGCCTTTCATCCAGTCTTCCTTCCATAAGAACTAATTCATAGGGAACTTAAGAGGTTCTAGAAGTATGAAAGTAAATAGAAAAAAAAACATAACTCCAGAGTCAAGAGCTTTTGAACTTACAGGCAAAAATGATATATACCCAAGAAAGTGTTGCTAGGTACAGATTCCTGTTTAGGATGGAAAGTGAAGGTCTACCTATATATGAGTGCTCTTAAGTGGACTATCTTCACATAGGGTCCTTTAATCTAAGTGCCTAAAAAATACATTCATATTGACAGTCACTCTGAATCTCTAAGTCGTTGCTTTAAGCCCATTGCTCTAAGCCAGGCCATGGCTCAAGTGATATTGGCCTCAGCTGGCATTGATGAAGCAGTATCCAGGGCTCCCAAGATACATTGATGTCTGTGATCTTCAAAGTGTCAAAGATATCCTTCTACGGATAGAAAACTTTGATGTTCCTTGCACACCTCCTGTTTTCTGTTATAAATCATGCCTGTTTCCCAGACATGAAGTAAATGGCAGCAAGGAGAGCCAAACCAAAATAAACAGCCATATTGCAGAGCACTCGGGATGCTGCAGCAGAGAGATTGCTGGCTGGAAACTTAGGAAGCATGGGGTGCTAACATCCATTAGCCAAGAATCCCCAGGGCAGTTTGCCTCTCTGGCTCTCATTGGCTGAAAACAAACAATAGCACTCAGAGCACAGAAATGTATGCATATTTGGAGCCGGTTATTGTTTATTCATATCTGTATCTATAAGTTAGAAATTATTTGAAGCTACAAGCATTTGCACTTTAAAGTAGTTGGATAAATGTGTGATGCAAACTCCAGGAATGCATTAAACATCCATGAAGCTCATAGCACAGACACCTAATGAAGAAAAGGGTCCTGGAAACAAACACACCACTAATCTGAGACTTAGAGGATGAATTGGGAAGAATTATCAGCCAGGGAAAGAGGGAGCCTCTCTGCAGATCCTCACATTTCCCTCAGCTCCTCAAAGTTCTATGCCCCATATCACCCTCCACTCTGCAGCAGACCTGCCCTCCTATCCTGTCCCTGTCTCCAGTAGATGACCCAGCTCTTCCCCTCTGAACATCTCCCCCACTCATTGCTTTATCCCAGCCCCCACTTCCAGCAGGCACTCCCTGGGAACCCAAATGCCACTACAACTAACTAAGCACGTAGGCTAAACTAATACAGTATAAGCTTACTGAAATATATACATATATGAAGACAATCTAAATGTAATAGCCAAATAATGGGTAAGGTGGAGTCCCCACTGGACATTTCTTGCCACCAAAGTTTCCAGTATGGGGACTAGATTTTATCTAATTGAGTTTCTGGACAAAAGGTTCCCATGTGAATCCCCAAACACCACAGGCTGCTGCCAAGGCTCTAAGTTACTCTCCACAAAACTTACAGCAAGGCCTCATTGCTAAAGACAACACCTACACAACTCATTGAATGTGGAGAAGTAAAGCCGGTGTCTATAGAGCTTTTCCCTGTACTTCTAGTGTCTTTGGTGTAGGAATGTACTCTGGATGGTGCAGAAGGAGAAACATAAACACCAACCTAACAACAAACCCTTGGATCAATGATGACATCCTGCTTGCATGATTTGTTAGCCTAGTGGTGGCACAAAGTTTGTGCAAGTAACCATCCAATAACTGATCTGACTTAAGGCCCACACCACAAGATGAAACCCATACTCAACACTGTTTGGGTGACCTAGAGCCTGAACCTAGAGCCCAGGGTCTTAGGGGAAAACTAATACTACTATTCTAAAATATAGTGGGGAATAGCAATAATGGGACCCCTAACGACATTTTTCTATATTCACAAATCTGTCTTGCTCAGCCATCATCAGAGAATCTTTTTCCAGTAGCAGAAGGGAACAAATACAGAAACCCACAGCCAGACATCATGCAGAAAGAGAGGGGTGAAGAGAGGGAGGGAGGGAAAATCTTGGAACACTCAGTCCTAAATGGGATGTCTCCTTCACATCATCCCCTGCCGCCCGAGGACTCAGGACACAGGAAACACTTTGGAAGAAGTTACAGAAAGAGTGTAATAGTCTGAGGGAATGGAGGACACTAAGAAATAAGGCCCTCTACAGCAACATGATCGATGCACATGTGAACAGAGACTGAGGCAGCCCGCACAGGGACCTCACAGGTCTCTGACACATGGGCCCTAGAACTGAAAGGAGAAGTAGACACATGCCCCATGTCTGCCCCAAAAGCAATCTCCAATTGATAACCACTTACAAATGAAAATTTAGTTTCCTCCAAGGACATCTCAGTGGGGAAACAAACTCATTAAGAGGAGCTGTATGCCCAGTAGTAGATGGTCAGCAGGAAATGAACCCAGTGGTATCTTTGGAGGCTCCTTGTCTCACAATGTTAAGACAGGGCTGTAGTGCCCGCCTGTACTACATGACAGTGTGGCACTATTCCTGTATTGTGGTGCCTGCACTATAGGACCATTCATGAGCCTCGGGCAAGGGGCTGGAGATTGAAACACACAGACACACAGAGACAGCACAAACTGAGACACATAACTCTAGTCACCAGTAAAGAAGCCCCTTATTGAATAGCCCCCATGGAGGCTTATATACCCAACAGTCAGGTGGGCCAACAGGTGAAAACCTTATCCTCTGATCCTCAAGGCAAGGCAACATGGGCTCGTGAAGCAGAGCTGGTAAAAAACTTTGACACAGCTTTCAGTAACTCAAATCAGTAGGAAAGTAAAGCTCTCTAGCAGGGAAGAACAGCTGGAGGCCAGGACTCCAAATGGTTTTTGTTATTGTTAATTTTATCTTATTAATTTTTATTTTGTTTATAACTTCTTCTCGCTCTTGTGCTCTGTAGATCCTCAGTGTGCAAATTATGGCTTCCATGTTTAGTGTTGTTATGGGATTCCAGAGTGTGTGAACGTATGGGTCTCTGCTTCTTGTGCCTTCTCTTGGGCTCTTTTCCTTCTGTTGGTTTTGTCCAATGTGTTAGGTTTTGCTTTATCTTATTATATTATCCCTTAGAAGCCTATTTTTTTCTAATGAGAGTCAGAAAGAGGTAAATCTGGGTAGGAAGGGAGGTGTCGAGAAACGGGGCAGAATAGAGGGAGAAGAAATCATAATCAGGATTTATTGTGTGCGGAAAAAAAACTATTTTCCATGCAAGGAAAAAATAGACTTATAATTGTGTTAGGATGCGGAGGGTATGGGAGTAAGAAGTGACAAAGCTTACATAGAAGAAATGATGCTGTCACCTTCCGTGTCAGGATCCAAGCTGCAAGCCACCGTAGGATGAATGAATGAGGCAGTCAGTGTCTTTGGTCTAAGCATAGAGTGGGAGGCAGGAGATAATGGCAGTGAGAAGTGGTGATGGGCACATGGTACCCAACTTCAGAAAGACTGTATGAAGGGCCCTGAAGAGAAGGACATAGGGCTGTAGCAGGAAGGAAAGGCAGGTGGCAAAGAGACTGGGAAGGCCAGTTTTTGGCCTTGGAGAGATGGAAAGGAACTGAAACAGTGGTCAGGAGGGGATGCAAGGGCGCGTGGAGGACAGGTTAAAGAAACACTGGCATCTAGTTCTAATAAGGCTGGGATCACCGAGCCAGGAATTCTCAGCTTCATTACAGCAAACAGGAGCCATTGGGAAGAAAGGCCACAGTACACTCTCCTGAGGGGTGAAATCTTGGCTGAATCCTGAGGTACATCCCTGAGGTGGATGAGGAAAAGTGGCATGTCACCTGCTCCTCGGGCACAGGCGGAGCAGCAGAGAGAGTACTGCTGAAGACTGTGGAGAGTGTGGATTTTCTGGGCTCTCCCTGGGTTCTGGCCTCAAGGGGCAGTCCTCATCTAGAAGAATGTCTGCAGAGGGGAAACTAGAAACGTGAGGAGGTATTTCTTCATGCACCATGCCACACTGACTGGCAAGCACATGCCCAAATATTGGGAGCAGTGAGACCCCAGATCCTGAATTTCTTGTAAACAACTTGTTTTCCCCTGATCTGAGTGCCTACAGCTGCTCTGAGCACGAGACCTTCAGGAGTTCCTGATGGCAGGAGAGTGGTTTCTGGTGGGTTTGGCTGGGGCGTGGCTATCTCTATATAATCTGCCCCTGAACACAACACAGGGGGCATTCTTGGGGAATTCAAGGATGACCTGTGTCGCTGTCTCTCTGTCTGTGTGTGTTTGTGTGTTTTAACCTTCTGCTCCCTTGCCCAAAGCTCGCCAATTGGGTAATAGCGCACAGAGCACAGACACGGGAGCTCGGTGCGCGGCACCCAAAGCCCAACTCAAGGGGTCAAGAGCTAAGGGTCCACGCTTTGCCTAGGGAAAAGTGAAACTTCTCTTTTCACTACAGTTACAGTAGGAGAGGTGGGGAGGTGAGGAGAAGGCTTTGGCCATCTCACTTACTCCAAGGTGCATCCAACAAGAATTCCTATCCAATTCTTCAAACTTTGGATAGGAATTCTTGTTGGATGCACCCCTAGACCTAGATGGAGTAGGGAGGACCTTGGACTTTCCACAGGGCAGGGAACCCTGACTGCTCTTCGGACTGGAGAGGGAGGGGGAGGGGAATGTAGGGAGGGGGAGAGGAGTTGGGGAAGGGGGAAAGGAGTGGGGGGGGGAATGGGAGGCTGGGAGGAGGCAGAAATTTTTTTCAATAAAAAAAAGAATTTCTAAACAAAGACTATGCGATGATTGAGGAGAAATTAGTTGTGTCCAGCTTTGCAGCACAAAAGGGGGTAAAGCAAAGAGCAGGAGACTGGGATAGGGAAAGGTCACGTGAGGGAAGGAAAAGCTACTACAGTTCAAATATCCATTTGGTGCTCTGGGAGCAGATGGGGAGCCAATTGGCTCTAGCCCTATCGCTGGAGTTGTTGGGGAGACTCAGCCTACAGACCAGCTTAGGCTGAAAGCCCTTTGCCAAAGCTAGGGGAAATTGGCCGAAGCAGCAGTGCCTTTGTGACCCTACAATGCATAGGCTGTTGAGGCTTTGTATGTGAGCAAAGTAGCCAGGAGCTTGGTGATCTAAGTACTGCAAGGAAAGGAATGTTGAGCTCCCACTCCTTAAAGGAACCCCCCAAGAAAGCCAATAGAGTCTGGAGCGGGTTGCATTCAAAACGGAGAGAGCAGGAGTTGGGCTTTTGCTGCTGTGCTGAGCACAGATCACTTCACGGCAGGTGCTCCAGTAGGATTAAACTGTTTGCTCTCCAATCAGCAGGCTAGTTAATCCTCTACAACCTTTGCCAGGAATATGCACCCAGTAAACAATCTGTTCAGAAACAGCGGACCCAACAAAAACCAGAAGCGAGTGTCTGCCCCTTGTAGATCTGAACCTCTCTTCAAGTACTACCCCCTCTATAATTTCTGGAGGAGGTAATGGGTCTCCAAAAACCATGCTGCACTTCACAGGCCTTATAACCCCTCCCCCTTTGTCACCCAAGTGCTAGTATATATTCTATGTACATTGGCTGGGGGAGGCCAACCCACTTGGGAGAGTTGGTTAAGGTCGCACTGAGTGAGTGGCACACTGTGAATTAGAAAAACCTTCTGGCCTGCCTCTCTCCTGCCCCAGTCTTTTTTCTCGAACTAAGAACAAGTTGCCATATGAAGAAAGCATAAAAAGCATTAACCTCTGATAAGTTACACTTATTCTTGTGCTCTTGACATTTATTTGGGTTGTTTCAATTTGTGTGGCTCTGGATATAGAGTTCTGTACGGTGTCCTCTGGTTTCTGGGATTTTTTTTTTTTTACTTCTGCAGGAATTTCCCCTTCTCTTTAGCTAAACATGCTGTTTCCCGTTGCAGCTAAAGCTGTCTCAAAACCTGTCCCTTGTTTGGTTTGTCACCGACATGTGAAATCGAGCCATAGCGCAGCAGCCAGTCATCTCCTCAATCTTAGTGCTTCCGGGTCAACCAATCTGAAGGTTTCCTAGGATACAATTATTTTAACAATGATTTCACATGTTCTCTCTGGCTATTTTTCACTCTAATTAAAGCCTCTGGTCTTTAGGAATACTCTACCATTTTCTGTAGAAATGTGTTTAAATCCCTGGTGTGTGTAATATTTATGAATGTTCCCAGCTACTTTTCTTTAAAATCAGAACTGTTGATTTCATTGTGGCAGAACCACAAGCTGGAAAGGGTGGCCCCAGAGCCGCAAGGAATCCTCTTTCTAAAAACAGACTTGACCTCAGAAAATAAAGGGCTTTGCATTGATACAATCTCAGCTGCCCATACATCTCTGCTTTGCACTAACTGCATATGTGTTGAGATTCACAGCTGGCCCGATTACAAACAAATACAAAAATGAACTCAGTGTCCTTTGCCACACCATTTTTTTCCCAAAAGGCTTAAACTCACTTGAAAAAAAATATGAACACTTCCTTGTTTCTAAAGATTGCTACTTAAATGATCATGCATCCAGCTAGCCAAGATGAGCAAGGGCTTACTAACTTCTAATAATGCAATTTTTCATGCAGCAAACTGGGCTTCTAGATTGACAAGAGAATCACAATACATAATTGTGATGGCATGGTTGCTACTGTGCTTCATGGTGGTCCACACAGAAGGACATGCTTGCCTGCTCTGCTTCAAGAGTTGGAGTTGCACTGAGGTGGTCCTCTCGGACATGACATGACAGTTCAGTGGTCAGAGACGGATACCTTAAGACAACACTTCAAATAAACATTACAGAAAGATTCACAAGAAACAAAGCATCAAACAATGAACTGGGGTGGAGTGGCCTTAAAGAATATATTGCCAATCTTCGGGGAATTAAAATGAGAGCAGGAAAGGAAGGGAATTTTATTTGAAATTTATGGTTTGAAATAATGTTTCAGTTGACTCTAGGTAGAGAAAGAGGTCTATTCTTACTCAGTGTTATAGTCAACCTTCCTTAGGTTTAGAGACCTAGAAATGGTGAAAAACAAGAAGCCAATAGGAAAGAGGAGAAGTGCAAAGGCTACCCCAGGCTGTCTTAGTCCCGCTGTGTGGCTTTGACTTTGGGACTCTACTATGAGGAGCGCGTGGAGTTCTCTGATCCATTCCTGCTTTGCCCCAGGACCCATTTGTCTAGTATTCAGCCTCCTGCCCCGGGAACTATGTGCCTGTCCACGCCCCCAATTCAGCTCTCATCAAGAGCCTCGCTGCTCAGACCCAGCGGATGTGAATGATTGCAATACTAACACAGGAGATGCCCTGAAATGCCTGGCCGTAATTGTCCTGTAAACACTCTTTTAGGTAACAATAGTCATTAAAGTTGCAGTTAGAGACAGTGGAGAAAGGAATGCCATCTGTGCACGGGCTGAATGTCATGAACTAGTCAAATGCACACATGGTTCTTAGAAGGGAGGAGGTGCACACACTGCCTCACCTACTTAGACAGCCCGAGTCCAGGAACAGAGAACGAGCTTGCCTCCTCACAGGAAAAGATGCACCCTCGACCCTTGGGATGACTGATGCTTTCTCATTTCATGGCTAAGAGAGGAAAGCTCCATTGTGCTACATGCATGCTAGATTCCGAGACAATCGGGTTGGCAAGGATGTCAGGTCAACTCCTCTGACTCTAATTCTGACCAGTCACTGCCACTGCTCAGCGTCATATCCTCTGTTGGGAAGAGGCATGCTAAGGGAGGGTCTAAGGGACATGGGAAGATAGGAAAGCAGTCTCCCTGAGCTGGGGAGTTTTTACTCTCAGAGACACTGAATGGAGAAACAGGAGGAAAGCTCAGGATGATTGTCTAAAGAGAACAAGTTAGAGGGAAAGGGGACCCAGGAACCTTATAAAACAGTCAACCTGGAGTCCATTTTGTAGACGCCCGGCCTTAGGACCACTCACCCCCAAAAGATAAAATATTTCATTTCATTTTCCCCATGGCACGGCCAGATCTTTTGTCCTTCCCAGACATTCAATTATTTGTTCATCCCAGGGTAGACATCCCAAAGATTCCCTGGATGGCCACCAGCATGCTCTTTAAAATGTGTGAGTATTTCAAATTTCTTCGTGAAAATGTTACCATCCGGGCTTGAACCCAAGGAACAGAGTGCCGACAGGTTCTCACTGACTGACAAGGGCAGCTCACTGGCAAAAACTGGGACCAGCAGACTCCCACACTCTGCTGAGAAAAGGCAGGTCAGCTTTTCTAAAGCTGTCTGGATCCGTCATCAGAGGATCAAGTGTAGAGTGGGTAAGAGGGGCACTGAGGGGGGTGGGGTTGAAGGTGACGAGAAGAAAGTCCATCTCTATGTGGACAGAAATAGTGCAGGCCTTGCAGCAAGTCCTCCTCACCGTCTGTCTGGGAGCTCATGGACTGGCAGGTGCTGCCTAACTTTAAAGGAGCCCTGAGATAAGATACGTGTTTCTACTTGATACCGTTTGTTTAAGAAGACCCATTCTCAAGCTTCGGGCGATATAACTGTTGTCAACGTGAAACTCCTCCGCCACTTTAAGTTAATTCCCGGGCAGGGTTTCCAATTTATTAAACTTTATCAAATTATTTGAAAGCTAATTTCTTTCTGAAATTTTGAAGTTTCCACCCCCAAATAACTTCAAATCTCATCATTAGTGAAGTTTCCTCTGGAGGAATTTTCTATTCTTTTGAACATTATTTGTTCATTCACTTTGTATTCCTGTGCATGTGTGTGTGCAGGGGGACGTCAGTGAGCACGGGCAAGTCAGACAAGAGCTTGGAGTCAGTTCTGTCTTCCCACCACACGAGTTCCGGGGATTGAACGCAGGTCTTCAGGGTTGGTGGCAATCACCTTTATGCACTCAGCCGTCTTGCCAGACCAGAAGGGCTTTAATTTTAGTTATATGGGGGAAAAAAAGCAAGCCAGATATAACATGTATTTTCAAGAAATGTTTTATGGCAAAAACCTTTATTATAAGACCTATAACTGTCTTTTTAAGCATCATATAAGCATGTCGTGGGAGATTGCTGTTATTCATATAAAAGTTAAATAATCGCTGCAGAAGAACTACAAAGCCATTATTTCAATTTTAGAATAAACATTTAATGACATACACTTCCAGTGATTGATTCTCCGCCACCATTATTCAGATCCACAGCACTCCTCCTCTTCTTTACAGTTCTTTCCTATATAGCTGTCAGCCAACGAAGCATGGCAAATTCAATGAAATTACTTTCAACTATAAAATAACGGTGTATTTTGAAATTTTAATTTATTTTCTTTACTGAAAGCAAATTTTTAAATGTTGAGGCGTGTTATTCAAATTCAGAGGGACTGATGCCGAAGTCCTCAGAGAATGCTTGGCCGCCACGTCGAAAATGACAATTTCAGTTCATGAATGACACAAAACCAATTTGGAGGGACCTGTTTGCATCCTGACTGACATCATTTCTTTTACTTTGAATCTATAGAGTGCAAAAAGGACACAATGCCAAAAACTTAGCATGGATGTGAACCTCACTGGGTATTTGGATAGAAGACAGTGCGAAATTGGCTCATGCTGGCTTACAATTGTACAAACTCAATTCTCTTGGTTTCGGTGTATCTGCCATAAACTAGTGGCATAAAATGTGTGTTACACAGAATGGTCGTGTGTTAAAGTGCCATAGTGGGCTGAGAATGCAAACTCCCATAAACTGCCTAACAAGACAGTCATGGTGAAGGACATGTCTCCCACTGTGCTTCTACGGTGGCCACTTAGAGAAAAGAGCAGAATGTTAACAAACTCATAAATTTTTGTGCAGATTAAATGAGATAATGCACGAAAAGCCCTCAACACAATGCCTCACATAAAGGGAGTGCTCAATAAAGGATTATTATTGCATCGGACCTTCCTGCCAAGCAGAGAAACTCCATTAACTGGAATGTAACTATGATTTCTCTACGGGGGCTTGAGATGATTTCAATAATTTATCTCTTGTCGTCTCCATCTAATGACTATAAAAAGAGAGTCAACTCCAGATCACCTAGTTATCCTTTGTGGGTGAACTTCAGAGGGACGGAAGTCATACACATGTCCCAAAGCTGAAGAAATTTAATAAAAATGCCTCTAGGTCTCCAAACTTCAAATAAGTTCTTAGAAGTCCACTGTGATCTGTGCTCTCTGCGTGAATTGGGCTTCAAATCAAAAGACGCCATCCCTGGTCTTCATTTACATAGTAATTCATTTGGGACCATGAGACCTACCAGCAGACTCCTGGATACAGATGTGATTTCATCTTTAAACCCAGGATATTAATAAGCAGTCCTGAAGAAAGTCCCACAGAGAGCTGAGGGGTTAAAAGTCCAAGAGCAGGACTCACTTTCCTCCTCTTTGCTTCCATGGCTTTATTTATTTACTAAATTTTGAGACAGGGTCTTCCTGTATAACTCAGGCTTGGGTCAAATGTTCAATCCTCCTGCCTCAGCCTTGCAAGTACTGCAGTTACAACTGTGCACCTCTACAATTAGGCATATCCCAGTAGTCGCCACAATTGAGTGGCCAGAGTAAACAATACTTATGCCTGCCAATAACAACAAACAAACTAAAATGTCAACCCAAGTACAAAATACAATAAAAGATTAATACTTATCCCTGTCAATAACAAAGCCAAACTAAAATGTCCACCAAGGTATGAAATACAATGGAGGGGGGGCATCAAGACATGTATGGTATAAAAAACCAGACAGCAGTGGGAAGCAGAGAAGGGTTTGGGTATTTTATGAAACACCACTAATTTGTAAGCTAAGTTAAAATACAGATTTTTTTTAAAAAGTATTTGAACATATGGATGCTGCATATGTGAACAATAGTGCACCAAGGTGACGAGAATAGTGAAAGTCTCGGTGCCCACTGTAAGTTACCTCCTTATGAGTTACAAAGAGAAAGACATCAATGGTCTTTCTAACTCTTAACCCTGCCTTCTACAATGCTGACCCACAAGTAAGATGTGCCCACTATACAATAATGACAAAACTCTATCTGCGGTAAACACCTGTTCTGTTTCATGGACCTGAGGCCTTCTACAGCAAAAGGAATCTGTGCATTGTGCTAGTTTAAGTCATCAGCCCTGGCAGGGAGGCCACTGGTGTCTTGGTAAACAATCATGCTATCAAATCCCCTTCTAAACGTTGATGATTGTATTCGTCTATTTGTGCTGCTCTCCGTCTTGGTAAGAGAAGCTGTTTAAATCTAAGCAAATAGTATCGCCTACAAATCAAGTTCAGGAAGACTAGCATTCAATAGGACAAGCTGTCAAAAACTAAACTTTATTAAGAAAAATAGCACTGTGAAACAGGAACCCTGAAGAACCATCCCATCTTTTGGAAAGTTCATCACTGACCTTTCTGTGGCTCCTGCATGTCTAGTTGAAACAGCATACCATCAAGCAGTCCAGGCAAGAGCAGTTCCTTGCCCAAATGACTAGCCTTGTCATATTGAAGGCAAATTTCTTCGATGCCCATAAACCTCTCTGAAATAATTGGTGCTGCCAGAAGCAGACATGTCTCACTGTTGAGAAAAATCTAAGTTCTTTAAAACTTTAAAATGCCGTATTCCATAGCTCTTTGAAGTGTTGAAGATTATCTAACATATCTTTATATACCTAGAAAACCTAATATAATTAAAAGTTTGATTATTGCAGATGATCACCTATTAATCTGTATTTATTAACTATACATTACACTTTAAATGACCTGTATAAACATAATACCTTCAAAAAGATTAGAAATAGACACACACACACACACACACACATATATATATATATAGTTACTATATATATATACACACACACAAAATCGATCTTAAATTTATATCAATGCACCCAAATTCATACTAATGTAAAGTAGTCATCTCTATATCCTATCCCCCTTATTTTTTTATAAATTGACTGTGACCATTAATCATTTATAGCCAACCTTTTTAAAATAAAAATAAATATTTATAAACAATCATTTGGGGACTGTGGGTGGAGTATTTTTAGCATTCATGGAGACCTTTCGGGGGGAGGGATATCTTATTTTATCAAACCATATTAGCCTGGAAGGAATCCACAGGTTCTCATCTTCTGTGGAAACAGAAGAAGAACCTCTTTTCCAAAGTAACATATCCTTAGCCTCAAATTTTGAAGTCAAAATATCTTTAAAATATATATGAATCAAATGTCTCTTGGCAGTTAGTTCATTAACAGTCAAAAATATTCAAAAAACACAATAGCATACACAATCCAGACTCTTTGTGTACTTTCCATCTTTATGTGGACTTTTATATTACTTTTACTGTCTCAGATATTGTCATATATCATCAATATCAGTGATGTTGACAAGGAAGTCATGGGTAATTCTGATACCACAGTACAATAATGCCAGGGTTAAGGATTTGATACATAGTCAAATCTCAGCAGCCTTGCCCAACCTTACTGCTCTTCTGCCTAAAATACACTGAGACTCCATTTATCTCCGACCTTTTACTTTGCAGGAAAGCTAACTAAGTTTTGGGGAGCCTGGGTACCTGGAAGATATAGTTCAAGAGTATTTTATTTGTGATTTGGTGTTTTAGCCATCAAATATACAAAAATGATTTAACCATAATTGTGCTTCAGTGACTACCAACATTACTGGCTCAGGCACAGCCACCTTAAGGAACTAAGTGATTTAAATGTAATGATGAATATTTATACTTCTACCACCACACGCAATCCAATTCTCATTTTCAGGTAATCACACACATTAGTTGTTCTATTATACATGCATGTGTGTCTGTGGGCATTCTCTCTCTCTCTCCCTCTCCCTCTCATTTTCCCTCTCCCTCTCTCAAAATCACAACATATAAGATAGATGCTCATAGACTGTTGCTTAGTTTTGAACTTGGTCACAAGGGTAGGTACTCTCCTAAAGCTTATTTTTTTTAACTCGGTATCATATTAGTGAAATTGTTTATATTGTTAAATGTACCTGTTATTCAGTTACGGGGGGACACAAAGATAAGCTCTGTGATTTTTCTAGGATAATCCTTGAACTCCAATCTTCTGTATAAAAGTCCAGCCACTAATCCACTGCCCTCTTTCCTTCCATGCTTGCATCCCCTTTCCTCTGGGTATCATTTTGTTCAGAAAGAGCTCTTCCCCCCGAGCACTGAGTGGCATCCGGGGGTAGCTGCCAACCAAGTCTCACACAAGGCTGGCCCGTAATCTGAAACATGTAAGGAAATTGGCACTGAACATCTCTGGCTGTGTGTGAAGACGAGAAAGATCAAGTTTACAGAGGGATGCTAGAGGTAGGGAGATGGTTCACCTGGGGAAGAAAGGAAACTCCCGGTCACAGCTGACTGGGCAGCGGGAGGTGTGAAGGTAAGGACAACTCACACACTACTTAGCTCAGGCCAAGAGCAAAAGCCAATCATGGCAGAGACCTTTGTAGGCAGAACTCATTGCCATGTTGCTATGGTAATTCTTCCTCCAGCTCAGAGGCTTCCTCTCTCTCCAACAAAGCTCAGTTTCCAAAACCAGAGGGGTGAGAGTGGTGGAGGAGGAAAAGTTAGAGTTGCTGAAGCTAAGTCAAGAAGAATTATACTGAGAGAAGCCCCCCTTATGTTGTGTGCATGCGTATATGTGTGTGGGGGTGTGTGTGCGCCCATGCACATTGGGAAAGGAAGGATAAAAGCACATTTTCTCCACTCTGGACTACAATAAGACCATAGCTTTAACTAATCACTCTAAACCTCCATTTCTTTCTGAATAATGAATGATAACTATTTCAAGTAACTCTCGATTGAAGAAATTTCATCTGTACTGGAATGTGAAGATAATATGAGTACTGCCACACACATTCATGCAAACACACACACACACACCTTCTGCTATATTCTCTAAACAAACAACAGATTGCATTGCTGCTGTTCTAAATTTTATGCCAGAAAAACAGAGATAAATAAAAAAAAAACCTTCATCAAGATTCAAACCAAATGCATGCCTTCTACAAAGTAGTATACTGCACAATTATGAACAATTCATGAATGTTCATTGAAGCCCATGCCTGAGAAGATTCAGGAAAAATTGTTGCTCAGCCCAGCTCTCTGGGGAAGGACCATATGTGAGAGGGAGTCAGATTTACCATCTGCATGGTGCATTCCCAAATGCTCGGGCCAGCATCCTCTGTGAAGTTACTCGTGGTCCCCATCGTCCAGATGGACAGCTAGAGAGAAGTGATAACAATGCCTTTCCCACTGTTCTTCACAGGATCCATGAAGGCAATAGGCTCCCTCTCTATTCATTGAAAAAAAAAAAACCTTTCAAAGAATGTCAGCAGACCCAGGCATGGTGGCATGGTGGCACACACCTGGAAACCCAGCACTAGGTTTTCATCATTTGGAAAGGAGATGGAAGTCTGGAGTGAATGATTTAAATTAGCACTCAGGAAGCAGAGGCAGGAGATTCACTACAAAGTTTGAGGTCAGTCTGTAATTACACAGAAAGTTCCAGACCAGTCAGGGCTATAAGGTAACAAATACCCTGTCTCAAGCAAGCAAACAACAAACACACAAACAGGCTGAATAAGCTCTGCAAGGTCACAGACACAGGACTCAGGGTATTATTAGCTCATACCAGCAAGTCTATGGTTACCATTGCCACCACCAGATATAAAACCAGAGCGTGACTTGCAAGTCAACTTGAAATTTAGGATGTCAGATACTTAAACATCATCCTTTTAACCAATAATCATTCTAAGTATATGATTCATGGGTCTCTGTTGTATTGTGCCATCATTTTGATGATCTATTACAAGTAAAATAAGATGAAGGTGCTCAAAATCCATTTTTTTCTCAAAATGAAAAAGTACAGCTATCACATAAAATTAAAAATGAAAGTCTGCCCATTCATCAACTCTAATGGCAATACTGGAGCATGTAATTTTTCCAAGCATGACCCCAGGCAAGTGATTTTAATCTTCTCATGCCTCATTTTTCTCATCTTTAAAATGGGGATATAATTAGTACCAGTGTCTCAATCCAAGTGATTTTGATGATTAAGTGATTCTTTGTTCAAGGAAAGAAGTTGGCCCAGCACCAAGAGAGACCTCAGTCGTTATTCGACATTCTTGTCGCGTGCCTAGCTCAGATACCCTCTCTCAGAGGCAGGGTGAGGAGATCTCTGCTTTACACACAGACACGATAACACTACTGGCACTTGATAAATACACCCTCATACCATGGCTAAGCATCTATTTTTCATAATTTACATGAAACTAGGCCCAGTGTAAAATTTCTAAAACAATGACAGTGCTCTGTGCCCAGAGGTGACTCACTGCAGTGGTTGGGTGAACCGAAGGGAAGAAACCATATGCAGGGAAGGGTCCAGGTTGCACTAGGGCATAGAGTCTAACTTTGGGGCATAGACTGGGCAGCTGCGCAAGGAGCATCAGCCTGGCAGCAGCTAGGCCTGAAGCAGCTCCCTTGAATAAAGATTTCCAGCTGACCGCACATCTAAGTGGCAGGGTCATGAATGGCCTCGGGGTCTGGGAGGCAAGAATGTGTCTACAGTCTAAGAAGAGCCTTTACTCCAGAAATGTATGAGGAGGAAGGCTCACCCCGCCAGTTTCCTGATACACAGTCACAGATTCTAGCAAAGATAACTCCCCCCACTCCAAAGCCATCACCATTGAAGAACAGAGAGCGGTTGCTTATTATAAAGAATTTCATAATTCAATGAATGTATTCATTTGCAAACCTCATGGAATAACATGATTTCACCCTTTAATTATTCCCAAGGGGGAAAAATCAAAATTCATCTCCATGAGCAATTGACAAATATGATGTAATCAAATCATCTGTGACAAGTGTCATCATGAATTCCTAGGCAAAAAAAAAAAAAAAAGAGAAGGAATCAGAAGAAAACTGAGATATCATCTAATCCACCATTCCATTGTGTGAAGACAATAAGATCAAGGGAGATTTGTTCTCTGGTCCAACTGTGTCTCAACTTGTTCCACTATCTCAGAAGGCAACAACTCAATACTGTATAATCACATTGCAAAGCTCTATGCCACCACCATAGGCTCATAACTCAAAGCTTCTCTTAGGGTTGGACCCATGGCTCAGTGGTTCAGAATGCTGGTGCTCTTCTGGAAGATCTAGGTTCAGTTCCCAGCCTCCACACGGTAGCTCACTGCTGTCTAACCACAGTTCCAGTGCATCAAATGCTCTCTCCCAGTCTCCTTACCTGCTACATACACAGTGCACAAACACACATGCAGACAAAATACACATGAACACAAAATAAAGTGCTTTAACAGTAAATATCAATAGCATCAATAATCTTGATCCTACTATCCACAGACCATAGGGTGCCTCTTTCTATCTGGAAATCTTCCCAAACTTGCTTTGCTCTGTTGCAACCAGACAAAGACAGTCAAATATGCCAAAGGTTCCCCACCCACCTTCCCAAAAATTTCATGCTAATGCCATATACCTTGTTAGCCTATGAAATCTACCCACCTTTTAAATCTTTGACTCCCTGTAGAAGCAAAAGTAACAGTGGCTGGTCTCCTTGCTGCATCAAGAATATGCATAAATAACCTTTGGTTTGGACATGGTGGAATTTGAATATGAATGTACTATTTAAAATTCTTATTCGCTGAATAGCATTTTTAAAAATAGATTTTAGAGTCTAGCGGCTACAAAGCAACTTAACAGCTATCTCTACATGAGCTGTTTGCGCTGAAACAGTACAGAGCTCATACATGATTCAAACTCTTCCTTCCTGTCACGGCTACCAGCAATATTCCAGGTACCAGGAGCCCTCTCACCCTGTGTCCCCGAGTCACACCCTGTATGGTGATCCACACTAATCCTCTTTACACATATAGTATGAATTAGGTACAAACCTGTGTGCCAGCAGTGAAAATCTGGAGGGAGCTGTCGGTACAACACTGTGCCTTTTGCTGTCCTAACACACTAATGTACCTAGTGCCGGGACTTGTACTCAGTAAGTACACAGAGATATTGTTAATGTAAATTCACTGGAAACAACTGACTTAACACTTGATTTTTCCAAGTTAGGTTACACTAACTTGGGACATTTTAGTTCATCCATGGAGAATAAAGTGGGCATAGACACACACACATAGATAATCACTGACAAAGAGCCCACGCCAAACGCTATGATAGAAAGATAACAGGAAGCTCAGAGGGCACAGAGTGGGGTTGGATTAGCTCTGCGTAGGGGACGTAAGAGGGCTCAAGGAGGATGTATCGTTAAATCTATGCCCAGAAGAATTTCTGCGGTAGAGATGGGAAGCCAGGAGGAGTGAACAAGAACAAAGGCCCACCCTGCAGTCCTGTCGGGTTGAAGAGCTAAAGGAATAATTGCGGAAGAGTGTACAGTAGCGTCCCATGGTTTGCCAACTGATAAAATCAAGAGATCGTTTTTCCACCTACTAAATTTCCCTGCTGAAATCTGCATGAGAAAGACCATGCTGGATGCCAGCAGGTATTAAAGTGCTCTGAAGCGCCTAGATTCTGAAATCTGTATTTTTAAAATATTGCTTACTGAGCACATATTTCTGTCACAGCTCCTCATTCAAGTCCTACTTGGGCAAGAGCAGAATTGGTGAAGGCTGCCTACTCATGTTTGCTGTAGCAAAGGGACGTCTCTCATCCCTCACTTATATTCTATGGAAACCACTCCTACACGGTTATATTACAGCTCTTCCTAAGGGCTCTAACCAAGAGACGGTCTCCCTTAATGTAGCAAGCGATGAGCTGAACATTGGCTTGTGGACATTTTGTTTTGGTGACATTTTGGAGAGCCAGCATTCAGCAAGAACTGCCCCTCCAGTCTCCCCAGTCATCTGACTCAACCGTTACCTGTAACCTGATCACTAACCCAAAGTGATTTCTAGTTGCTCCTTTTTATTCACAACACTTTTTAAAAGATACCAAATTGGTTGTGACAAACTGATTTGATTTTTTTTATTATGTGTGTGTGCGTGCGTGCAACAGCACATGTAGAAGTCAGAAAATAATTTGTATAAGTTCTCTCCCTCTTCTGGATGGGTTTCAGGGATGAAACTTAAGTTTTCTGGCTTGGCTGTAAGTTTCCCTACCTTTCTGACCCTTGACAGACTAAATTTCCTATGGCAGTAAATAATTCTAAAACCCCAGTTACTTAACAGTAAGAACATCCTTCCTTTTGAGGCAACACACCCAGTGTGAGCTGAAATAGGGCCCCCGTGTTACAGTTCATGAACAGTGATTGACGGAGGTATCACCGTCTGGGATGCTGTAGTACTATAAAACAGACTGGAGAGAAGACTCAGGATGGTTCATGAGATTTTCACAGCCTAGCTTAGTATGCACAGGCATGGCTTTCGCTGGTCTACCTTGCTTCTTGTGGACCAGGGAACATCAGAAACATATTTGATGAGAATTGCTGCCCCTGACCCAATAAGCTGGTATAAGAATTTAAGAATCAGAGAAGTATAGAAATGGTCAGCAAGGACTTTCAAATTTGATGTAGAAAAAATGCTGTAATAGTAGAGGGAACATGACAGGTACTTTGCTGAAGTCATCTCCATCTGGAGCTACTTCATGTAAAGGAAGCCACAGCTATTGCCAGAGAGCTGGCAACAGATAGACTGGATCTGACTCCTTGAACCCAAGCTAGGAAAGAAAGTGTCCAGACCATTGGGGGTGTGGACTAGACATCGCTCTATTAACCAGCCAAGAGCTCCCGTAATCAGTTTTTAGTTCAGAAGATTTAGGAGTTTACAAGTTTCCTGGTTTGAAGTGTGCTGATGTACAGGTGTAATCCCGCACTGGAGAAGCGGAAGCAGAAAGGGAGTGAATTTAAGACTTGGGTTACTTAGTCTCAAAACACTAAGAACTGGGAATACAGCACAGTGACAGCATTCTTGTCTATCATATGCAAAACCCTGGGGTGGAACCCCATTGATATTAATTAAGTAATTAATTAATCAGCCTACTAGCTTGGGGAAGACCTCTGGAGTTCAAGAAGATGATGCGACCGAAGTTAGCTTAGCTCAGAATTGATGTGCATAAAGAGCCCAGGAAGATAATAAACTCATTCCAGATGCTAGTGGAATTCTGTTGGGCTTGGGTACCAGGGTCACACTCACTTCACTCCTGGATGGGGTTTGTCTTAGTTAGGGTGTCAATTGCTGCGGGGAAACGCCATAACCAAAAACAGCCTCTTTTTTTTTTTTTTGGATTTTTTTTTCGAGACAGGGTTTCTCCATAGCTTTTTTTGGTTCCTGTCCTGGAACTAGGCCTGTGGACTTTTTAACCTTTCTTTTTTCTATATATCTTTCTTTCCTTCTTGGTCTGTGGCTGTCTGGGTGGCCTGGCCCCTGATGTCCTCATCGCCTTCTCCTTTTCTCATTCCTCCTTCTTGTTAGATTTCTCCTTGTCTTTATTCTCTCTGTTCACCAACCCCAACTATTTCTCTTTCCTGCCTAGCTATTGGCTTTTTTCAGCTACTTATTAGACCAATCGGGAGCTTTAGGCAGGCAGAGTAACAGAGCTTCACCAAGTTAAACAAAGCAACACAAAAGAATGCAACACATCTTTGCATCATTAAACAAATATTCCACAGCATAAACAAACATAGCACAACTTCAAATAATAATCCACAACAATAGTCTTGGAAATGGGGATACCCGCTTCAGACTTCTCCTCACGTGGGAACAGGAAGTAGTTTTCCATCAGTCTCTATTTGTGATTGGATTTGTGACTTGCCCAAAAAGAGCTAATTCATGGCCATTCCTAGCCTTCACTACAGGTGAGCTCAACCACCACCACTAACTTCAAAAGAAGTACTTCAGCAAAACGTAATGTTGGAAATGCTAACTGCTGAAAATAAGCATATATGAGGCACCAACAAAGATGTTTTTAGTTTTGTTTATCCACTATTTAGCTGTGTTTTTGTCTAGTTTTAAAGCATGGATAAGTAACAAATAGAAGGCTTGCATCCCTCTTGATTGCTGTTCCACACAGTTCTTTGCAGGCGCAATGTGTTGGCATTCACAGGTGCTTCCCAGTAACCCAGTCTGGCCCTTATTCACTTTTGCTAACTCTGCACCATGATTGCTACCATTAGCTGGACTGGATAGCAGCACAATGTGCTTCACTGCCCAAATCTCCGCCTACTTCTCAATTTGTTATTATGGTACTTGAAACTGATTCATGCTGATGTGAATTTTTCTTAGCTTCAAAATAGATGCAGATGCATTTCAAATACCTGAATATGATAGTGTCTTAAAGCAATGAGTCATAAGATTGAATCAATGCCTATAGCACGGGTCGTGGAATTGGAAACTACGAAGTAATCTTTAGTGTTTTTGTTAACGTATCAAAGAGATCTATAAAAGTGTATCACATGGTTCCTACAAATGAAACACATCTTCCTAAGAAAGGAATCTGTCTCCAATGAAGCTCTATGCATCTTATGTATGTATACTATGTTAACTTTAAAAATACTGCTGGAAAGAAACTTGGCACTAGAGAAATTCTCAGGAATCCACAAGGATGAACCCAGCTCAAACCCTAAGCAAATAGTGGAGAGGGTGCTTGAACTGGCCTTACCCTGTAGTCAGATTAATGACTATCTTAAATTTCACTAAAGAACCTTCATACAGCAACTGATGGAAGCAGATCCAGACATCCAAAACAGACCATTGGCCTGAGCTCCCAAAGTCCAGTCGAAGAGTGGGAGGAGTGAGAATTTAAGCAAAGAGGTCAAGACCATGATGGGGACACCCACTGAAACACCTTACCTGAGCTAATGGGAGCCCACCAACTCCAACTTGACAGCAAAGGAACCAACATAGGACCAAACTAGGCCCTCTGAATGTGGGTAACAGTTGTATGGCTGAGGCAGAATGTGGGGCCCCTGGCAATGAGACCAGGATTTATTCCTACTACTTGTATTGACTTTTTGGACCCCATTCTCTCTGTAGAGGGATACTTTGCTCAGCCCAGATTGAGTGGGGAGGGCCTTGGTCCTGCCTCAAAGCAATGTGCTAGACTTTGTTGACTACCCATGGGAAGCCTTACAGCTCTGAGGAGTGGATGGAGGGTGAGAGGGGGGAGGTGGAGTGAACGGGAGGAGGGGAAGGAGTGGAAACTGGGATTGGTATGTAAAATGAGAAAAGGTAGTTTTTAAAAAATAAATTAATTAAATTAAATAAACAAAAAATGCTTCAAAAAAATACTGCTTGAGAAGTTGCTTTCTAGAGCAGCTAAATTTGAAGTCGCTTTAAAGCACACATCTCAGACAACAGTTTGGAGTGCAACCTATCACTCCAGAAAGAAAAAATAAAAACAAAGTAAGCATAGATGTAAAAGGGACTTGGATTTCTTTAAAGACCTAAACATGTTACCATTTAGTAATGACATCCCCCATCCATTTGACCTCAGCTGGATGCACAGAATGGCTCCGAACAGCTGTGGCCAGACAAACGCGTTCTACGTCTTAACTCTCACTTCTCTAATTTGTCCAAAAATGCACACTAAGAGAATGCCAAAGATAGAACTAGAAATGACAAAAAAAAAAAAAAAAAAAACAGAGCCGTAAGTAGCTATAAAATCCACATCTACCAGGCAAAGCCTTTGCCAACTCTTGGTCACAAGCGTTGCTGACGTGCTGGGTAGAGGCAGCTTGGTCATCAGCATGTGTTATGCTTCCCCCCTGACTTCATGAATGATGTGTGGTGCCCCAACTGATCTCAAACTCAATTTCTTAACGTTTGTCCTTTTATCCTATCATTTTATGTGTATAGGTGTTGCTTTCAGTAAACTATGTGCTGCAGAAGCATGAGGACCTGAGTTCACAGCCCCAGCACCCACCTGTCAGCTGGCACAGGTGAGCACATCTGTAGCCCCAGCACTGGGATGGGCAGATCCCTAAAACTCACTGCCCACCATAGGAAAACTGGGGAGCTTCAAACTCAAACTGTCTCAAAAAAGGAATTTAGAGAGTAGTCAATGAGGATACCTGAAGATCACAAAGAAAAATCACATCACACACACACAGAGAAAGAGAGAGACAGAGAGAAACTGTGACTGAGACAAAGATTAATCTGTTCAGAAACAAAATTAGAAACGTATTTTAAGACTCAGTGTAATATAAAAATGTATTCCAGACCAGAGTGAAATTTAAAATTCTTTTTTAAAGAGAGAAAACAATTGAGAAGTGTTTAGGAAAAAACTATTGTTCATGGCACTATATCCTAAATTTTCAGGTGAATTGAGAAATTAAAATAGAACAAAATATGGCAAGAAATTGTAAACAAATGTATATTGAGTCATTAAAGGTTTTCATAAATTTTAGAATGATGGGCAATCTCAACAAAGAAAATCAGTGGTAATTAACAGAAAGTCAGGCCTGAACGAACACGGGAAAGATCGCACCCAACAGCAAATCCTACCGATTAGGAACTAAGAGGGGAGGTGACTTAGTGAAGGGTCTCACCAAAGCACAAAGCATAAAGATTGCTGTGGGGATTTTATGTAGAGGCTAGAAATAAATGCTCAATATATTTAAAATAAGACAAAAACAAAACAAAACAAAAAAAACCTTTTCAAGAAGTTTGGTGAGAAAAGAATGGGACAAGGTTCTGAAGTAAAACCGAGGGATTTATAAAGCAAGCACTCTGAGAGTGGCCTGCACATATACCTGCATCTCTCGGGTGCGATGACGCTGAATCCTGGATAAATTGCTTTTATTTTTAGCAAATTGTTTCAAACTTCGTGGATTCCAAACCCTTAGCTATTTCCCGGCATGTGTGGGTCTTCCTGTGTCGCTTCTCACAATCCCAGAACCCTGGTGTCTCTTAGACTTCTGTAGGGAGGAGCAAATTATCTCGTCCCCCGTCCCAGTTATCCAGTGCGACAATTTCAACATTCATTAATCATCGCTTCCTTCATTTCAAGGTCCTTTGGTTTTGTCTCGCCCAGGTAACCCTTGGGAATGTGACCCTGGCCGGCCGTGCAACCCTTTTTGTTAGCCACACCCTTCCACAAACAGCCTGTAGAGTTATTTTTGTACGCCATCTACCTTGCAGGAAAAAAAAAGTACCTTTGTTTTGAGGATATAGGAAGAAATTTAATTAACAGAGACAATTTCTCACAAACAAAAAGGCTAAGTGCTCAGAAAGCTCTATGCTTCTTGTATATGAATTTCCATTTTATTCTGAGGCCAGGGAGAAAAGACTGGGGAACAGGTAACACGGCAGCCTTTTCTGCTGCTCGCGTCCATTCTAAAGCTTGGTTACCTGTGTGAGTGAGGTTCCTCTCTGCAATCCTCCATTTCTACAGACGGTCACTGGCACAGCTACAACATGGAACTTACAGAGGACGCTGCTCACACATACGTGCTGAGAGCTGACTCTCTGCTTTCAGTGGGGACAGGGATTCAGGACTCAGTTATCTGTCAAAATAAACCGCTCAATCCATTTGGACTTCAGACTCTAGAGTGAGAACAGAGCATGCTTCCGAAGTTTCTGACCCAGTTTTCTCCTACTGAAGACAGGCGAGTGTATGATCTAGCAAAGGGCCCCCAAACATTCCCCTCGTCAGTAGCATGACTGAATTATTGACAGAGAACCTGGTCTCACATCTCCAGAAATTTAGAGACTCGAAGGGCTGCCTCCTCCCAAGTATAGGATGTTTATTTTTAAAAGGTACCATAAAATTATATAAATATGCTGAGAAACCTTAAGTCCAGACACTGTGATGAGATCAAAATGCCATTCTGGGTAACCAGTTAAGCTCATGAAAAAACTTACAAAAATATTTTATATTCTTAATATTAAGTGTATGGGTGTTTTGTGTGCACATATGTAAATGTACCATTTGTGCAGTGTCTGAGGAGGCCAGAACAGGGCATTGCACATCTGGGAAAGGAGGTAACAGTCACTGTGAGCTGCCATAGAGGAAGTTTAGTGTTCCTCAGCAAAGTGGGAAGCACTGTTACCCACTGAGCTGTCTCTAGCCTTCCCCACAAAGCTCTCCAGGACACGCACAGGGTTTGCAGGTGGGCCCACCCATGACAGGAAGTGGGTGAAGGGTGCCTAGACTCCAAAGCAACACTCCTCTCTGAGTGTGCTCCTAACACCGCTACCACATGATGCTATATCTCTGGTCTCTTCTCCCCTTTACTGGGAGGCCACCCTAACAGCTGAGACGCATTGGGGTTTACAGATTCTCAGCACATACTCTCCTTACCACTACCTACCACCGACCACATATCTCCGCTCACAGCTCTGCTTTAGACAGTGTTACTCAATGCCATTCACATCCATATCCACCTAGTAAATGGGTTTTTGAAGTATAAGAATTCCTCCAACATCATACTACCCAACTAGACCGTAATTGCCCACCAACTCTTCCCAGAGTGTGTTCCTGTCGGCTCCTGCCTGCCCCGCAGCTCTGGTCCCCAGACTGAATTCCATCTTTAAATCAGCAAATCTCAGCCTATAGAACTTTCCAGGCACTGATCATCCCAACCCAGTTCATGAAGCGGTGTGCGGGTCTCCTGACACCAGAGTTGGGAGAGTAGCAGAGACTCTCAGTGGTTGCTGCTAAGAAGATGGGCAAATAAAAGAACATAACTACTTGGGTCTATCCGTTTATATGACCACAGTTTACCCACACAGGAGAACTTCACGGTGTCCTTGGGAGTTCTGCAGGGACTTGAAGCCCATCTGCTCCTTCAGACTTTCTAGACCTCATCTTTCATCTCCATCACTGGCTTAGCTTGCTAGCTCTCTCTTCTCTTTTACTTTCTCACTCTCTCCGTGTTCCTTTCACTGGGTGACGGGGTTGTCTCTGGTCTCTTTTTGTATTCTGATGTTTTTCCGGACATTCAGCGCTCCATCCTCCTGCATCCTGCTCAGGCGCACGTTCACTGCCAGACAGAGAGAAGCAGGACCACGCCCTGTAACTTTCACACACCAGAGATATGCCAGGAAAACATCCCTCTCTTTCTCCCGAGTATTGATCATCTTTGATACCCTGGGCTTATGAGATAACTCACCCCCACACACCCTTCACCCCACCATGTGATCAAACAGAAAAGTAGACCAGCCCCAGACAATACTCCTAAATCTCTTGACTTCCCCACTTATACTGTCTTTATGAAACTGTGTGCCCCTCCCAGCACTCCAGCTAAACATGGAAAACAACAGCATCTGTCTGTGTCCAGTGCACACACTATTGAAGTGTGTATTGAATATTGGGAAATATTCAAAAATTCACACCGCTATTAATATGCTGAATTATTAACTTTGTTACAGATCATAAGCTCTTCTGCCCAAATAAGAAATAAAAACAGGTATTTTAATGATGGCATCGCATAATTACTGTAAGATTTACTATAGTTTAAGAAAACACAAAGCAAAAATCAATTGAATTCTTCTGCAACTAACTCATCAATCTCATTATGTTTCCAAAACACAAGCAATTTTTATACCTAGAACAATTTCTTCCAAGTTTTGACCTATTGGAATTATTTACTGGGGCTATTGAACAATTTAGCTTCCTGTGTCTTGCCCAGCCTCTGCCCCGATTTCTGGAATGTTATATTTTTTAATGACCCCAGAGACATCCCATTAAGTTAATAATTTGGGAATCACATGTGTCTTTCATTGTCTTTGTTTTTCAGCAGTTTGATAAAGTGCCATATAAAATTTGGTTTGTCCCCAAGGTATTCCGTGTTGGATGTCTTTCCTGAGCAAGAAAATGGCGCACGTGGTATGCCTTCCTCCACTGTACATAAATTGCAGAGACTACCATGGGAGAATTATGAAATAAAAATGAATGCTTTTAAAGGCATTTATGGAGACTGGGAAATAAATGATAGAATTTTCTTATATTTCTTGTATATGCAGATAACAGATACATTTAATGCAAGAAGGAAATAGAATTTTAATAGAATTTTTAACTAAAGATCTTGAAACAAAACTAGACATACATTTTAATTGAATTTCTGGCTCAAATTACAGCAAACCATTATAAATCGTTAGGAATCAGTTTTACAACTGCCTTCACTTTTCTCCGTATTACAAACACAGAGGTAAGCTTTTACAGTGTCAGATAAGTGCTAATAAATTACCCGAATTTCAAAATTAATGGCTGCCCGGCTGCTTTGGGGAGATATCATTGTGTTTCATGAATATTTTGATTTTGTGATTAGATCAAAATGCACTGAATTCCTAAACAGTCATAACCAAGGTCCGCTGATCATAAACTGTGCTTTTTTTAATAAATTATATTCCTCACAAATCTGCTGATATGGAATAATTAGAAATCGGCTGCCCGCATTTACTGTAATACTTGCATGACTTCAGATCCACACCTACTGATCTGGAGGCTGGCAGGAAATGTACATTTTGTACATTCCTAAATATACCTTGCCTGCAGAGATAATGGTTTATATTGTGATGGTAAGGAGGTTTTTATTTGCGAAAAACCAAAGAGGTGTCACTCGCCGGTTCTGGAAGACATTGATTAGGCAGTGTGTGTCATTCCTATTCAGAACTTATTATTTACAGCTTCTCTTCTTCCCTCTCCTTTGTAAGAGATAATGATCTGCATCTTGTACACGGCTTAGAGACTGTCTATTTTGTCTTCTAGGAAAGGGTTGAAATACATTTTATGGAATGCAAGCATTTTAAAAGTAAATATGAACTGAGTAAAATACAGTAGCTCACCTATTATCCTATTACCGTATCTCCAAGTGTGATCTTTAAATTAGTGATGGAGGAGCAGTCAGTTACACTGAGCAAGAAAAACAATCAGCCCGGGTGCAAACCCATCCTTTGCCACACAGAGCACTTGTATCCAAACTTGAACCTGCCATCATAGGTTACACGATTTGACAATTAAGTACAGTTGGAAGGGAGAGACCATTGACTAATAAACTACAAAGCTTTAAAGAGACATTTTTCAACAAAGGAGAGATACTTAAAATGATGCAATAGATTCAGAAGGAAGGAATACAAGAGTGTTAGTAGATTCTGGGCTGGAGAGATGATGCTTGCTCCTCTACAGAGGACTTGGGTTTAGCTCCAATCATCCATAGTAGACAGCTGACAACTGCATGTATGTAACTACAGCTCCAGGTCCTCCAATGCCCTTTCCCTTTTCTTCCCTGCACAGGGACCTAAACACACACCCCATAAATATTAAAAGAAATCCACTTTTAAAAGTATTGGCTGTCGTTTCTCATGATTCAATGACTCAGAAGGGTCCCTGGAGACACACTGTCCCCACAATGCTAAGTCTGGAGCTCCCTACGTCTATTTGCATCACTGTGCAGTGTGCCTTCCGAGTTGAGAGTGGATTCAAATGGTTGTTTTTATAGTAGTTCATGAAAAATGACTTTCTTCATCTTAGAGGGTTGCCTGATCATGAAGGCTCACCTTCCAGAATCCTTACAATCTACATCTCCACTAAACACCAAAAAAGCTGTGTGTGTGTGTGTGTGTGTGTGTGTGTGTGTGTGTGTGTGTGTGTGTGAAGAATTGATAGTAGGATTTTCAATAAATGGCATTTAACCTTACTGGAGAGCTTGGACCAGTGTGACATGGTGTGTGCACAAATATTCACTTGTTTACTGGAGAAGCAAAAAAATGGGGAACATTTATATCCAGGCTTACTCTTGCTTAGCATGTCAGCAAATAAATCCAAGAATCACTCCCAAATCTTAATTAGAGGCTAAGGATGTGGGTAATAAGCTCAGAGAATTAACTATTAAAATACCTTCTACAGTTGCTATGTGACTTAAATGAGACAAAGCAGGTGAGATGCTACAGAGCTTAGGATATGGTAAACAATAAACGTTACATGGAAACAAAAGCCAGGAGAGAAACTCACAGCAGAGATTTGGGGTGCTGTTTTCATAGACATCTTCTACATGTGCATTCCGTGCTCAGCTGTCTACAGTCTCCATGTACAATTTCATGATGGCTTATATTTGCATTGAAAACATTCAGGTGAGACTGGCTGCTGATTCTATTCAAAAAAGGGGCATCTGCATCCATCATACGCGTCAGCATTTGCATACACAGACGACATCTCGGAGAGTGGGGCTGGGGGTGGAAGTGAGCAAACCTACACGCCTTATTGTATGATAAAATTTCAAACAAGAACCATATTTTTCCACAACTCAACTATATAATTAGGAAGCTCTATCTTCTTAGAAGAAAAAAAAAACTTCAGAGATTCCAGTCCTGGGTCCCTTATCTCTCTTGCACTGGTCCTGGGCAGTGCATTGTGGTGGAGAACACGGTGGAAAAGTACCACTGACCTCATTCCTAAGGGGCTAATGAGACAAAGAGGAAAAGACCAGAGACCCCCAGCATCCTAACGCTTCCCATTATCCTCATCTTTAAAGTTCCCACTACCTCCCAATTGCTTCAAGTTGAGGACCATCCCTTTAACACATCCATCTTTGTCGTAGTTTAAGCCCCAAGTTGTAACAATCATTCAAGCCCCAAGATGTAATCAATCATGTATAGATGTACGTACGTACTCTACATACATGGGTCCACATGCATTTGAACACACAGACACATGTACAACACACACGACAAACTGGCCAGTGGATGGAACGTTCACTATTCAGAAAACACAGAGGAATGCTTTTCTGCAGCCCTAAGGAAGTAGTAAACATTCCCACTCTCCGTGCATCGTGTTGCTTAGTGACGCCCCCAGAGTAGGTGCTCTATGTGCTCCGTGCTCTTGCTCCACCATATGGATTCTCTTCTTCTTCACAAGTCCAAGCTTCTCTATTACAGTGACACAAAGCTGACCAGCATGATAGTCAGTATTCCAACTGGCTTAGGTGTGGCTAAGGAGGGAATGGCCCTGTCCTGGTGAGGGGCTACTATTGCTGTGATGAAACACATGACCAAAAACAACTTGGGGAGGAAGGCATTTATTCTGCTTAAACTTCCACATCATTTGAGCTCAGGATGACCAAAACTTTATTGATCTGCAATCCTGGAGGGAAAGAGTTGACCCCTTTCTTTCAAAGTATTCTATTAATCTAGATTTCTGGGTGAATTTAATAAGGGAAGATCCCTTGATTTCCCCCTAATGTTTTGTGAGAGAAGACTTCACCTTTGTGCTGTTTGCACCATTTCATTTCACTCTGAGATCTTTTTCTGCTAGACCAGATTTAAAGCAAGTAAAAATAAGTATATCATAAATACCAAGGAAAAATTAGTAGTGTTATCCCATAATAGTGATGAGATATGCCCTAAGGCTATATCCATACCAGAAGGAAAAAAGTGCATATAGAATACTTATACAATCATAGTTGTGAGGTTAGGACTGCAAGTGGAAGCATATAAGTCACACACACAGACATGCACACACACACAAGCACACGTGCAGACACACACACACACACACACACACACACACACACAAAACCCCTGGGTCTTATTAACACAAAGAGCGTCTTTTCTGTTTGTAGTACAAGCATATAAATTTACAGATCTATTATATTTGTGTGTGTGTGTGTGTGTGTGTGTAGGTCAGAGGTCAAGTTGTGGGAGCTGTTATCTCCTCCACCACGTGTGTGCTAAAGATCAAACTCAGGTTGGTTGTCATCCTTTACCCAGTGACCCATCCCACAGGTCTTTTAAGTTTGTATTTCTAAGCAAATTCTCTTCTTCCAGGATCCTGATCCTTGCCAGTAGGCATGCCACCATGGCACACTGTGCCTACCAGGCTGCAGAGTACCTCCAGCTTCACTTCTCGGGAGCTATGAGACAATAGTCACCTGATTTGTTGCATTATTTTTGTATTTATTACCATCTAAGTCAAGTAATTTGAAATTTGTCCTAAGTTGTCGTATTTTTAATTTCAATTATATTTTTCTTTTATTTCATGTTTATGAGTGTTTTGCCTGCATGTACGTATGTGCAAAGCATGCATTCCTAGTGCCCTCTGGGGTCAGAGACAGTGTCAGATCCCCCGAGGCTGGAGCTGTAGATAGTTGCAAGCTGCCGTGTGGTACTGGGAATCAAAACCTGAGTGCTTTGTAAGAGCTCTAAGTGGCTCTAAGTCACTGAGCCACCTCTGCAGTACCACTGGAATGACCTGTTTAATGCCAATATTTTATAGCACAGTGTGCACTGGTCTTAAGGAGCATGAGTTCTGAAGTGTGATTGCATGGCTCTGAGTCTCTTAACCTAGCTAACATTTCATCTTGGGCAAGATATTTAGCCTGTATGACATTATGTTATTATGTAAACTAGGGATAAAAAAATCACATATTCTATGATGATGAAGTCAATAAATGCTAAAAGTATCTGTGATTATGTCTAAACACACAAATAAACACCTGATAATTGTGCTGTTTCTAAAAATACATATATATAACATGTATATAGGATTATATATATATATATATATATCCCACTTCATTTAATTTTCACAATTTAATTTTGGCTTGGAAGATTTTCTTAAGTTTCTATAAATATTTATCATACTACATTTTTATTTTACTTGCTTTTTATTGAAGATAGATTCTTCTCTCATAAAATCCCTCCCAACAACAGTTGCAGTTTTCCCCTCCCTCCAGTTTCCCAGCCCCTCCACAACCCCTCTCCTCCATATCCACTAGCCCTTTATTTCCCTCCAGAAAAGAGCAGGCCTCTTGAAAAATATTTTATGCTTTCTGACAAACTTGCACATTGTGGCCCAGAAGTTAAAGTTTCCCTTGTAACTATGGCTATAAAATTGGTTCCGATTTAGGTTTCTTCTTTCTGCTGTAATGTATGTGATGTTAGCACAGTATTGGCTGGTGGCATAAGATACTGAAAAAATAGCATCCAGAGACTGGGAAGACTTGGGTTAGAGCCCTAAACAGCTCCCCTTTGACTTATATCCAATTAAATATTATTAATCTACTAGATTTGTACTTAAAGTGATTGTAAGCAGGACTTTTTAGGATCCCTCCCATAGAGCAAATAAAAGTTTCCTTTCCTAGAAACAGCCATTCTCAAGAGGATCCCTCTGTGACCATCAAATCAAGAAAGACAACTTCGGGATGCTCCCTCAGTGCTCCGGGATGTTGCACATTTAATACAATTATTGCAACTGAGATGTGCTCGATGTTGCTGGATTGGATGGTTCTTTTTTAAATGAAACATTTCATAGTAAGGGTGTTGTGGCTTTAGTATATCATGTGACATTTAATATATCATGTGACATACCCAGAAGGAGGGAAAGTGAGTTTCATTCAGTATTTTTGAACACCACTAAATACAACAACAACAACAGTAGCAGTAAAGTAAATACATTTGAAACAGAAAGTGAAGCACAAAGCTGCTCTTTGGGGCACATTTCCTAGAAGGGATAATACATTATGGACAATATTGACATATTTACAGGTAAATCTCTTATAAAGTTACCTTTTCCCAATGAAGATCAAGTATTTATGCTCACAAGATCAAATTGAATATCCACTACAGGCAGACGTACATGAACACAAGGGGAAAATATTAAAGGCATAAAACAGATTTTTGTAATTGCACACAGTTTTCCTGTCTTCTCAACAGAAGAGAACAAATTTAAACAATGTACTTGCCAAATTAAATAACTGAAGCTGAAGGAAAAAGCCTACTCGATGCTATTTTCCAGGAAGGAAATGTTAGCAAAGTAACCTCGCTGCCCTCCCTAGAGCCAAAGGCTGACGTTATTAGCATTTGTGCAGGGCAAAATGGGGATAGTAAGCCACCGTCCATAGCAGTGGGCATGGAGAGATGAGCATACTGGGATTCAACTTTAAAAATGTCTTTATCAGATAAAAAACAATCTGGCTATTTTAGGATTTATTAAAAGGTTGTCATCAAAGGGTAGAAACTTCAGATTCAGTTTTCAGATTGGGGACCCCACCTACAATCAGAAGCACCAAAAATATAACATTTAGTAATAATATTTTTGGCTTCTGTAATTGTCAGCATTTGAGGAGAAAACAAGCCAGCAATCCTCAGGCCTTGGCTCTGTGGCCACACTCCAGTGACTCTAGGAAAATAGGGCTCTGATGGCTACGATATGATATAATGCATTTCATCCAGCTCTGCCGATAACGCTCTCCTTCTCTTTCACATTTTCAAAAGTTATCATCCACTCTTTACAGAACGGACCAAGAACTCACAATGGCTCCATTTCCCTGTCATTTAACAGGAAATCAGGGACATTTACTGAATCGTAAGAAGTTAAGCTAATATTTTATTAAGATAAATTTAAACTTCACTCTAAACTTTGGGAACTGACTTTTGACATCTCATGTATACTTTTAATATTTTTAATCTCAGCTCTTCAACTTTCACATTATCTTCAATTGGACTGTAAACTTGAGGATCATAATCCTGTCTTTTATTTTAAAGTAATGGGCTACTAACAAGCTGCTAGGTGACTTGTTATCCTGGAGAATCTCGGAAAGGTTAATACCACAATATTACATTATTTCTCTTGTGAAAAAGATCAGGTTACAACTAGAAAATATAGGTAAATTATTTGGTTGTTAGCAGAGTCCCTACGCATAAAAAAAGGAAGTAGTCTGATTGGTTTGATCTCAGAATATTGGCTGCCAGCTGTGCCCACAGGTTAAAGGCTTACACTCAGTTTTAGCCTCATAGTGCTGAATCGAATTCATTCTATGTGCAAATCATTTGTATTTTGCTCAAAGTACATGTTCAAAATTTAAGGTCACTTCAGAAACATACGGAGAGAGAAAGAGAGAAGGAGGGGGAATACATCTAAATGACTCAGGCTGGGAGGTCGTTTGACTAATAAAGGTACTATGAAATGTTTTATGTGCCAAAAAACCAACATAATTCAAACTCTCAAAGTAAACCTAGGCATAAATACATGACATCTGGAGGGACTAAAGGCATTCCCTCGTGGCAGATCTCAAGGCGTTTCTCAGAAGAAGAAACACATTGCATCTTCTCCATGGGTTTTTGAACTTTCTCTCCATTACCCACCAAACTAATATGAAAAACATGGCACTTTACCTGTGTATATTGAAACATAGATCCCAAATACAATGATACTCATGGCTGAAATACAATGATATCCATGGTAGCTAGTGGAAGACTATATCTCTAGGGAAGGAAATGCCTCAAAGCATGGAAAGAGAGCCTGGATTGGGAGAATGGATATCATACTATGGCAACCCTTAGTTTTACCTTCAAATAAAATTACAGTCATGACACAAAATTCTGTCCATTCTCTTTTCTATGCCTCATTTTGTTGCTTGTTAGTTAGAATACGACAGGTTGTCCTAATCTCTCCAGCCATCCAAGGATCTGGTGCATCACTAAAAGTAAAAATACGTTTAGTCCATTGAAAATTAGAAAAGTCCATGGCGTGTAGTGGAAGTGATGGTAGGCAGGCAGAGAGAGCTAAAACATAAGATACACTTACATAAAAATAAAATGTGAAAAAAAAATGTGAAGTCATATTTCTGTGAAGTAGTGTTGTGATAAACAGGAAAAGGTATAGACACCCAAGTCCTGCTCTAATCCACTAATTCCTTCTTGTTAAGGACTGGGGGTCAATGCATACAACAGACAAGACCGTGTGGCTACAGCCAATTCAGCATTAGCTAGGCTGGGGTCTGATAGATAATATCTAGTGCTATGCTCTCCCAGAAAGATGGTTTTACAAATGTGACAATCAAAGCCCACACTGTTCCAATGTTAATTCTCCAATATTGCCAGAAGTAATGAGCGTTTTTGGAGTTTGTGCAAACTCAGAGAAGAAGAAGAGAGCTTGGCCTAACAGCATATCAATTCACAAGAGTAAACGCATATGCTAGTGCACGAGGTGGATGAGGTTCTGCTCATCTGATGAGTTGGGAAGAGTAAGGAAGGTAAAAGAAACATCGCATCCTTCCCGCTTACTTAAAAAAGGCCAGGATGTTGGAGGACCTCAAGAGGAATGTTAAAATAAAAAGAAAGCATGTTTCTTATGTTTTTCTCTTCTTCCTTTCTTTGCTGCCTGTGGTTCCTCTTCCTCAACCTAGTCCATAGGTGTCTAACTGAGCTACCCCTGAGCATCAGGTCTGATGTCATTCTCCTGCCTTGTCTAGCTTCATTCATCATTGGGGCATTGATGCCATGATTAAAGTTCACATTTAATCATTTCCTCTCCTTACTTCCCACCAATGCTGTTCCTCTTGCGCCATGGAAGCTTGATTTGGGTGTGAATTAGCTATCAAATGATTAACACACAGGCTAAATTGCTCTACAAAACACCTGCAGTAACTTTTTCATTTACTTCTTCACAAATATTCCCCACATATTTCAATGCACAAAAGAGAAATGTTGCACCTTTTTTCTTTCATTGTGTGTACAACAGAAAAACAAAAATGTGTCTTTGTGTTATGTATGTATGTACATATATATATATATATATATATGCATGGATATCACAAAATTCAACTCTTAGATTGACAGCTTAGATGGCCAGACTTTACTCAGCATCAGACACTTCTATGACCAGGTAATATTCTGATTCAGGAAGCTTGCTGCCCAACAGCGCATTGCCTGTTTCTAACCTGCTTGCTTCACCCCCATCCTGCCTTTTCTACAGCCTAAACTACTACTCATTTATGCCCATATTTATCCTCCTCTCCCTAATCTCTAACATCACCTAATATCAGTTAACAAACGGTGGGGTGCTACCAATATTAGCTGCAGTTGTATCCTCCTTTTAATTCTCATCCCCAGGCTAGTTAGTATCTCCAATCTATTGCCCTTGGATATAGTGTTTTCTTCCTAAAAATGATAGTTCTATTTAATGTATCTAAAACACAAGACTGGCCATATCATTTCTAGACTAAAATTCATCTGTGATTTCCAGCATTCATGAGACCAATTTCAAAGTTTCAGGCAGGCCCAGCAGTTCCTCCATCTGTTGCTTCCTGAACTTGTATGACATGCAGCTTTTGTAGTTTAACCATACTCCTCCATTTTTAACTAACCCATAACCATTCCAGCCCTGGTACCTAGAAAGACTATCTTTAGCAGCTACCCTCTTCTAAACCCTAGTTTCTTAAAACTATGGGTTAAAACCTGAAGTGTAAATCTAATTAATCTTAATAAAAGCCCAGAAGTCAGATATCAGGGTAAAAGCCTGGAAGATCAGAGAACCGGAAGCAGCACCAGTTGTTTCTGATCTCTCTCCTCCTTACAAACAAAAAGTACTGAGATCCTGTCTACGCCCCACCTTATAACAACTTTCTCTCTCTACCTCCCAAGCGCTGGGATTAAAGGCTTGTGCTACCACCGCCCAGTTTCTGTGGTTAACTAGTGACTAGCTCTGCCCTTTATTCTCCAAGCAAGCTTTATTTGTCAGAACATAAACAAGCATCACACAGCAGTAACCTGCAGAGGGAGCTGCAAAGTGGGGTGTGGGGAACATAAAAATTTTGTCAACAGTAAGATCTTTCTGAATGACCAAGAACTAAAAATTAATTCAAAACATGACTACTTTCATTATAACAAAACAGAGTTTTGTACCATAATTTCTCAATGTGTAGGTTAAAGATTAATATATATTTGATGTTTGATTTTATAACTTGCTGATGTGAGTTTGTTGTTTCTTTGTCTTAATGCTAAGTGAACTTTATCTTACTTCAGAATTTCCAAAGATTCCTGAATTGGCCATTTTGTACTATGTATTTATGCAAAGTAGTCTTCCCAGGATTGATAATTTATAAATCAAAATATTGATAAACCTTGAAAAACACTGATAATGCTCCATATCTTGAGATATCCAATATTTAGCCAAGATTAACTTTATGTAAAAATAAGCAAGGTTTTCTACCCAATTAATATGTGAATTTGTTACTTCTTTAATAAAAAGTGAAATTATATGCATACCAAATAATTCTTATTGTAAATTCATTTATAATATATTATCAGTAAACATTTTATTGCTATGCCTATTTTATATACAAATATACCTTGGGCCATGTAAAAGAAAGTCTTTGGCAGAAATTGGTTGTGAACCAAAAGAGTTCCAGATGCTGTGATCTAATTGTTCTTCTTCATCCTTGAAGGTTTAACACAGTAGCAGTATCCTCCAAAAATAAAGTCCACACTCAGTTCTTACACAATGCTGATTTATAGATCCCTTGACTCTGCTCCAATATTTGTTTGGTCCTATTATTTTATTGATAGTTTCTCCTAGACCATGAGATGTGTCTATGAACGCTTTTGTTTTAGGAAGAGAAGGAGGGAGAGAAGGAGAAAGGGGAAGAAGAGGCAAGGAGAAAGAGGAGAAGAATAGGGAAGAAGGAAGGAAGAAGGAAGGAGGGAGGGAAAGGAGGATTTAAGTAGAATTTGGGATTTTTTTAACCCATAGATGTATAAAAAAGGGAATTTTAAGGAAAAGGGACGTTCATGAGCAACGCTATGAAATGCAGAACTCACAGAAATGAACAGAGAAAGGTAGAAGAATGAAAATAGATGAGAAAGAATCAGAACGAATTGGGGAAATTGGTCAGGTTGTCAAGGACCAGAATACCAAACTAAAAGGGTCTTAAAGTCACTCAAAAATTATTTATAATAATGTCGAGGAGTGGTGATTGTATGACCATTATAAAGCAGCATTATGATAACAATCTGCCAAGCTTGGTGCCACGGCATGCATCTGCAGTCCTAGCTACTCTAAAGACTGAAGATGTCCTGAGTGCAGGAATTCAAAGCCAATCTGGGCAACAATATCTAGGCAACAACAGCTCTAAAAAAAAAAAAAAAAAAAAAACTATCAGCCAGGAGGTGGTGGCACACACCTTTAATCCCAGCACTCAGGAGGCAGAAGCAGGCGGATCTCTGTGAGTTCGAGGCTAGCGTGGTCTACAAGAGCTAGTTCCAGGACAGGCTCCAAACCCTGTCTCTAAAAACAAACAAACAAAAAAAACAGAATAGCTACATCATCTACGGATAAGATATATCAGGCTAGAGATAAGTCTAGATATAGAAATCAAGTACATGCTGTAGAATAAGGCACAAATTGGGAAGGAAAATTCATTTGGCAATGTAGAAAAGTTGCCTGAGAAAGAATTGCCAGGGGTCAATAATGAGTTAGGAATAGAAATCCTGAATGACTTACAGGTGGTGGTTGCACTAATGGGTAGTGAATTTTTCAGATGGTGCAGATAGAACATTGGGGATAAGGTAAGTTGAGGCATTCAGATTGAAGGTTCATCAGGAGATGTCTTTGAAGAGCTGTAACTCGAGAGAGTGACACTGACTTCAGACACACACATACACAGAGAGAGAGGGGGGAGAGAGAGAAAGAGACAGAGACAGAGACAGAGAGAGAGAGAGAGAGAGAGAGAGAGAGAGAGAGAGAATCTTCTTAAAGCAAGATAGGAAGAAGCTACTGTGATTTCATACACATGAGATTTTATGATACGTAAAACAACCTTCTGTATTTTTTACACAACTACTAGGTACTAGCCACACATTTAGAGTTAATGCATATTTACTGTGCCCCCCCTCTCTGACTCTTTGGCTCCTTCTTTGTCTCTCACAAACACACACACACACAGAAAGAGAGAGAGAGAGAGAGAGAGAGAGAGAGAGAGAGAGAGAGAGAGAGAGAGAGAGAGATTTTCAAAGTAATAAAAGAGGAAGCCACTATGATTTCAAACACATGAGGTTATGGCATTTAAAACACCTTTTGTATTATTTTTACTAGGTACTAGTCACACATTTAGAAGTTAGTATACATTTGCTGAGTGACTATGAGCCACACTACCCTTGCAATTCAGTATAAAGCAAAAGAGCTTCTGTTTCTAAAATTTAAAAAAGTTAAAAAATATTGTACAGAATTGTGTCACCAATTATTAATTTAAAACTCCTCAGTTAAAGCGTGTGCATCTTGTGCGTTTTAAATATTGGTTTTCTTAAGCCTGGTTTGAAGAAACCTTGCTTGTGAGAATGGTGGCTGAGGTGCATTTTCTGCAGGGCTACAAGCATCCTTAGAAGTTTGGGCTGCACGGCTTATCAGCAGCGGCGCATCGCTCTGAGTCTCGGTGTTGTTAATCAAGATAGATGGCACAGCAGTTAACGCTGCTGTTAGTGAGACCGTGGCAAAGATTAGAAGGTTATCGCGCAGATATAAACAGGAGTCCCGGGATTCCTATCTAACATATGAAATTAACAACTAATAGGTATCTCTCTTTGATAGTTGACTTGATGGAGTGTGTGTGGACAAAAGTCAGCAAGTGAACAACTTGATTGTCTGCTGAATTAATAGAACGGAAGAACTTTAAATGGTTCTGAAAGCTAATTTGATTCAGAAGCCTCCGTGAAGTTTCAGCTCTTTTGTGCCACTGTGAATGAAATGCTGGCAATTCATTCCGAGGGAAATCAGAAGCATTAGCTGCTTCCGTTCACGGGATAAAAACAATCATATGGAAAAATGGTCTTTTCAAGGAGGCAGCACTAAACTCATGAGTATGCTCGTATTATCCTTCAAATAAATGCTGGAAATTAAAATAAAAAGAAGCTGCCCCTTGGGTTGGCCTTAAATGCAGCCATTTCTATTTCCATCTCTTACGTTTGTCTGGACAGGCATTTCACTTATTTGTATTTACTTCACTAACATTTTTTTTCCTCTTCTAGGCCCATTTAGACTTCAATCGCCAACAGTACTTGGATGTTTCAACCCTTAGCAGCAATTTTTAGATTCTGTGGTGATACTTAAAAACACAGCAAAGGCCAGGAAGTGGTAGCCCACGCCTTTAATCCCAACACCCGGGTGGTAGAGGTAGGCGGATCTCTGTGAGTTCAAAGCCAGCCTGTTCTACAAGAGCGAGTTCTGGACAGACCCCAAAGCTCCAAAGCTACAGTTAAACTCTGTCTTGGAAATAAAAAATCCCACAGCAGAAGGAAAAGAGCACTTGGAAGGTTTACCTCAAGTCACTAAGTCACTTGACTGTTAGGCTCCAACCACCCCAGTTTCCCCTCAACCTTAAGCTACCTAGACTTTGACGGGCCAACACATATTCTTCCTTATATGACAATTTTTCTTCACTCTAACTTCTCCTAGACAGACCTCAGGTATCTCTCACTCAGACCACAGGTGAAAACTTGGGAGAGCTTTTGCAGTGACCAGTTCCCCACCATCCCCTGCCCCAAGACTGGCACAGCAGCCTCTGTTCATCTTCCACCGTGTGCCCAGCTATCGTCTATGTTCAGCTAGGCAGGAAGAGTGGCTCCCTAGTCCTCCCCTGTGGCATTATAAACGATGGAAGCAATGGTTACCAAAGTGCCGCCCACCATGCCCAGCAAAGGGCCTGGTACAGACATCTTGGTAAACACTGTTGACCAAATGACAGTTGAGGACAAGGACAAAGCATTGCAGACCAAATCCAAACTCAAGATGAACCTCTGCTTTCTGGTCTTCCAGGGTCCAGGGGGATTCTCTTCAGAAAAGAGGTCAAAATAGTATGAAGTAAGAGAATCTTTCTTCCACATGAGATCCCTGGTGTCTTTAGGAAGTCCCCCACAAGAGAACTACCTCCTTCAGCTCAGGTTTGGGTATAGCTTCTGATGTTACTAAAACACAAGCACAAGTAACATTATATGTGCTTGATAGACTATATTTGTGATTACATGTATGCACAAATACATATATATATATACATATATATGCACTAACAATTAATTTTTAAAAAAGGTCACGAATTCGAAGGAGAGCAGGGACGGGGGTGTGTGGGAGGGTTTGGAGGGAGGAATGAGAAGTGGAAAGTGTTCTAATTAAAACAGTCTCAAAAGAGAGTAAGCAAAAGTCAATGAAAACATTCATGTAAGAGAGAGAGAGAGAAGAGGGTGGAGAGCTACCACACATGGACTTGCGCCTCTGAGAATTATTTTTTTGTTTTAGTTCCCAAAACCTGCTCCTCCATTTTCATTTTTCTCAATAAAAACCTAGCACCTAGCTTGTCCATGCACCTTTAGCTCAGACTGATTTCCCAGTGAATTAAAAAAAAAGTCAAATAGAATTTTCTAAAATTTCAGCATCTATTTAAATTCTAGTTGAAACAATCCAGGGAGGAGATATCAAATGGTAAAAGCAGAATTCCTAAAGTGTGCCTGGTCTGAGCCCTCTACAGTCACTGCTGATACCCATCTGTCAATAATAAAAAGGGGAGGGAGAAAGACACTGAAATGTCAACAATGGTCACCTCTAGTCTGCACATTGCTGCCCAATATTATTGTCTCTGTGTTTTGGCATTTTCCAAACTTAAAAATAATAATTTGGGGAATGATACTGTATCTCAGGGAGCCCTTGCCTAGCATGTATGAAGACTGGATTCTCATCCACAAAATCACACACATAAAAACCAAGATCACCATCACGTAATATATCTACAAACAGCGATGCTACTTGAATTTCCAAACAATCTCTGGCATGGAGCACATACTAGAAGCTCCTTATTCCCTCACAACTCTTATTCTTGTATTACAGAGGCCCTGATAATTTCTTCTTTGCATAAAAGAACACAAGTCTTGGCTGCAGCCTGTAATGATGAAAACTCTGGATTTTCTATCTCCTGATTTGATGATCTTAAAGTATTTACATGATTTTGGGTGCTTCATGTGGAAAAAAAAAAAAAAAAAAAAAAAAAGACAGCTCCGTCCACTCCAACTCCAACAAATATTTTGTGTTTATCTGCAAGTGCAGGAAACATTGGTTCCTTCTCGGTTTTTGCCTGTCCTGAGGAGAATCTTGGTGGGGTAGGAAGGGAAGAGTCCTAGTCTTGGGTAGAAATAAACACTGCCTAAGGGCAAGAGAAGGTGTGACTGGGCTTGAACAAGAGACCGCACAGCAAACATCTCCACATCAATTTTATAAACTTCTTCCACACTCCTTTTTTTCCCCCTCATCAACCTTTAAATTCTTCAGCTAAAGATTCTCTCATCGCAGAAATTCCAATCATTTTCATCTCTGGGGAAGATGACCTCGGAGTCTCTATGTAGACAATGAGATAAATGAACGCTGTTATCGTACAACAGTTGCTGGTCTGTCACCCTTCTTTTCTTTTAGAAATGTTTATGAATCTCCCTGCAAAGTCACATTACCCACCACACGGGGAGGAACTCTGAGGTTAGGGACTGGTCCAAAGCCACACAATCCCTACACACTCAAAGATAAAGGTCACACATCCTGATTATTCTTGACAGTCTGTCTCTCAACGAGAGTAAAGACTTACTGGACAAGAAACGGATTTAGAAACACCTCTGCAGACTCATAGAACTATAAGTCTCTCGTCTCATGAGAGGTTTTTAGAAACATTTATTGGAATCCTAGAATCATTGAGCAAAAACAAAACTAAGAAAAAAAATCCAGCTAAGCACACAAATCATACAGATGAAGTCAGGTGAAAATCCTAGGTGCGTGTTTGTATAACTCTCGGAATAAAATATGGTCTTTCATTGTAAGTCAGATTATATTACATTTACACATAGTTCAAATATTCTAAGGGATCTTCTGCTCAAAGATGTCTATCTTATATATTTCTGTAGATGAAGAATCTCTTTGACAAAGTAAATGCCCATGATTTATGGTTTAAATATTTTCAAATATCCAACTGAGTTACAGCAAAATAAAGCCAACTTTGATTTTCCTAAATGATATTACATTGAGATACAGTGAGGTATAATTATTATGAATTGTTGGCTATAATGTATCATGTTTAATATAAAACGTTGATTACAAAACACGATTATAGATTAAGTTGAAACATCATCATCATTAGCCCCAATTCAGCTGAGTCACTTTACTGAAAAAAAGTAGACTGGAGTCCAGAAAATTGATGTTATTAAATGACACTCTAAACAAGAGTACATTAATGTTCCAGAAGAGGTGGATGGCTCCAGAAAGTGGCTCCGTCGGTAAAGGCACTTGTAGCCCTGCTTGGTGACTTAAGATTGCTCTGTAGGACCCACATGACAGAAGGACGGCAGACTCCCACACGATCGTATGTCACAAACTGAGTGAGCACGGCCCCAATAGGCTCATATGTTTGAATACTTGGTCTGACCTCAGGTCCAATTCTCAGGACACAAACGGTGAGAAGAGAGAAACTTGTCCTCTGCCTCCACAGCACAAGAACACACCCTCACACACAAACACACCAAGTAAAAAAAGCCAAAAAAAAAAAACAAGAATTTTTTTGAAGAAAAAATGATTTCCCATTATTTTTTGTCTTCTCCCTCTCACAAATGTGCACATTTGTTATAACTTAATAGACACCCTAAAACAGATGAATACATGTCTAAATTGTTTGTGAATGAATGAATGTGTAAGTGCGTCCTTCCCAGAATGCTTCAGCACACCATCAAACCTGTGTGTGGAGGTTTGAGTGAGAATGGTCCCAATGAGCCCCAATGATTGAGCACTTGGTCCTCAGTTGGTGGAATTGCTGGAGAAGAATGAGGAGCAGATATGTCTCCAGCGGTGGGCTGTGAGGCTTCAGAATCTGAGAAATTCCCATGTATCTCTTTCCTTTGCCATGTGTTGGTGGGTCAGATGTTGATTTTCAACCAATGGTCCAGTGCCACGCCTGCCATGCCTACCTGCCACCACGCTCCCCACCACGGTGATCATGGACTCCACCCCTCTAAAACTATGAGCCTAATACATGTTTTCTTTTGTAACAAAGTTGCCTTTGCCATGGTGTCTTAACACAGCAATAGAAAAGTGACTAAGATACTATATTGGTTTAAAGTATGAGAATTTCTTTCCTACTAACATCTGTAATGTAACTCTGAGGTGAAAACTCCTGAAACAGGGCCAAACGAATCTTATTCATTATCGTGGTAGTATTGTTACCATTGTTTTCATCATCCCTAAAGTGATTATGAAGAACGCTAGACCCATAAGAGGTAGAAATTTCGTGGAATCCGGCCCGCAGAAGACAGAGGCAGGAAGGCCACAACCTCAAGGTTCATCTGAGTTAGAGTGAGAACATGTCTCATAAACAACAAAAAATCAGGAGGAAAAAGGAAAAGGGGGAAAGGTGATCCTTCCCTCCCAGGGGTCTTGGCCCAGTCCATCTTCTTCTTGTCCCTTTTCTTTTTTTCTTTTTCTCCTCCTATAATACAAGAGAATACCTTTCCAAATCTCTGAACCAATGGGGCAAAGGAAACCTCCAAATGCCCTGAGAAAAGTGGGAAGCGATCATTTGTCATGTTAACTAGTAAGAACAACAGTAATCTACCTCATTTGGGTGGCTCTGAGAATTAAGTAAGTTAAATCCCATTCATAAAACAGTCAAAAATACACAGACCTCATAGTAAATCCTCAATAATGTTTGTTCTCTAGAATTACTAGTCATGAGTAGGAGCTCCAAGCTCTTTTTGGAAATGATCTTGTTTCTGGAGTGTAATTACTTTTAGACTATGACCTAATCACTAAGACAACACTTCGCAACTGATAATACTTTCAGTCACCCCTTCCATGGATTCATTTCCCACTCACGGAGTTGTGAAGAAAATCTGGCTTCTGGAGTTTGGGCGTTCAGAACTGTGATGGTTGGGTGATCTTTTATGTCTTCATTCTCTGATGACAGATATTAACTATTTTATGAATGTGTCCCAGACTTGCAATCCATCTTGACAAATCATCAGGATGGTGCCACTAGCTACTCCCCATTAAATGGCTTGTGCAAACACTGTCCGAGGCATTTCGCGTCATGTACTCTCCAATCCTTCCGACTGTACTCCAAAGTGTCATTATTGCTACCACACACGAAGGATCAAAGAGGTGCAGAGAAACTAAAGAACCTCTCAAAGCACAAGCATGACAGCTAAAGCATTCAGTGGCCTCCACAGGCTTAGTGTGATTGAACAGATGAGCATGTGGGACCTTTAGAAACTGGCTCCTAGCTGGAGGTGCTGGGTTGCTGGAGGGATGGGGAGAGACCCTATGATCTTAAATCACCCAAGGTTGTGACAAATCTCACTGCTTCCAAATGCAAGATAGCTGATACCACATCCATGGGGCCTCTTCTCTTTACCATACCTCCCCCACCATTAGAGACTCTGTCCTTTTAAACAAAGAGCCCAAATAAATCTTTCCCCCCTAAAATGCATCATCCAGGTATTGCATCACACTGAGGAAAGGAGCAGCTGAGGTAATATGGAAGTGATGGGCTCTCTCTCCCCCTGCTAGCCTGCTACCAAGGGCAAAGTACAGGAAAATGTCAAGCTCTAATACGTAGTCTCAGAATGTTCTTGAGGCATGAACCATAAAAAGGTCAAGCCAGTTATCTGCCAGGGAGTTCCTTATCCCCTGTGGTCTCTGGATGTTGACTTCCAAAATAAAATAAGAAGTCGCACTTGGGATTGTCATCTCAGGAAGGATACTGAACCCGAGGACTTCTCGTGGCAGCTAATAGTGAGGCTAAGATGAGTCAAGTCACCAACAGATGCCACCACTGAGAGGGAAGTCAATCTTATGACATCCCATCTGGGGTGACACAGAAATAAAAAAAGCCAAACATGAATCACCTCCATTCCCAAATAATGTTTCTTTTTTTTTTTCCCCTGGAACTGTTATTTATAGGCGCTGTGGGATATTTTGATCGCACTCTCACGCTCCCAGCACTCACAATAAAGTTTACTTTGAATCAGAGGATGGAGCTAGCTACTAGCTGATGAAAATTAGTCATAGAGGTTTTGAAGGACAGAGGACATATAGAGAGACTCAGGAAGGAGTCTCTTTTTTCAGATTGAGGAAGGAGAGAAGAGATCATTGGTCACTTCATTGCTGCTTCTCTGATCACTCAGTTCTTACCCTGTTACCTGACTCTGGAGTTCTTATTGCTAAAGAATAACTAGATAAATTCTCATCTGCTTACCCCATGTTGGGTACCAAATGTAGCTAGCACTTTCTGGTCAGGACCACCAGCCCACAAGTAATGAAACAGAGACATATTATTAATTATAAAAGCATGGCCTTTAGCGAGGTTTGTTTTTAACTAGCTCTTATAACTTACATTAACCCACATTTTTTAATCTATGTCCTTCCGCATGGCTTATTACCTCATCTCTGTACTGCCCTGCTCTTCTCCACATCTGGCTGGAGACTCCCCACATGCCCAGATTTCTTCTCCTCTTCCTTCCTCTTCCTGGAAATCCTGCCTATCCTCTCCTGCCTAGCTATTGGCCCTTCGGCTTTTTATTACACCAATCACAGAACACATCTTCACACCATGTACAAATGTCCCACAACATGTAGGCTAACAATATAGGCCAGAAGCAGAGAGCATGCTCAATATATGAGACTCTGGGGGCAATCTCTAGAACCAACCAGCAAACAATAAAAAAAAGTGTAATTCTTATTCACATCTTTAAATTTGATTTTTTTTTTATAGCAGTGTTCTTACTGAGTGCTTACCCTGCATTTCTCATTGGGCCAAATGCTTTGCATTCCATTTTTTGTTTATTTATTTGTTTGTTTTTGTTTTTTTTTAAGTATTGATGTTCTGCATCTTCCCAGTAAAGACTATATCCCTGTTCCTGTTTGGCAGAGAGGAACTGAAATGGCCTGGTGATGTACACATGTAATTCCAGCACTCAAGAGAAGAAAGCAGGATTCTGAGTTAGAGACAAACCTGGGCTACACAGAGAGAGCCTGACTCAAAAGAGCAAGAGACATGTAAGATGCTGAGTCCTTCTACAACTCAAGGACCACGACCTGGCTAGGGGCAGCGAGGGAAGGAGGAAATGGCACTTTGACAATAGGAAAGCTGGGCTCTCAGATGCACGAATCTCACAGCACAGCGTGCTTTTGTTATGCAGAGTTGGAGAGGGGCAGGGTTACTGCAGACACCTGCACAAAGAGAGACAGGCTTAGTTCATAATAAACAAAGAGGGGTTTATGAGATACAGCTGGCTCAAGGAGACAGGTTTAGCTAACCTTGGAAAGGGTGAAGTCTCTGTAGGGGATAAATATCTTAAGGGCACAGGTATCTGGTGGGGGAAAACCATGGTGGCCATTTTCTGTACACCCTATCAACATCTACACGTGGACCAGGGCAAGGTGTGCCTATGCCTCTAAGTCTCACCCTGGGCTATTTTCCACAGATCTGAGCCTATGGTCTTTGGCATGGCCATGGCATGCTCCCCACAGTGAGAACCCTTCGTAAGTTCACATATTGAATAAATGGATTCAATTCCGGGGACCCTTTGACCATAGACTTTACTGAAAACAAACTAGTGCCCATACCTTTTATAACCACTGATCAATAAAATCAACACAACACAAGCTTTGAACAAAGTGTTCTTCCTTCTTCCTTCCTTTCTCCTGAAGGGCCACTGAGGACACAAAAAGTTCTCTGGGAAAAGAAACAACTTTCCACATGTTTCTGACAGTCTGGAGACCCAGCTGGAAGACACTGCTTGGCATTCCAGCTTTAAAAGGCCAAGTTTCACAAAGTAAAACCTCCACTTTGTGTGTGTGGAAGTGATTAGTCATTTAATACTGGAAGCCCTACCTGGAACACATTTCTTAATACATTTTTTTCCCATGCATGATGTCTTTCCACAATTTATTGCCACATTTTATTAAACTCTTGTTACCTAGCGTGTAATTGGAATCATCACTGATACATGAAACACGAGTACACAAATCTGAAACAGAGTGGAGGCAGGTCACAAAAAGTCATAGCAAAGCTAAAGTGGAGGGAAGACAGCGGCGGTAGTGGAATGAATGGCTGCACCCTTGCAGCCCAGGGCACCTTCTCCCAGAAAGAAAATCATCATCTTTTTTTCCTTAACACCCACAAAAACCTGATTCTCTGTGAATGAGAAATGGTGAACTAAAACACTAATAAGTTGACAAAAAGAGTTTCCCACAAGAGAAGCCTTACCATGGTTCGACTCTTCGGAAGCAGGAGCTCCGCCGGAAGTGAGGCACAAAGGGAACCTTAGCTTTCATTTTCTGGGGCCTCTCTGATGAGGAGACCGCCTGGTTTGGATGCTTGTTCACTGGTTCTGGGATAGTTTGGACTCTTTGTCCTAAAATGTTAACCGTCTCTTGCCCTCAGTTCCTTCCTGGATGCTAAGCGTAACACTTGGCACGGCATAGAAACAAAAAGTTTTATGAATTAAAGGATAGGTAAGTAGTAAAACTAAAAGTGAGGGTTTTTTTTTTTAAAAAAAAAAAACTACTAAATAAAGCATTGTGGGCCTTGGTAGGAGTGTTTCACGGCAATTTGGGCCCTGCGCTATTTTAGCGAAGGAAAAAATTGTCTCTTTTCTAGTTTGAGGCTTTCAGAATATTTTCCCAAATTCGCGGTCTCTGCTTCTTTCATCTTCAGATTACAGGCTCATTTTCACCTCGGTGCATTACATCTGTTTGCAGGTACACTCAGAGGCCATACTTAGAACCTTGACAGCGGAGGTGCCGTCGCGTGTGCTTAGGAAATAGTGCCCTTGTTTGACAGAGAGACAGGCAAAGATCAGCAATAAGAGCAACGAAATGAAGAAAATGACGGTGATTCTCACAATTCCCGTTGCCAGCAGGCACAAGCATTCACATTTCCTAATTGCTACGCTTATTGTTGTCAAGACAATAAATGTTAATTATTATCCATGACTTAAGCATAGCTAACTGTGTATAAGCTAGTATATATTTTATTACTAATTGTCATCTAAGTCTAAGTATATATGAAGAGCCATCATCAAATTTATGTCTTATCAAGGTCCCATAGTATCTTAAAACATAGATTCTAAAATGAACACATTTATAGGAGGAAATGTACAAAATGTGGATTTAGTAAATAAAAAAAATCTAAAATACAATTTTCCATCTACAAGAATCCATTTTTATTGTTTTATTCTGTATTGTAAACACTACAATCATCAGGAAAACGCTAAGGAAAAGAACCAAGCTGGCAGTTTCGCTCTGGACGGGCTCTGGTTACCAGGAATTGTTAGAAGTACATGTCCACAGTGCTGAACCTGAGAACCAGAGCCAGTCTGCTCAAAAAATATACACAAAAATGGTGAAGGGTAAGGGTTGTGGGCGGGGGGAACAGTCCAGGAGAGAGGATGAGAGCGCCTTTGGAATCATTGACCGTGAGATGGTCTCAGGGTCTCTTTATGGAAAAGGCATTTGAGTTTGACCTAGATCTTAGGAACAGAGCCTTCTGGACCAAAGTAATAGTCTCCAGCGGACACACTGAGGTGGGACAGGCTTAGAATATTTGAGGAGCAAAATACCAGTGTTTCTGAAATGTGCTGAATCGAAGTTGTGAGACGGGCAAACTTGAGAAGGTGCGGCGGGGGTCAAGGGAGATTTGGGGGGTAAGGGTTCTCTTCTGGAGGTGATGAGAAGGGCTTTAATCAGAACTCTGGGTCTAACTGGCCACCCTGACCTCTGTGCCAATTTGGTCTCTTAGCAAACAGATAATGGAGCCCGGCTGGTGAGAATCTAGTACAGTTGTGCAGGCAGGAAGGGGGGCCAGTGCAGATAGATGGTACAAGATTAGCAGTGAGATGCATTGGAACACAGAGGTAGACACTACTGCCAAGTCAGATGGGGGGGGGGGGAACAGTCTATTCTCAAGTAACTCCTGCTAACAAAGTCCATCCATATGAAATCGCTCTCTTATCTAGTACATTCATGTGGCCATTTTCTAATACCTTGGCTATGAAAATAACCACCATTTACTCTGTGTCAGGGGTGTTACATATACTATCCCAGTTAGCTGACACTAATAATCTACCTTATAGGCTAAATATATGCTATTAATTCTCTCTCTCCTCTGTCTCTGTCTCTCTTTCTCTCTCAAAAGGCTTCACTGTGTAGTCCTGATTGTCCTGGAACTCACTCTGTAGACCAGTTGCCTCAAACTCACAAAGATCCACCTGCCTCTGCCTTCTGGGTGCTGCGATTAGAGGCGTGTGCCACCAGTGACCAACAACACTCTTTTTATAAGCGGAGAAAAAGAATTCAGGGGCTTGTTCAAAATCTGTGGTCTTTCCACTCATGCTGGGCTCACATTTAGGATCACAAACTGTTACAGCCTAAATTCTTATCCCTTGTCCCCATCCCAGGAACAACACTTTTACTTTAGGAAATGTCTTAATATATTTCTCCAGAATATATTTTGCTTATGCAGGTTGCTTACATTTATTTACATTTATTATTTACATTTATTACATTTGGGTTTGCTTGAAAAGCTTGCTTTATTGCACATAGCATCTTATTTTAAAATTAGCTTTTCATAGCTACCAGAAATTGAATGTATCGTGTAATGTGTACTTGTTTATTCTGAGAAATGGCTTTCAAAACTATGCTCTTCCTATACATCTTATCAATTACTAGAGTTAATATATTGTCCTTTTTATACATCAAAGGTGAAGACAAAGCGATCAGAGATGTCGCCTCTATAAACCGAGTTGGCTGAATTTTCTCAGCCCCGTTCATTTTCTCCTTCTCACATCCTAACACAGAACAGTACTCATGTAAATAAAGGATATCCCGTAAACGGTTCTGTGAGCTGGAAAGATTACATGCAAAGGGAGCGCTATGGGAACGATCTGAAAGAAGGTGATTCCTATCCTGAGTCCGCAATGACAGAGAGATGCTATTCAAGAGGACCGGACCTGGGGAATCTCACAGCACATGAGACATGGACAAGAGAGCAAGTGGAGAATGCAAGGGATCTACAGACAAAAGACTGGGGCCTCTAAGTCATTCCACTCGCTCCTTGCTCTGCTCTCAAATTTACCACACACTATGAACTAACATTTCAGACACCTGTGCTGCACTCCAGCCTGATTCTACGAGGCACTCTATGTGAAAAAAATAAGTCCCATAACCAAATAAGCTCAGAAAACTTTGTTTCAGAGTCCTTTGAGGGAGGCTCACAGTGAACATTAGCACTAAAAACCAGAGGAAACCCTATTCAAAGACAGTTGCTGCTGATCCCCGTTTAGAATTTTCCACAGCTTGTCTTTAATATCTGTTCACATCCCATGGCAGCTCTGGGGAGGATGTTGCAAAGGGTTGCAGTTTAGCGATGGAGAGTTGGGAAGGCTCCGGCTAGGGAAGAGACAGGATGAGATCTCCGTTTGTGAAGGCTTACCCCTAATGCTGTGGTGGAAGAATCCAGCATGGAGGCAAAACAAGCAAACAGAACGTTAGCAGTTACCTTCCTAATCCAAAGCAGAAGCCTAATGATGGACACAGAAAAAGCTATAATGTGCTGTGGAACCTTAGGAAGTGGGAAGGGGGCAGGGGAGTAGATGCATTTGAGATGTAGGGGGGGGGGACAATAAAAGAGCTGGCCCTGCCTGCTTTCCCTCGATATATGCCCAGATAATATATAAAGCCCATTTGCAGGAGAAGTAGGGCCAGAACTTCAACCTTCAATTTTGTCTTTTCAAATTTCTTCCACCAAAGAACCTCAGAACACTCCTGGCGGTTTCCCAGCCTTTAAATTGGATAAAGGGCAATTCTGTCCTTTGTGTTTCCTCTGCCATTTCCAACTGCATTTATTCCTGAATTGTCCTGTCCACTTTTCTTTAAGAGTTATCTTATTTTTGTTCCTTAAGAGTTTGATGTTTTCTTTAAGAAAGAGCAGTCCCGTGGCTAAATGGCCCAGGTTACGAAGGTGTCGAGTCCATTTTATATTTCCAGTCAGCTCCGCCAAGCCTTTTCAATATTGCTCTGGCTTCAGTTGATTTGCCTGAAAACTGGAATGTTTCCTACATAAAATTGATTTTCTTACCACTCCCCTCAAGCCATCCATTCAGAAAAACAATCAATATGTCCTAATAAAGGGTTAAGGAGGGTCACTGGACCATTACTGTCTTATTAATTCTATTTCATTATTTTTATAAATCCAAGGTCTCTTCTGTCTAATGCTTTCTAATAGTAAATAAATCCCTTAGCAAAATATACTATAAACTATAAGGAAAATGAATCGGGTCGTTTCATTTAAGACAAAATTATTGTTACAATGTTTTTATACTAGGAAGTGTACAAATTGTCCTGGTGTCCTTACCATAATTTTGAACAGGAATTAGAGTAAAATATCCTTTTTTTTTATTTTCAAAATGGAAACTTCTTTTATCCTGACTGGTCTCTCTCTGCCTGAAAGAAAATAATATATAATGTAACTCCTAAAATCACTTAGTGAATTGTGAAATGTATTATAGGAGGCTGTCAGCCTAGGAGGCCTCCCATCACCAGGTAGTCAAGGCAAATACCCCTTTCCGTTCCCGGTTCTTTCCTTACATACTTTGCATTAAATAAACATTGGGTTTAACTTTTAAAAACTGAGACCTTGACCAGCTCCCGTCCTTGATGGCACATTGTCTCTCCTCCTAAAGGAAAATGAGTCTCCTACCGGTCTCATCTACCTACGCGGGAGGCAGGCGTTATTTTTAGGTTGGATAGCCAGGGGAAGACACATTTTGAAAAGCTAACACTTGTGACAAGAGCTGATGGCGGTGACCAGTAAGCTGGCGAGAATTAACAAAACCTCCAAAGGTAACAGAATTAAAGGACAGTCAGAAGGGGGCGCTGGGGGGAGCAGAGCTCATGCGGAAGTGTGGAAGGAGGTGGAAGATTGGAAGAGAACACAACAGTAAAGTAAGATTTCGATCAGCAAAGGAGAAATTACTCCATCGGGAAAAGATTTCTAGATACATTAATGTTTGTGAAACCGTCCATCAACAGGACTAAAGAATCGGGGGACAGAGGGAGTAGCCGGCAACTCTTAGATTTGGCAGCAAATTTCAGGGAGTCATGAGGTCATGAAAATTTCAGAAACAGCTGTGAAATCGTCAGCATAGAAGCCGAAGCTCTCAAGAAAAATTGACAGAGGCCCCTGCAAAATCTTGGACTGGGAGTTTAGTCTGGACCTTCTGTGATTGGAATCCCAAGCTATGTAGGTTCTGGGATCTAGTTTCCACTTACAGATGGGGTGGGATGGTGCCTACATGCCGATGGAGAACTCTGTGTGTGTAATATAATCAGGCTTCTATTGAAAGTGTTACTCCTGATTCAATGTTAAAACAGTCCATAGGCATGCCAGACTGAAAACAGAATGATTGCTACAAGGTTGTTGTAGTATTCCATGCGAGGAAAAACAAGAGACACACCACAGGAGCTGGTGGGGGCCAGTGATTGCTTAGTGCCTAGAGGCAAGGAAAGCTTCAGGATTTCCGGTATCTTAAATACAGGGAACACAGAAATTTCTCTACTGACTCCTACAGGGGTGACATGAAGCATTGAGAGGGTGTTTTTTTCCTTTATTGAGACCAGGAAGACTATGGGAAGAGATCAGGAGGAATACAACCAAGCTTGAATAAAATCAGCAGTTCTCAACTTGAGCTGAGCATCAGATTCACAAAAGGGTCTTATAAAAATGTGAATTGTTGTGTGTGGTCTCACCCCAGGTTTCCAGTTCAGTAATCTGGAGCAGTGACTGAGAACTTGCATTTCTAGGAAGAGCCCAGATCATCTTGATGCTGCTAGCTGGGTACCGCATTTGAGATGAGTCTTAGGCAGCAGAGGAGCACAAGAACTTCTATAGGCTTCCTATATAGCGTGAAATCTGCCAAACTGTGTTTTACTGTTCTCTTAGTGAAATGGAAATAGAACGACTGTAGTGTTACTTGTTGGGACCAATTGGAGACTTGGCCTTCAGCTGCTCTTCCCTGCTAGAGCCTTCTGATTGGAGTTACTAAAAGCTGTGCCTTGCCTAGAGGATCAGAGGATGGGATTTTCACCTGTTGGCCATTGACTGCTGGGTATTTAAGCCTCCATGGTGCTATTAAAGAGGGGCTTTGTACCAGTGATTGGAGGTCCGTGTGTCTGTCTGTCTCTGTGTGTGTTTGTACATTTCAACCTCCAGCCCCTTGCCCGAAGCTCGCAAAATGTATTGTAGCGCATGGAGCACAGACGAGGGGCGCAGTGCGCTGCAGTTACTCTTGAATACGTGAAAGTCCCTGGTAAAGGCCAGGATACTCTGGAACTGTGAGCCGAAATCCACCCTTTCTCCCTCACGTTGCTTGTGTCGGCGTATTTAGTCACGGCAGCCAGACAGGCGGCTAATACCCCGGCACCATTGGCACTGAAAGGATAGAAATTAATTTAGAAGATGCTGACACGACCCCTTTGGAACTGATGAAAGTGATTTCCAAAGGGGGTCTGAATTTAATACCTAGTAATACTTAAACATGGATTTCACACGCAGGTCAGGCCACCTTCAGTGTGTGTGTGTGTGTGTGTGTGTGTGTGTGTGTGCGTGCATGCGTGTGTGCATGTGTATGTGTGTGAGTGAGTGTTTCTGGTTCCCAGGTTCACCTGATAATCCAGCCACCTGTATTGCTTAGTAAGAATGCAGAATCTAAGGTCACTCTAAATTTAAAGTCACAGTTTCCAAGCAAAGGTCCCTGGAATTTGTAACATTTAACAAATAATACAGATGATTCTTAGCTACACAAGTCTGAAAACAGTACAATACTTCCTATCAAAAATACCCAAGTTAGAGAAGGGCAAACATGAAGGATAGATGACATAGAAATATACGAATTTTATTCTGTTCTTGAGACATTAATTTTAGAGCATAAGTAATATGATGCATTTATTTTTACTGTTCTAAAACTGTTAATCCTTTTCAACAGTTTTCAGTGATGGTAAGAATTTTTGTTATCAGAATAATTACCTCAATTTTATTTATGTTTTTATATTTTTATTGTATTGTCCAAATATAAATGTTATGGTACCAGACAAGTACATATAACAAATTTATAAGATGGGTTTAGACCCAAAGAAAATATTGCTGTTGAGAAAAAAATGTCAATAGAAGAAACTATATATTTTCATACAACTTACGTAATTTCTATATAAACATCGAACAAATATTACATTGCAGAAAATATAACACAACAGGAAACACTCTTCTCAATGTTGGAGGACTAAACTGATGGTCTAGAGAGGAAATCAATATTCTCATTTCCAAATTTACTTCCTTCTTCTCTGCAAAAGAGAAAAATATGTGAGATTAGGGGGAGTGAAACAAAATCGTAAAGAAATGTTCCCAACTCTCAGTCTACAGCCTGTTGTCCCAAACAAACAGCACCACAGAAATGGGAGGGGCTGAGCGGGGAGACTGCAATGGTGAGCATTCCTAGAAAGATGTCTAGCATTTAAGACAGGAACAGATCACTTTTATGTCATTGTATGGGTCTATGTATACAGTGTATATATGTATGTGTGTATATGTATACTGTACATAAGTATGTATATGTGGTGTGTGTTTATCATGTATGAATGTGTATGGCCATGCATATGAAGACCAGAGACCAAAACTGGGTCTTACTTTTTGAGATAATCTCACACTGAGCCTGGTGCTCCCTGATTAGTTAGACCGATCAGGAAGTCCCAGAGGGCTTCCTGCGTGCACCCCACCTCAGCACTGGGGTTACAGACATATACCAGTGGGACAGGCTTTTACATGAGCACTGAGGATCCAAACTTGTGTGCTCATGTTTGTAGGACAAGCATTTTACTGACTGAGTTATTTTTCTAGCCCAACCAGTTTAATTTCTGAATACAGAGTGGAAAGTGAGAGTATGGACCGTAGACAGAGCCATCTACTAGGAAATCAATGCTAATCAGGTCAGGATGTACCCATAAGTGGTAAAATGCTAAGCAATAGATTATCAGATCAGCCATGAGGACACAGGGTTGGTTTTCTACCATGCTAAAGTAACATTTTTTAATGTCACAGATAGAATTAGTAATCTATGAGATCATAAAAATATAGCAAATAAAACTTATCTGGCCATGATCAAAGTTTTTTTTTATAAGTTCTCTCGTTAGTCTTTGTGAGGAAACGAAGTGTCACTGAAGGAATTGACAATGATAGTTTAGGTGACTAACAAGAACTGTGCTAATCAGTCCAGCAGTGTAGCATGTGGTGTGAATGAACATACAAATCACAGGCTGCCCAGTTGGCAGAGAACATGGAACTCAAAACAATAAGGTCTACAGCGATGTTGAAATAAAGAAATAGTTAAATTCCCTTTAAGGGCAGAGACTGGCAAATGTGCACTGTAAACGTTATGACCATTGAGTTCTTCACCTGGGTAAATACTTCTTCAAGAAATAGAGCCTGGGGACTGACGGGATAGTGAATCCATGGACCCCACACTGCACGGAGCTGATAAAGAAGTCTGGTCCAAGGCTCCCTGTGGGTCAGTAGAGCATACAGCCAGAAAGAATAGTTCTGGGGCTCAGTGAAGACAAGCTGAAGCCTGTGGGCTACCCTCAACCTTGATGGCATGAGTAGGTGATCCTCAAAGGAGCTTGGTCTTTGCTTGGCAGTCTCTGCTCCTGGCCTGGAGCCAGCAGATGATGGAAAAGGAGATGTCTTTATAGCCACAAAGGGAGCGCATTTCAGAGGGTGCAGTGTTGGAGCAGCACCCTCGGTAACCATCAGAAGAACATGGCTGGGACTGCTTCATCTACCTTCCTCACCTTACAGCACGTGGCATAACAGGCAACACGTAGTTAAGAGAATTCTGGGAAATGTTCCTCCCACCAATTTAGCCACAGCCGCATCCTTAAAAACTCTACACCCATACACGTTTCTTTAACCGTGTGTGCCTTCTAAATAAAAAGCAAAATCCCGGGCATTAGTGGGTCGGTGGGAGGGGGTTGTAGCTCAGCAGTTAAGAGTAAGCACTGTTACAAACTTGCAGAGAACCCCACTTCCATTCCCTGCACTCACCCTTGGTGGCTCATAACTGCTTTGTTCTCCTGCAGACCCTGCAGGTACCCGCACTCTCACGCACACAGAGATACACACTCATATAAATTAATATAAAGTATTATTTAAAAGGCAAACACAAGCTTCTACCTAGCATAGTAGAACCATCCTTCATAAAGATGAAAATGTGCAAACTCTCTCGCCAAAAAAAATCAATAGTAAGGTGTTTCTTAGCTCACCCTTGGGTAGCTATTGGGTAGTCCTTTTGTCTTCTGATGGAATGCCCCTTTAAATATTCTAGAAATTACTTAGATATAATAGATATAATTTTAATCAATATTAATACAATTTTGTTACATGGTAGAGGAGTAGAGGGGAGACAAGAATCAGTCAATAAATAATATTTGTCTCTATAGGAGTAAATAATAAAAAACTATATTAATAAATATGGATGTTCCCAATTATATTACAACTGTTAAAAAATATTCTATAGTCCATATTGCAAATTTATTTGAGATTATATTTATAATTACTTGTTTATAAATCTATTTTCCCACTGGATTGTGAGCTTCTCCTTTGTGACAGATACTATATATTGTCCACTGCTGTATCCATAGCAACCAGCCAATGTCTGTCATGTGCTCAATAAATATCTGATGAGCCCTGGGTTTCTATAGTTTTATCATTAGTTGGGTATAACATTACTATGGTGTTTCTCAAGGAATAAAATAGTCCTGACAGAGAGTTTTTAGGTATTTGACAATCGGCATAAAACAGAAAACACGAGGGGTAAAGTTAGGGCTGCAGACCTGGGGATAGAAACATTGAGATGTTCATGGTCTATGATCTGGGATCCCTGTGTATCAGCCTACAAAAAGCATCTACTTCCAAGACACACAAGAGGGAAGGAAGTAAGGGGAGAAATAGAATCCCAACAAGCACTGGGAATCAGTCCTAATATCCAGGCTGTCTCACTGAGTGACCTTGGAAATGTTACCTAACTTCTCTGAGCTTCAGATTCATCCACTTGAATGAAAACAGAGCCAGAGGTTTCCTTGGCTCTCTTCCCATTATGATGCTGTCCATAGTCAGTGTCCCTACTTCTCTGTCCTGCTGTTTCAGACACCTTCAGATTGGGCCAGAATGTTACCAGTCTGACCACCAGAGTCACTAACCCATAATTGGGTTAAAATGAATTCCTTGGTTAGATTATCATCAGACTCTGTCAGTTCTAGGGGAAAAAATGACTGGATTGAAACGATATCCATTCCAATGTGCCATATCCTGAAGCATTAATCTAATTGATCTCAATCAATAAAAACCAGGAGTCAGATATCGTCAGGGTAAAATCCTAGAAGATAAAAAAAAAAAAAACTGGAGCAGCCGTCAGTTGCTTCCTTCCTTCCTCTTCCTCCTCTCTCTCTCTCCCTCTCTCTCTCTCTCTCTCTTCTCTTTCTCTCTCTCTCTCTCTCTCTCTCTCTCTCTCTCTCTCTCTCTCTCTCTCTCTCTCTCTCTCTCACTCCATAGTCCAAAAGGGTCGAAATCCTGTCTCCACGCCACCTTATCNGTCTCCATCTCTGTGTCTCTCTCCATTTCTATGTCTCTTTCTGTCTTCGTCTCCATTTCTGTTTCTGTTGTTGTCTCTCTATCTCTGTTACTTCCGGTGTCTCTTTGTCTCTCTCTGCCTTTATTTCTGTCTCTCTGTTCTCTCTCTCTCTTTCTCTTTCTCTCTCTCTCTCTCTCTCTCTTCCTCTCTCTCTTTCTCTCTCTCTCTCTCTCTCTCTCTCTCTCTCTTCTCTCTCTCTCTCTCTCTCTCTCTCTCTCTCTCTCTCTCTCTCTCTCTCTCTCTCTCTCTCTCTCTCTCATTCCATAGTCCAAAAGGGTCGAAATCCTGTCTCCACGCCACCTTATCACTTCCTGTCTCTACCTCCCAACTGTTGGAATTAAAAGTGTGAGCCACCACCACCCACTTTCTATGGCTAACTTGTGGCTAGCTACGCCCTCTGATCACCAGGCAAGCTTTAGTTGTCAGAACTCAAGCAAACGGCACACAACAATATCCCACTATAGGGAGAAGTTGCATGGCATGCACAAGCATTGAGGAAGGAGGGGCCTGCATGATTTGTGACACGCAGACACAAGATAACCAAAATATCTTAAATCTCTGAAGAGGAGGTGCAATCACACTATCTCTGGCTCTGGACTTCCTGGAACCAGTGATGAGGAGGGCGGAAGTTGAGCAATGATACACCAGTTGATGAATGAGTACTGGAGATGTGTCTAGGAAGAGCCACAACATACAGGTCCTGTTACATATAAAGTGTACGCCTGAAATTTTCAGAGATCATGTCCCTGTGCCTCCCAAGAACTCAATTAAGTCAGAACTGTAATCCCCTTTCAAGTACTGTGACCATAATTTTTACCAAGCATTGCTAGAGAAGCAAACAATTTTTCAGTCCATTTAAAATCCTTCAGGATGAACAAACATTACACGAGATTCTGTAGGTCATTTTCTTCATCTGTGACCCTAGTCTCTTCATAGAAACAGTCTCCGAAGCCTAAGATTTTCTTCTGTTGATCATCAACCCACCTCCTAAAATAGCTGTAGTCCCTAAATGTTATATAGAAATGTGGATGATGCGGTTTCAAAACACAGTAGTGTGGTTTTAGTTTTCAGCATTTTTCTTAAGTAAAGAATACAATTGTCACCTTGTGTGGTTTTTTTAAGAATAAATAGGTTATTAAGCCTGAGTATGGGATGATAACTAAATCTTTATTTGAACTTAAATTTTTAAGGGCATTGGTGGTCCAGCTCACCTTTAATCCCAGTCGACTTTGAACTAATTAGACTTCCAATCTTTCTGCTCGCTTGGCCTTACGATGAAGCAGAGATGCGGTGAGGCCATATCTGTATGTTTGCCATATAATTGTAACAAAATGTATGAGATGACTTGAAAGGCAGAAAGGTCAACTGTGGTTCACAGTTTTGGTGATTCCAGTCTGTGGCCTGTCACCCCTGATATTTTCGGCCTGTGACAAAACGGTAGTACATGACAACAAGGGAATGTACTTCAGAGTAAGTCGCTCACTTCGTGGTGACCAGGAAACACAAAGGAAAATAGAGCTCAGTCTCCCACAACCATCTAAAAACGTGTCTTCCCAATAGGCCCACTTTCCAAAGGCACCAAGCTGAGAATGAAGGCCCCTAACACCTAGAACTTTGGAAAAAGCTCCAGCCGCATTCCTGTCTGTGCGTGTCTATGGCACGCATGGCTGTGAGCACCACACTGACCTTAGAAAGCAATGTTTAGTTAAATGTTAGTCACAGTTTATTAACGTATGTCTTTGTATGAATACTGCGTATCTGGAAGGGACGCTCCATCTCTCTAAAGCTAAAATATTCTGCTGGCTATAAAGAAATTCCGGGGCATAATGTAAGCCTACAGAAAAACTATGTTCAGTTCCTAAGCACTCTTTGCTTTCAAGTTTTTGGAATCACATCTGTTGTAAAACAGAGTGTGTAGAAGGCACTAAAAATGCCTTTTGTGTGGGGAAAGGACAAAACATTTTCTCAACAGATGGAGTGAAGAGAAGACCTAAGCAAAAGCGGAGAATGGTGTCAGAGAAACAAGAAAGAAGGGAAGGGGGAGCCTCCAAGTTGACTGAAGTAGACCCCATGCCTGAAACAGAAAAAGAAATCATCAGATAGCATTCTGGAATGGATGGGAATCAAATAAGGGCTTGAGCTTCTTCCAGGTCTCAAATTCTCTGGTTTATAGCCGTGTCGTTCTAAAACGTTTGCTTAGTGAGTTCTCTTCAGGCCCGGCACATTTTCCATGAAGAGAAGCTGCAAGGGTTTGCTGCTTGTTCCCAAGCTCCAGCTGAGAAAGGCCAAACTCTCTTTCTGGACCCCCACCTGAGTTGGAGTTTATGGTCCCTTTCTTCTGGACAAGTTGACAGATAGGGTGTGCACAGGAACTCACCAAAGGATCCAGGGACACACTTCAAAGCCTGCTGAAGTCCTGGCCCTCTGAGACCAGCGTAGAAATGCAAAGCACCCCAGACCCGCTCCAACTCTCTCCCAATGAGAAAATGGCATAACATATTCCACACACTTCAAACCTTCAGTGTTACAAACTTCTGCCTCACAAAAACTGCTCACAAACGTGTCCTTCAACGGGGCGCGCTCACCATGAATCTTTCTTGAAGGCAGTGCACATTTTAATGAATGCTAACATGTTTGCAAACATAATGAAAATGGTATTTCCCACAGAGCCCTGCGAGGTTATTTGAATAAAATATGTGCCTTTGGACATGAGTCTCTGCCGATGATCACGGTCAGATCTGTGCTTTATTTGAGGGATTAGGAGCAGCAGTGCCGCGTGGACACGCGCTTTATGAGAGCTGGCTGTGGAAAGCCCTCACCCGCTGACATCTGTCCAGATTGCTACTGGTTCTAAATCTCGACATCTGAATTTTTAGAAGCTGAAACTTTGGCAGCGCAAAAGAGCCGTGTCTCTAAATGGGAAAGTCTCATGAGATGATGAAATTCAATACCGGAATTTCAAATATTTTATCATTGTGGACCAGAAATTGACACATAAAAAAAGACTACGGTGAAAATGGCTGAATCACAGGACCCCAACACACTGAAAAAAAAAAAATGGTGGCATTTCAATTATAATGGGGCTACTAACCCTTGGGCAAGGATTAATGCTTGTCACTGAGGCATTCCTCTTGATTGGAAGAGACCCTCTCCACTCTCAAAAGCAGGTTCTGGATTCCAGGTTTCTCTGATGTTGCATAAAGCTGTGTTTGCTAAATGCCTAGAGGAATAGGGAACATGTTCCTTATAAAACCTGCTCCTAATAGGAGTCCATATTTCTCTCCAAAGCTCACCCATTTTAGACACCGTTTATTTACTGCAGTATGCCATTGGTGGCCCAGATCTTTTTTACATAATTGTCTAACTTCCTTTCTAACATGGCCTTGGCCTACACATAACTACAAGTGGGAACTACATGGTAAGTCAAGAGCTGGTTTGGCACCCTGGAACTTCCAAAAAGCAGATCAATTCAGAAATCCTGATAGCTTAACACTATAGAATCTTGTTGCAGGGGGCAGGGGCCACTTGTTGGTTGCTGGTCGCTTAGCCCCGAAATAACCACACAGATACTGTATTAATTAAATCACTGCTTGGCCCATTAGCTCTAGCTTCTTATTGGGTGACTCTTGTGTATTAATTTAACCCATTTCTATTAATCTGTGTATCACCATGTAGCTGTGGCTTACTGACTAAAGTACCATCTGGCCTCGGCGAGGCTATATGGCTTCTCCCTGACTCCACCCTTCTTTCTCTCAGTGTTCAGTTTAGTTTTCCCAGCCTAGTTCTGTTCCCCTATAGCTCTGCTATAGGCCCAAATAGTTCCTTTATTAACCAGTGATATCCACAGCATACAGAGAGGAATCCCACATCAATCAGAATCTTATCTGCCAAATGAAGGAAACTTTGTCCAGTTGAACAAGCCTACCTCCTTGTCCTGAGGGGAGAGATAAGCCTGACTTCTATGCATTGTCTGTCAGAGGCTCTTTTGTCTCCTAGAAAGGGACCTGGAACCAGGAGACAAACTCCAGGCCCACAAGTTGTTCACTGGGTACTGGAAGGTCATCAACCCATCACCTTCTGAAAGGACAGGTAGCCTGAGATCAAACGCTGGAGTCAGGTGCGTGTGTGAATGAGACTTTTGCCAATAGCAACCATGTTGCAAGCAACACAGTCTGACGTTTTCTGTGACTCAGTTTCCTAGTTTGGAGATTTTTCCCATCCTGTGAGGATTATCATTGCCACTGACCTTGGACACTCTCCTTTATTCATTGATATCCAAGACTGTAAAAATGAAAACTAAGTTTCATAGAGAACTTACTGTTATCCACATAATTCCCATCCATTTATCCACCAATACGAAGGCAAGTTAAAATATTTTCTGGAAGAGCCTTGCTAGACACTCAGGCATTAATTTGGAGAAAGAGATCTTGGATTAGAACCTATGCAGTCGATAAACTATAGTAGTTCATTTGCCTTTCCAAACAGAGGAAGCAATAAGTTTCATCCCAATAAATTCCATTTTCAAAACTCTATATTTCTTGAAATGTTATTAACTCAAGAACCAAACAGAGTGAGTAGAATTAGCACTATTCCAAAACAACGCCAATGTTTTCCTTCTTTACTTTTTTGACTCCCTGGTGGAGAAGCAGGCACTTGGTTGCTAGGCACACCTATCTGTTTTGGATATTCACACTGATGGTGGGGGTAGCGATGCAGAAAATATACAACATCAGATAATCCGAAGTCATTTATATTTGGCTCAGGGATGCTTTGCATAATAATTTTGCAGCTGATTGATCCCCCTGGGTTTGTTTGTGCTGATACTAAAGCAATTTTCATTTTGAGAAAAATACTAACAGAAAATAATGGAGCGCTATGGCTAAATGTATATACATAAGCAGTTTGCTCATTTATTCCTCCTGCAGATCCTTAGTGACAGCTTACCTGAAAATGGACAGTGATGGGCACTAAGGATGGGAAAGGGAAATGAGCTGTTTGTAGTGCTTGTCCCAGAGGGACTCATAAAGATACGTAATTAAGATTTAGCTAGATGTTATTTTATTCTTCAGAATAGTATCTCTCCATTCCTCTTGCCATATACCCAAAATAACGGAAAAATTTACAGCTTAATATATTCATTCCTAGGTAGAATTTATAAGACACATGTAGTCCCACTCAAGTCTAGGATTGGCTTAAGTGAATATATATAAATATATAAACATATATACTTATAAATACATATATATTATATATGATGTATTATATATTTATAGTTTAAAAGGTTTTAAGAACTTAGACTTTTCTCAACAGTGAGACATGGCTGCTTCTAACAGCACCAATTACTTCAGAGAGGTTGATGGGCATTGAAAAAATCCGTTATGGAATTTGCCTTCAGTGTGACAAAGGTAGCCATTTGGGCAAGAAACTGCTCTTGCCTGGACTTCTTGGTGGTATGCCGTATAACTGGACATGCAAAACCCACAGAAAATGACTGCTGAACTTGCCAAAAGAAGGTGAGACAGTCCTTAATGGTTCCTACTTCATAAAAGAGCCTGCCAGACATTCTGCAGGACACAGAAGAAAGTGACTAAAAAACTGCTAATATAGGCAAAACAATCTTTCAAATTTCCTGCTTCATGGAAAAGTCTACCAGATACTGTGGACCTGTAGGCTGAATATGGATGCCCCAAAGTTTCAGAAGATCTTTGGGTAACTATCCAGGCAACAAAATGTCTGTCAATTCTAGAGTTTTGGAAGTTGCTTACAATGCACTTCATGTTTACTTAGGTAATATTATATCCTTCTGGGGTATTTGATGGAGTTGAAGGCTAAATATTTATGGTTTTCCTTAGCTTTGAGAAAGGATAAATTAGATATAAAACTTTAGACTCACAAAGATAGGATAGATGATAGCGTATTTTCCTTAACCTGCCAAATGTAAATGGACTAAATATTGTAACTATAACTCTTGCTTGGTAACTGTTTTGTATATGTAATTTTATTATATTAAAGTTAAAACTTTCATTTTTATAGACAGAAAAGGGAAGATGACATGGAATTTCCCTCTGTATGCTGTGAATATGTTTTATTACCATTGGTCAATAAAGAATCTGCTTTAGCCTATGGCAAGGCAGAATATAACCAGACTGGAAGAGATAGAGACAGAATAGGCAGAGTCAAAAAGATGTTATGTAGCTGCTGAAGGAGAAGGACATGATGGAACCTTAGGTACCCTACCAGTAGGCCACGGTCTCATGATGACACACAGATTATTAGAAATGCATCAATTTAATATGTATTAACTAGCTAAGAATACACTAGAGTCATTGGCCAAACAGTGTGGCAATTGATATAGTTTCTGTGTGATTCAGGTCTGGGTAGCTGGAAAAGCAAGCACAGACTCTGTCTACATATATATATACATGTCTACATGTATATATAAATTTAGACCTGCCCAAACAGGAAACTACAAATAATAACATTCTAATAACATTCTTCTCTTTCTCGTATGGGTGAGTGGTTCACCTAAATAAACAAAGTTTGTGATGGGACGTGTGTCTAGGATTTTAACACAGGCAGTCTGGCCCTTGGACCTGTGTTTTTAACCAACACAGCCTACATCCCTCTTTAATCAAGATATCAAATTAAAAGAAATCTAAAGAATATCAGTAACTTTGAGCGGAAAAATAGATTTCTATGTCAAACATACAAAATTAGATTCCATTCATTAGAAAATGCCAAATATAAGATATTTCAAAGGATCTCATGAGTGCGCTTTAAAGAATAATAATAAGTTACAGGAAAAAGGGACATTTACAAAATACATAACCAAGAAGTAGTTAGTAAAACTTAACATGGCAGTGAATCAACAATTCAAAGAAATTCAAGTGATTGCAACTTCGAAATAATAGTCTGGAAGTGGGGTGAAGTGCTTTCCTGGGTGAATATTAGGTACAGAAATGGGTAGAACTGCTTTGAAGACCAATTTAGCAAGACCTGCGAAAAGTATGTACTCTTATACCCCTCTCTAGTACTCTTGAAAGGGATTCTGCTATGGCGACCTGTGTCCTTCAAGACTTGTACGATGGAAATATGCCCCTAACACAACAATGTTCAGAGGCGCTGCCTACCCGGAGGTCACGTGACTGTGACAGGCGAATGAAGGGATCAGCTGCTATTGCAAAAAAATGGGTCAATTGTCTGGTGAGCAGGTTCTCTATACACGCACCCATGCAATGCCCTCTGCCATGTTGTGGCCTAGGAAAGGGACCTCTTCCAAATGAATTTCTTGATCTTGGACTTTTCAGTTTCCAGAATGACATGGCAAATTCTGGTTGTTGTACGTGATCTGGTCTGTGGTGTTCTGTTACTGCCACACAAAACAAAGACAAATCCTCACCGAGAAGACTCCTTACACACTTACCCATGGACATGGCTGCAAATTCTTAGATAATTACCCAATAAATTTTATTCACAAACATTTTTATTAAAATATTGCTTATAATTATGAGAAATTACAAAGAAATTAAGTATCAATCACCAGAGGAAGGAATAAATTTAAAAAGATGCAGTCTTAACAAGGGATACTAAAACAAGAGTGAAATAAATGAACTTGTGATGTATCTATTTCCACACACACACACACACACACATACACACATATCAAAATACTTAAGTGAGGAAATTCAAACACCTTTAAATGTTGATGTTATATTTGTATATTTAGAAAGAGAAAAACATCACACATATATATGTGTAGAGAAATATCTATCATCAGTTTGGCAGACACATACCAAATTTATTATGAGAATAATTGAAATGAGACAGTAGCCTAGAGGGAAAAAATAGAAAATTAGAAAAGAGATTAGAGTAAATTTAAACTTTAAAATAAGCATCTATGTATACATGTATATGTATATATGCACAGACACACACCTATATATTCACAAGAAAATTCCAATCAATTCCAATCTGTTCAGCATGACACAAATCTGATGTTTTGAATATTAACTTGTCCTTTCCTATGACAAAGAACTAAGACAAGATATCGGAACTAGCCTCTGGGTGGATGGTTTCTATGAACTTGATCGTGTCTAACCTTCATCTGCCAGATGGTTCATGTGGTTGCTCCTTTGACTATGGTTGTAGTAACACCTCACCAGGTGTTCCAGACGGGGCTCTTAGAAAGCAGGATTCAGCTTTGTTTCAGCCTTGAAATTAGTGTGTAAGGTGTGTGTGTGCACACATTCACACACATGTGCACACATCTCACATTTGCACATAACACACGTTGTGGAATATAGAGGAGTATGTCTGGGAAGAACACACAAAACCCCTTCTCCTGGTTCCGGACAGAGAGTTCTAGAGTTATATTTGTTGGCTTATAGTTTAAAGTAAGATGTCATGTGAAAAAAAACTCCTGCTAAGAGCATTTAAAACCTCTGAGGTAGATTGTGGGACAGAGTACCACAGGACTGCTTCACCACCTGTTCCTTTGCTTCTATCAAAGCAGGCTTTACAAGCCAAGCGGCTGAGAGTACAGCTTATTGGAACTGTTCGCTCATGCCACATGTATTGAAAGTCTACAGTTTACAAGGTGCCGGTGGGACCAGCAGCGGCTAAAAACCCCAAAATTGCAGCATGTGAAACCCAGCTGCATCTAAGTGAAAATAGCATCGCATCCTATGGCCCTTTTAGCAAGTGGCTCCTGCAGGAAATGTTGGTATCCTGTTGTGTCTTTTGCTGCTGTGTGCACTAACTTGACCTCTCGTTCAGCCCCACCCTGTCTCTCCTTTGTAACCAATTGTGTCCTTGACATGAAAAATGTACTTTAGAAACCCTAATGGTTAATTACACCAAAGTTAAGAGTGTCCAAACCTCAAACAAGGAATGATTAACTACACAGGCTTTAACAGAAACCATCACACCCTCAGAACGACTCTTCTTTAATAAAAATGTTTCTAGTGATTCATTTTCTGCCAAAGTTTGTGTTCCCTGACCAGGACTGACTCCTGTTTTGTTCACGCCAGGGTTGTGCCCTAGCTGAGGCTGGCCCTGATCATGAGCAAAGCAGGCAGCCACCTACATCATATGATTAATGCAAATTCAGGACACTGAAGGAATAGATTTGAAGCCCCATAGGAGAGGAAACCCTGTTTGCTCAATGATGCCTCCCAAAGTCTGTTCCATTGCATCCTGGAGTGTTTTCCACAGAAAACTGGAACACAGAGTGAGGTTCCACAGTCAACGTACCAAGGAGAAGTGTTGGGTTAAATGAACGTAATGTGTTTAATTATCAACATCGATTGTAGCTTCTCTGATAGAGTCCACATCCCACAGGCTGGGAATCCAGGAGTCAGACAGTATGAACGATGGAAATAGCAAAGAATAAACAAGATGTTCGAGGATCAACTCTGCTGCTCACTATGTTCAAGGACAAATGGTAGCTACAGGCCTTGTGCTTGCTGATGACGTCATGCCATCCTTTCTCCAGTTCAGTGAAGTGCCTGTTACAGGTGTGGAAACATCACTGCCAAGATGAAGCCACTCAGCCAAAAACACACCACAGGGGAAAGTATTGGGGAAAAAAATCAACTAGAACACCTTGTATCTTCTGACACTTAGCTTGAATTTAATTTAACTACTCCCTGCTAATACTGCATCATAAAATACATACTGGAAACTAAGCCACCCTTAAACAAGCCAAGTAGCCAATTCTAAAAGCACCATTGGCATCTGTAGTAGGAAATTTCTGTCCCATCTGGTCCCACAGTCGTTCAGTCCCAAAGAAACACACAGAAACTATATTAGTTAAATCACTGCTTGGCCCATTAGCTTAAGCTTCTTATTGGCTAATTCTTACATATTAATTTAAGTCATTTCTATTAATCTGTGTACTGTTACATGGGTGTGACTTGCTAAAGTTCTGGTGTCTGTCTCCAGTAGGAGTACGTGGCTTCTCCTGAATCTGCCTTCTTTCTCAAAGCATTCACTTTAGTTTTCCCCCACCTAGCTCTGTTCTGCCCTGCTCTGTTACGGGCGCAAAGCAGTTCCTTTATTAACCAATGCTATTCACAGCATACAGAAGGGAATCCCACATCACCTCCCCTTTTCTGTTTAAATAAAAAGGAAAGTTTTAACTTTAACATGGTAAAATTACATATAACAAGACTGGTCTCGAGCAAGAAATATAGTTACAATATTTATATTGACTTTATCTTTTATTATAACTAAGGAAAACTATATTATTACTATCTATTCTTCAACTCTATCAAAAACTCCAGAATATATACCTAAGTAAATAGAAAGTGTATTGTAAGCAACTTCCCAAACTCTAGATTTGACAGAGACATCTTGCTGCCTGGACAGTCATCCAAAGTTCTTCTGTACCACTGGGGTATCCATCGTCAGCCTGCAGGCCCATAGTGTCTGGCAGACTTTCTCATGAAGCAGGACATTTTAAAGATAGTTCCTCCTATATTGGCAGTTTGTCAGTCACTTTCTTCTGGGTCCTGCCGAATGTCTGGCAGACTCTTCCATGAAGCAGGAATCCTAAAGGACCATTTCACCTTTAGGAAAGTCATTTTTCTGTAGGTTCTGCAAGTCCATTTCACACAGCATTCTATCGAGCCATCCAGGCAAGAGCAGTTTCTTGCCCAAATGGCCAACAAACTCCATAAGGACCCTCTTCGACGTCCATCTTCCTCTTGAAGTAGATTGGTGCTACCAGGAGCAGATGTGTCTCATGTCATGAAAAGCCCTAAGTTTTTAAAACATTTTAAATGCCATATTCTGAAGGTCTCTGAAAGATTTGAAGAATCCCTATCTAACTGAAATATACCTCTATATATCTAAAAAAAACCTAACTAACATGACTACAAACTTGACTATTATAGATGATTATCTATTAACCTATATTTCTTAATTACACATTACATTTTTAAATGAGATGTACAAAAACAATACCTTAATCAAGATCAGAAATACATATACACAGTATAACAAAATTGACCTTAAATTTGTATCAATAAACCAAGATCCATACCAATGCAAATCTCTATAGCAGGCATTTACAAAGTGTTCTTTATTTATTTATTACTCTTGATCATTCAAATCCATGCTAATGGGAACAGAGAGAACTGAGATGGGTGAACCTGAAAAGATGGAATTTGAGAAGAGCCACAGCGGAGAAATCAACCCTAAGCATTCTCTCACTGCGTAAATCTAGATGAAAAAAAAATCCTCTGGTTACAGAATGTAGAGATGGAGTTGGAGACGAGCCGCTTTCAAGATGTCATGTGACAAAAGGAAAACGATGTCAGATAGGCAATAGGGTGCTTCCTATTTGCTCGGTTGTGGTGTTCCGTGTACATTATCTAAATTTAACACTGGTAACCATTCAAGCCACCTTCTCCTTTAGTAAATAAGCCTCAACAGGCAGGTGCACTAAATAACTTGGCTATGAAGGCACTAGAAAAATAATTTTGATGCTCCTTTTCACACTTAGTTTTGGAAGGCAGTGATGGTTTACTCTCTTTGGTGCTGGGCATCAGCCCCATAAGGGGAGCAGGCCAGCTGTAAAGAGCCAAGACACTGTTTTCACAGAAGACTGTGATAGCGACGAGGGGAGACTTGGGAGCAGGGTAGCTAGTCCCTAAAGAAAGACAGGTTAGGAGAGCTGACACACCCTTGTTGCACACTCAGGGAAACAATGCTACACACCTGTTTTCTCAATACAGCATGTGTTAGGATAAAAATAAGGAGAGGGGTGTGCACTTCTTAGCAAGAGCTGCCTGAATATGCATTTTTAATTATTGAGCTATTCAAGATTTCTTTTCTCATGTCTATGACAAAATACCCTGCAAAGGCAACGTAAGGGACAGCTTGCTTCGGCTCACTGTCTGAGGATGCAGACTCTCCCAGTGGGGCAGGCATGGCAGCTGGAGCTTGAGGCATCTTCTCGGATGTAGTCGACGGTTGGGAAGCAGAGAGAGATAACAGCTGGTGCTCAACTCAGAATCTCCTCCTTATTCTGCACAAGACTCCAGCCATAGGATGGCACTGCTCCCATTCGGGGTGGGTCTTCCCATCACAATTAATCCTCTCTGGAAGCAACCTCATAGACATGCTCAGAGGCTTATTTCCTGAGCCTGTCAAGTTGACATCAAGATTAACAATCACAATAACTACTTCTTATTTCGGAATACTTTCTAGTGTCCAGGAAAGACTCACAATGGCTTGAAGAGCTGCAGAGAGAGAGAGAGAGAGAGAGAGAGAGAGAGAGAGAGAGAGAGAGAGACAGAGACAGAGACAGAGAGACTATATGTGCACATGCACATGTATGAACAGTTACTGCCTTGGAGGATTGAGTTATGAGTGATACAGCACGGAAGAAGAAACCGGAAAGAACACATTTTGAGATGCAAGGTCTGAGCGTTGATTGACACCCTTTGTACGATAGGAAAATCTGGCAGGTGCACAGGCTGGCATCCTCTGATCTGTACACATCCACACTTGTCTTCTTAGGCACTTGGTAATAAGCTGCTTTAAAGATCCCCGAGTAAGCACGGAGATCCTATCTGGAGTAGGTAGCTCTCAGCCCTCTTAGAATGGCTTTTTTCCCTCCTCCTTTCGTTTTCTTAAGAAAATATCAGTTTAATCATCCCCTAATGCTTTGATAATGTGCCTCTTTGCACAGCTGTGGAACGCTCACTCGTGTGTTTTAAAAGCACAGATGTAGATGTAAAAGTGCCAGTTAAATGGGGCTACTCTTAGCTAACAAAACCTCCAAAGAGCAGCCTGAGGTTTCCTGAACTCAAGTGACATTTCTTCAGAGCAAATAGTAAAGGTCAGGAAATCTGGCAGGTCTTCGTCTAAGAAAATAGCTGATCCCTGGCCTGATGGACATAATCATTTTAGAAAAGAAGAACTTCATTTTATCTGAGTTTGTTAATCATTAGGCGGGTTAGCCTGCAGGCAAGAGGGGCTTGAGGAGTGGAGGATGAGGAGGTGGAAGATGCTGGGACCAGGAAGAAGGGGACACCATGGCTGACTCTGATGTCCCACATCGCCTCAGTGATGGTAACAAAGGTTTAGAAAACTCAATTAAAGTGTGAAGGGGCAGGTGATGCTCTAAAACACTTACCCAGCAAATGAGGAGTAAATACAAGAGACCAGCTATCAAGAGTCATTGCAGAGGAGTGCTGCCTCTTCCGTTTCCGCCAGTCTCCTTGTAAACTGACTCCGTTGGGAGCTCGAATGTCTCTGGAGCATGAGAGGGGACAGCATGGCAGGGTATGTGCCCAAGGCAAGGCAATGACAAAGGGCACAGTAGCAGAATCCCAGAACAGCAGCAAAAACTCAGTGCAATCAATGACCAGTCCCTGATCAGAAGGGAGGAGCCTCTAGTGACGCCTAAACAAAGGATCAATTTTTCAGTCAAACAAATTGAAGGTCAAAGCAGTTCCAAAGTGCCAAAGTCTGCCTTCAGTACCAAACCTGACTTGTCACTTGCAGCGAGGGTTCCCTAACTGGGGTCTGTGCAAGCTCTGAACACTCAGATTTCATCCCAAAACTTCTGACTCAGCTACAGCAGCAGGTGAATTTACTCTGTTCCAAGGACTCATGAAGCAAATGGACAGAACTAGAAGAAAAAAGAAAAAAAAAACTCATCCTGAGTGAAGTGACCCAGAAAGACAAACATGGTATGCACTCATTTCTAAGTGAACATTCATATAACTCTGCTGTGATCCACAGCCCCTAGGAGACCAGGTAACAAAGAGGGTTCAACAGGGGACACCTGGATCTCCCTGGGAGAGGAAACAAAAGAGATTCCGTGGGTAGACTGCAGGCAGGTGGGGATGTGAGTGGAGAGGAGTACTGAAAGAGACAGCCGGAAAAGGGGGGCACATTTCAGGGTCAGGTAGAATTCCGGTAAATAGGAATTTCCCAGGGATCTACCAGGATGACCCCAGCTAAGACTCCTATCAGATGTGTAGCCTGAACTGGCCGTCTCCTGTGACCGGCAAGACTCCAAGTGAAGGGAGTAGGAAACCAACCCAGCCACATAGCCTTTGACTTAGTCCACCCTGCCTATAGGACGTGCTGGGGTAAGGCTGGCCTAGAGATTGAGTGGCCAACCTACGACCGGTCTAGCCTGAGACCCATTCCATCAGAACAAGCCCACCCTTGACACTGCCTTGGAGCACCAGAAGCCAAAGGGGTGAGGAAACCACAACAAAACCCCACAGAAACAACTATCCTGGGCTCAAAAGGGCCCACAAAGACTGAACCGACAACCAGGAGCCTTCATGGGACTGACCTAGGCACTGTGATATATATTACAGTTGTGTAGCTTGGTCCTCGTGTGGGACTACTAACAGTGGGAGCAGAGGCTGTCCCTGACTCCTTGTCTGGCCTTGGGAATCCTTCTCTTCATCCTGGGTCTCCTTGCCCAGCTTTAATACATGGAGAGGAGCTTAGTGTTACTCCAACTTGATATGCCATGTTTTGTTGATACTGATGGGAGATCTGCCCTTTCCTAAACAGAAATGGAAGAGGAGTGGAGTTGGGGGACGGGACTGGGAATAGAGGAGGAAGGGGGAATGGTGGCTGGGATGAATCTATAGATAGATAGATAGATGGATAGATGGATAGATAGATAGATGGATAGATGGATAGATGGATAGATGGATAGATGGATAGATAGATGGATGGATGGGAGGGAGGGAGGGAGGAAGGAAGGAAGGAAGGAAGGAAGGAAGGAAGGAAGGAAGGAAGGAAGGAAGGAAAATCGCCAGTGTTTCCAGGAGTGCTGGGAATAGAACATAGACTTATCATGACACATGAGCAAGAGTTAGGGAAAGACCTGGTCTCTATATGCACTTCGTGTGAGTTCCCATTAATGCCCCAGAACTCTTGACCATGACAGATGGTATCTTGGAGATGTATGAACACAGAATATTCTATAAAGGAACTGGAAAGGCTCTGCCTTGACATCTGAGGTACTTTCTGGATCACTAAGAAGTGCTTATTTCAGTCCCTTTCTTGTAACCAACAATCCAGATGGCTTTGTCTTCTGAACCACTGAAATGTAGAAGAGGGCTTGACTTTCAGAAGAGGAAATGGAAACATTTATCTTCAAACTGCCCTTTAGCTTCTGAGTGAATACTAGATGCATGCAGATTTCATCAAGGATCCCTACACACACAGCCCAAGGTGTCCTGCTGACAGAGGATGATGTGACCACAGACAAGGTTTTCTCTCTAAACATTTAAATAACCAAGGGAATGCTAATATTCCTCTCATTATCCTGCCCCTATCTGGAAGGTGAAGACTATTTCCCAACTATTGCACGTTAAATATAACAAATAACTGTTCCCTAGAAAACTGGTTTTCTTTACTTTCTTATTGCAAATGTATCTCAAAACAAGCAAACAAAGTATCTCTACTAGAGTATCTAGACTTGCTTTGGAATGTAGGAACTGTTAATAATAATGGGTGGTCCTTCCCATTCCTCCTCCTTCCAAGCAAAATGGGTTTTTGTTTGTCCTCTCTGAGCCTCTCTCTACCCTCTTAGTTCTGTTGCAGACCTCAGGACCCTGGCATCTGTAGACAACACCAGCAGGCTGTTTTTCCTCTTTACCTTCCAGATGGTTCTTCCAGTGAGAGACCTTCATGGAAGATTAGGGTGGTACCTGGTCTTTTCACCATGAAGAATTGTGAGTAGCCAGTGACTACTATATGCTTCTGTGTTACTGGGGAGACCCCCAACTCTCAAGACCCCCAGGTCTTTCTTGGTTCTATTCACAACTCTTTAAAGGTTCCCCAGAGGACTAGACCCAAGAGCATGCTTGCATTTTATAAAAGGAGATGTATCAGATTAGATTAGACGATAGGGACAAGGAGCGCTAACAATGGCTAACTGCGAGCTGGATGGAAGAGAAGCCAATAGCTGCTCTGTCCAGGGACTTGGGTGTCTGAGCTCCTTGGAGGGTCACTGCTTTTAAGTCCATGCTGCTGAAGTTACCAGAGGTTAGTGTCAGTGCAGATGGCAGCATCAACAGACACACCGTGCAAACTGTAAAGACAGGCAGACACACAGAGCGCTTTTTCACGGGACCTCTCTGTGTCTGGATCACCCATTGAAAAACGCTGCATGTTTTGAAGGCAAGTGTTCTCTTCTCCAGCTGATCTCTGGAGACTGCAGACACAGCCAGAGATGTGTTTCCTAGGTGATTTTAAAGCCTCCAGGTTGACACCAGGACTAACCACCACGCTCTTGTTCTTTCCTCCCCAGAAAAGGATGACCTCCTTCTGCCAACCCTCTAGCATTTTCTCTTTCTTTTGGCTCCTCTTTACCCCCGCTCACACTTTTCCAAATGGTCTTTTCATTGCATAATTCCCAAGCATCTTTGGAATACACCATTTGCTTCCTGCCAGAACCCTGAAGAATGCCGACTTTGTCTATTAATTTCCTGGTTTATCAGTCAGTTTGAGGAAAACTGATGAGCCACCATCATAGAGAGAAGAGGCTACTCTTTCCTGGTCTCCTGGAAGGCTTATGAGGAAGTCAGCTCCAATTGAGGGCTAAAATGGAACCTGGGGATTATCTGAGGGTTTCAATTATCCTTGCTCCCCCTCATTCTAGCTTGCAGAGAGTTGGAGAATTGGCTGTGTCAAGACGAAGTTGACACACACCACAGAAGCTATACAGCAGTCAATCTCCTCGTTAGGAGTTTTTCCTATTTCCCACTGATCTTCCTCTTCTTGCAATGCTTTTGATGTGCATTTAATTCTAAGTTCTGACAGAGAAAGGGTCTCACATCTGCTGTTCCCAATGCAATCTTCACATGACTGTCAAAAAATGCAGCCATTTGTCCCCAGGCTTAAATTACCAGCTCTAAAAAGGGTCAAAGGCTCTCCGTGGGAGCATCTACAACAGCCAAGCATATATTTAAGATCTTCATTTTATCTCAAAATTTCCTTCAATCTAATGTTAATTTGGCTATATCATATTTCCGGAAGCCTCATCCATACTTAGGACATTCTCAAAAAAAGAGTAATAACTCAATTCATATGTCCTAAAACTACAAGTCTACCTGCTGTGCATAGAAGCGCTACCAGAGCAGATTTCGACACGTGAAATGGAAGGAGCCATTTCCATAAATGAAAATCACTTTTCTTTGGATAATTTCTGCATAGAATTCTTAGAAGTGTTTTGTATTTCCACCCTCTGTGGCTAAAAGAGGAAGAACTGCTTTTCCCCAAGCATCAAAAAAAGCAAATCTTTCTTCATTACCTGCAAGGAAAGGAGGCTTCTCTCTACATACAGCATAGTTTTGCTTTAGTTTGTCATTTTTTGGGTAAATATATATATATATGTACATATATAAACATCATTATATTAATATGCGCAAATACAATATGCTTTATATATATCAAAACTTTATACATACTGTTTGCCATATATTATTGTATAAGTAACAAAAGTCTCTGCCTTCAGAGGCTAGGGAGGCTGTTCTATGAATAAGCATTCTTGCTGTATACATCAAGAGGACCTGGGATCAAATCCTACCTAATCAGCCACTTAAAAGATTCAGCATGGGTGCTCATACCTGAAACACCAGCATTAGAGGGTATAAACAGTGACTCCCAGGAGCTCTATGGCCAGCAAACCACTATCCAAAACAGCAAACTTGAGTGTCAGTGAGAGACTCAATCCAAAAATGCATGTTGAAGTGCCTTAAAGGAAGATACCCAGTATCCTCCTCTGACCTCCATGTGTGCACGTATACCTGAACACACACAGACATATAGTATACACATTACAGACCACACACACTCACACACACACATACACACACACACACATCAAAACCTTGATTTTGTTTTATGAATTCTTTATGAGTTGGGATCTCCTTGAAATCCGGTGTTTCTTTACACTTATAGATGGGGCAGCACCACTAATTCATTTTCACTTCTACGAAATGGGTCACTACTTAAAATGTTTCATAGAGAGCTGGTAATTTGGAAAATTGTGTTTTGATATTTCACTAGGAGATCTTCAGTTTTGACTGGCATGCTTGTATGCAATTCATAATTCATTTTCCTCGTCCCCACCTCTTAAACTGCTAAATTGGGGACGATGGCAATTATGACATTTACTTGGGGCTGGGAGGTGCTAGAATAGCACAGGGGCAGCCTTCTCAAGTGTCACCCAACATAGCTCATTTCTCCTCATGAAGCTCGTACTGCCGCTTCATAGTTCTCTGCAAGGCAACGATGAGGAGAGGGATGCTCGTCGGGCTAACGAGTGTGTGTAATATGTACGAATGAGCGCTAAGCAAAGGGTTGCAGCCCCAGTGGGCGTTACTGCTAGTTCCTCAGGGGTCCTGTAAACAATCACTTAACCGCTGCCAAGCAAGGTGGTGCTCTTAAAACACTGCCAGGTGGTGAGATTTTCACCCTGGTATTCGAAATAAAAGAACCGTCACAGTCATTTCTATGAAGAAATAACTTATTTGAGTGTTTTTTGAAAAAGAGTTTGAAAAAGGTATATAAACACTTAAGTAGCTATGGAATAGTGTAGGCCAGTAACCAGAGAACTTGGTTCTAGTACCAGATTTGTTAATAAGGGGCCTTTCTATCCTGAGAAAACAAACAAAAGGTCTTTGTGGGTTCAGGTAGACTTGGGGCTGGAGAGAGGGCTCAGCAGTTAAGAGCACCTGCTGTTCTTGAAGACAATCCAAATTCAGTTCCCAGAACCCACATAGGGCAGCTCGCAACCCCCTGCAAACCCAGTCCCAGGGGACCCAGAACCCTCTCTGGCCAGCATGGACACTGGCATGCACATGGTGTGCAGACAAATATGCAGGCAAAATAAGCCACTTACAAAATAAAAATAAATATTAAGAAAGAAGTTAGATTCCAGTGTGCTCTGGCTTCACAATATCTCTATATTTCAATGCCTACCAGTTAAACACACAGGCTTCAGGGCTCTGATAAAATTCTCAACCTGCCGCTGACTTTCTCTGAACTAGCCAGCTCAGTTATTTAACTTTTCATAAATAAAATAGGGACTGAGTGGCGTATTTCTTCATGGGGTCTTGGGAGAGAATCGCATGTTTCTCTCATCAACTTCATGTTCAATGACATTCCCCTTGTAATTGGAAACCTAGCATGATGGGAAAATATTGTATGATGGGAGATGCACAGAAACCACCAACAGAAGTTCCCTGCATGAAAAGTTCCCCGTCTGGAGCTCAATAGTACAGCAATGGAGGCAGAAATAGCATCTACTTCATAAAAGCAGCCTTCTAGCATTAGAAGAAATAATTTGTGCAAATAACAAATCACTTGAGCTAGTTCTGAGTCATACTATAATTTTTGCAAAACAGTGATTGTTTTTCCATATTGCTCTAGGTTACAGGAAACTGTGAGCCATTCGTACCAGGCACACAGACTCAAAACCCAGTCTGAGGTCAACTGAAAAGACATGAACTTGTTTTGCACAGTTACCACTGAGTCTCTTGCTTAGTTCCGCATTGATAGGGCTTCCGGTAAGTGCTATCCCGACAGAGAGTTTCCCACTATGTAATTGGATGGGGATTTCTTCTCTTAGACAGCAGAGTCTGCATAAGCCTGGTAGCAGCCCAAAGTTATGGCTGTTTTTTAGTACAGGAAAGAGAATTGCAACAAGACCTTCTCTAGTTCCCGTTTCATGGTTCTGGTCCCTGTCTACATTAGAGCCCTGACAAAGAAACTCAGGAGACCTCTTGTCCCACACGTCAGTCAACTTCCCTTCCACCCTTGATGTACTTCTCTCTCTCCACTCCTACCACACCTGTTCTAGACAATCTCTTCAGCAGCTCCTCCCCTGCCTGTCCAGTCCTCTGACCTCTGCTCTTTCTAGCCCATCCATCCAAACCACTGAGGCAGGCCCCTGTGCAGCCCTAGCCTCCCTCTCTCTGCCTCCCACGGAGAGCTGCGGTCTAGCTAGGCTGACACCTCTACTTTGCTGTCCCTCTTTTCACTTTATCCTCGGGTCCTCAACTCCCAATTAGCCTTGTTTCCAAGAAATCCCTTTCCAGGACCCAAAGTCCTCCCTATTTACACTTACCAAATCAAGAGATATTCTATTCTTAGTGTGTCTTAATGGCAGAGTGCTCACCTAGCTTTCATGATGTTTTACACCCCTGGAAAAGGAGGGATCACTGAGACCGGTGGTTGTCAAAGGAGAAAGGGATAAATAGTTGAGGTCTACATAGTTTCTGTGTGGTTAGTCAGGTCCGGCCGCTGGGGGAAAAAAAGCAAAGTCTCCGTTTTCAGTTTCTCACACTTTGTCCCGCCATTTTGTATTTATATCCAAATCGTTGTGTAAAAGTCTCCAAAACTCAATGCACAATTAGACTAGGAATTTTTTCAGGGCCATGCACACTCCCCTCTTTTATTTTCCCTTCTTGATATCATCAAATGATGTCTTCAGAACTTGCTTTTGGGGGGCAGGAGAGGGGTCGTGGAAGTGAAGAATGCTTGCTGCTCTTCCACAAGACCCAGGTTTAGTTCCCAAGTTCTGTGTCTGTTGACTCATAATGGCCTGTAACTCCAGCTGCAGGGAATCCAGCTTTTCTTGGGGGTCTCAGGATGCAGCTACACACAGTTAACACACACACACACACAAATCTTTTTGAGCTTGTTTTTTTACACACGTTTAGAGACTCGCTCTTCTTTTCAACTCAAGCATTTTAAACAATAGCACCTTGAGAACACATGGAATAGCAAAAGCTAACAGCAAAATAGTCTTCACTTACTAGAACAAATTTCTTAGGAATTGCTTATTGATCTGAACAATTTTCTGATCCAGTCACCATTTTTTCTTATTTCTATATTGATGATAAACTTTGCAAACTTTGTTCACCTGACCATCTATTCAATTGTTACCCAATTCTTGGGCTTGCAGTCAACAAAAGCACTGCATCTGAGACAGCACAAAATTCTAAAATGCAAACTAGTATATTTGATGGTCATGACTAGGTAAACCAAAGCAGAATAAGGTGAGATTTTCATTTACACAGGCCTTTAGGAAAACCTAGAGACTGTAGCCCTTGAGGGACCTACCATGAGCCGTAATGAAAGGCAAACAGCATTACTACAAATGCCAAGCCACAAATTCAAACATAAAAAAGTCACGAAATGCAAAAGTTAAGGTTTGCTAGAAACATTAGCTCACTCCAATTGTACATATAGAATATTTCCAATTACAGGGAAGACAGCAAAATGTGGCCCCTTAATGTACTGTGCACGCCACACAGGTAAGTTATTGCTGTTGGGAGGACACTAAATTTTACAGCCCCTCACTTTGTTTGCAAAGTTATGACCTGGGTATTGTATTGTTCCTATCCCCATAATGATATTTTCTTAAAACAGAAAGAACAAAAAAGAAAGAAAACAAATGTCAGAGTTTTT
>NW_026067896.1:5007281-5248234 GCF_014885135.2 Alexandromys fortis | reverse complement strand
TATTCTGGTTAAAGACCAAAATGCCTATGTTTAGAGATGGTTTGAAATTTCTGCGTGTTTTAAGTGCAGCATAGAAGATAATCCAGGTTATGTATTTGTAGAATACATAACTGCAGCATGTGTGAAGCTGCAGTTGCTATTATTCTTGTCTCCCATGCAAAGTGTGCAAAAAACAAACTCTCCATGTTTAAAAGACAAGTTTTTAATAAAACAAAGATTTGGGAAGGAAAGCAAAGACAAATGGCTAAAGGTTATAATTTCATGGGTTTTTTCCCATTATCTGGAATTAGCCATTTTATTTTCTTTTATTACTGTTATTGTAGGGGGATGCACATATGTGTATTTGGAGAATGCATGTGTATTTCGGGCATGTATGTGTATTTGGTGTACACATGTGTATTTGGTGTATGCATACAGAGACCACAGAGGATATCTGATGTGTTTATCACTGTCTGTCTTATTCTCTTTTCTTTTTGTGTTTTTGTTTGTTTTTTTTTTCAAGACAGAGTTTCTTTGTGTTAAAGTACTGGCTGTCCTGGAATTAGCTCTTGTAGATCAGGTTGGCCTTGAACTTGCAGAGATTTGCCTGCCTCTGCCTCCCCTCCCATCTTATTCTTTTAATATCCCGGTCTTTCACTGAAGTGAAAGGTTGCTGTTTTGGCTAAGCTGGCTGGTCGGGAAGATCTAGGGATTCGCCAGCCTCCACCCATGGCACCCCACTCGATGCCCCCCCAGTGCTGGGGTTGCATTCCTGGCCTTTTCATGGGGGCTAGGCATTCAAACTCAGTCAAGCACTCTCGTACCTGCTAAGCCATCCCTCCCAGTCCACCTAATCAGTTAGTATCATTTTTCTCTTCTCCCTTTCACTGTTGGAGGGAAGCATGCTGTTTCATTTAAATGTTTCTGAAAGATATATATATGCATATACAATGTATGTGTGTATATATATGTCATTATCTAGTTCCACATTTAGCTTGTGTTTCTTTTATAAATATTGCTGCAACAGAGAGCTTCACTAATTGTATAAGGTTGAGCTAGATAAATCTGTCTTAATTAAATTATAATATTGCAAAAACTAGATGAATAAAAGAACAGGGATAAACGCAATAACCAGAACAGTATGGAAATGATGTTCGGGTGACCGTCTCTGAGGACAGACAAGGTCCTGCTGCGGGAATGCTGTTGGGGTGACCGTCACCACTACTCCAGTCCTGTGACAAGGAAGTGCTCTCATGAATGGATTCTTCAAACTAGGAGGGAAAAGGAAAGCCCCAAAGGCAAGGCACACCCACTCCACACCGTGTTCTAGATTGATCAGCCATTTCTAGTTCTTTGCTGAAGGCCCTTGGTCCCTGCAATTCTCAGCAGCATTCCCTATTCCACTCACCAGGTCCTCTTTGAAAATGTGTCAAGCTTTTGAACTCCCAATATTAACCTGTATTTTCTTGTCCTCCATCGACAATTATTCAATCAGCCTTCTTTTGTAAAGACTGCAAGATAAATACCTCCACAGCCTGAGAACTACAGTGTCATGCTTCAGCAGTCTGATCTCAGACTGTACGCTGCACAAAAATTACTATGTTCTTAAATAATTACCAAGCGGTTTGTCTTCCACCTTGCCTGACTGTTGAAATACTTCTTATATCTCCTGCAAAGAAGCAGAGGCCAGGCCCCACGCCTACCTGTTCTCTCCAAGGACTGGTCCAGCACTGAAGGTCTGGTTAGGACAGAGTGGGGGCAGAGTGTGAACTCTGAACAATCCAACGGACCTCTTCGCTCTTTGTCCATAAAATCAGTGTTAAAATAACAATAATTTAAAAAAACAAAAAGCTAAGTCAGTGTTACCCTATGGATTTCTATGTGTTAAGCGAGATGCATGAGATAATCCAGGCTATGCATTTGTGAAAATGGACAGGAGGAAGTATTGTGAAGCCATGGGTGGGATTATTTTGTGTCCCATGTAAACTGTAAACTGACTATATTCACAAAGTCAGGAATCCAAGTTTGTATCATGCATTCACTACTTACCTGTTCATTTGTCCCCTGGGTTGTTTTGAATGTTCATGATAGTGTTTTTACAGCACGCTTATTATAGAACCCAAGAACCAATGCCTTGCTGTCTGGAAAGGCTCCAGGGTTGCTACCATCTTAAAGGCTCAAATAAATGTTGTCAGTGTTAAAAGGTATTTCACAAAATAGGCATAAACAAAAATAAATAAATAAATAAATAAATAAATAAATAAATAAATAAATAAAGGGGTTAGACAGAGAGGTAGGGGGGACCTTCCTCTGCAGTTCTAGGTAGAATTATGTTCTACAGTTAACTGAAATATTCCAACACCCGAAAAAACATCAAAACAGCTAGAATTCGTTAAGTCTGAGAAGGAGGAAAGAAAGCACTTTGCTAAGGCGAAGTGAATTCAGCATTTGCAATGTAATTCAAATTGCACTTGTAATTCAGGTCCTGGAATTAACCCACTCAACCAAAGCTTGAAAAGATTTAGATTTGCTCAGACTAGCAACAATACAATACTGCCTGACAATTGCAGAACCACCCTGTCTCTCGGTGATACATCCAATACTCTCAAAATTATAATTCTAAAACTCAGTTTGTCGTTAGAAAAAAAAAATCTGCACATCATATCAGAGTCTGTCTTGTTGCAATTTAAAAGGAGGAGGGGACTCACAGCCAGTTTTAACCAGGCTAGAATAACACCCAACCCCTTCCTGTAAATCCTTTTTTAAAACACGACTTTTACAATTTTTAACAGTGAAGAGGTTAACCTGGAATAGAACTCCCGTGTTTTCAGCCCATTGACTACAATGAAAAGAGTAACTTTCAAGGCATTGTGGGGCGCAGGGTACAGTTTGGGCCATCCAAGCCCCCCCACTGTGTTTTCGCAGAGTTCATTTCTGCTGGGGATTCGTCTCATCTAAGGTGGAAGGCAGAACAGGTTCGGGAGATGGATCGTGGTGAAGCATGCTTAGACTACTTACCCATGAAAGTTATTTCAAGGTTTTCCACACAAGCCATTTAGGAAAACGCAGCCAGTTTCACTATTATTTAGTCGGAAAACACCTCACGGCACCAGGTAGACACTTTATAAAAATAATAAAGAAAGAGGAAAAATAATCCAAGATGTCTACGAAACAGATCTCACTTTTAATGGTAGACATTTACCGGCAGTCATAAACAATATCTAGTTGGACATAATCTCTTCTAATTTAAAACAAACTTTGCAAATGCTTAGAGCCGAGCTTTGGAAAGTGTTTGTTGACTTAAGCTCACTAGCATCCAGAACTGGAGACAATCGTGGTATTGGTGGCTACGTGTACCAGCAACCAATCTAGCTACCTCTGCAGTCAGCGTCCTGACATGCGTGTTACAGTTTTGTTTTATTTTACACACCGTACAGCAAGGCAGCATTGCCATGATATTCCAGAAGACTGATCTTGATAGACTCGCATCCCTAAACCTGATTAATCAGTCCTTTGGCGGAGAGAAAGACCTGCGGTTTCCCTTTTCTGATCCTACGCAGAGCACCATGGTTTCATATTTATTTAGCTTAGCATTTCCTATTTAAAACATTTATTAACCAGAAAGACCTCTGTGACATGTAAATTTCATTTGCTATGCCCTGTAGATTAAAATACATCTGTTCCAGCCATCATTCAGGGAAGAAATAATTTAAATAGTTCACTGTATTAAAAGGAAAGAATTATGTCAGCATTCTGCTCTGACAAGAGAAGCCAAGTGGCTCACACATAATCCTGGGAGTTGGACTTTTTTTCCTTCCAGAATGCCATCCAGACCAAACAGAATATAGCCCTAAAATGTATGAAGGAAATGATTCTTGTGCCTCCTGGCACACGGCAGCAGATAGACACTAAAGCACATTTGTCAGGCTCTCCCCGTGATGACCAGTATTTGGGGTTTAGCCCCCTGCCGTACAGAATTGTGTGGCTAAAACAAGATAGCTTTTCTTCCACGCCTATGCTTTCTTTAGAAACACATTGTGCGGTCTGGTATTTAACGAGCATTGTGTTGCTGTTGCTCCCAGTTGTGTTGGTTTAGCTTAAGAGCAGACACTATTTATGTAAGATTTCTACAGCTGGCAAATTTAAAAATATGTTTTACATTTATGTGTGTGCCTGTGTGTATTTATGTGCACTGCATGTGTGCAGGAACCCTCGGAGACCAGAGAGGATGTCCAAGCCCCCAGAACTGGAATCACAGGCAGTTTGTGAGCCACCATTTGCATGCTGGGAACTGAAGGGAGGTTCACACTTAACCGTGGAGCCTTCTCTGCAGCCCAGGGATAGGCAAGAGAGAAGAGATAGATTGGTGAGGGACTTCCTGGTGCTGGGATGGATGGAGGGGAAGAGAAGAGGGTGACTGCTAAGAGATTTCTGTTGAGGGTAAGGAAGCATCCTGAACCCAAATACGGTGCTGCTTTCCTAACTCAGAGAGCATGCTCAGAACTATTGAGATGCTTGCCTAACTCAGAGGACATGCTCAAAACCACTGAGATGTTTGCCTTCCTATGGGTGAATTCTCTGGAATCATCTTACTAGAACTGATCCCAACCAAGAGAAACCTGATCCCAGAGCCTAATCCCTGAGGAAATCACAGTAATGCTGGGTGGGGAGCTCTGTGTGCAAAACGCCTAGGAATCTTGGTAACTTTCTGAACAGATCTTAATGTTCTAACTCCAAACGTAAAGGAATCAGTACTAACGCAGAGGGAGGAATGAAGACCGCTAGGAAGCCGACTGAGACCTGCTCGTGGAGAGCCTCAGAGGAGAGAAGGGAAAGGAAAGAAAACGAATATGCTTGTCCCTAGTTATTTAAATACAGTGATACTTTTTCAAATAGTCTATTAAAAATTAAGATGAGAAGTTCACACCTTTAATCCCAGCAGGAAGGAAGAGGAAGGATTATTTTTGCGATTTCGAGGTCAGCCTACTCTACAAAGCAAGTTCCAGCATAGCCAGGGCTACACTGAGAAACTGTCTCAAAAAAAAAAAAAAAAAAAAAAAAGTAAAAATAAAAATAAAAATAAAAGTTAAGATGGGAAAGTCTACCCAAGAGTTTCTCCTCCTTCCTCTTAAAGCATGTTCTCCCACAGTGGAAAGACCCCGTAAGCCATCAGAATCAGACCACATCGTTTCCTTCACAGAGGCTGGACAACAACACGCGCAGCCTGGTACACAATGATCTCATGATGGCAGATGCCAGGTGAGTCCTCTAAAAACAACCTGGAAGGAGATAGAATTTGGTAAAGATAGTCTTCTGCCTCGGGAGGACTAAATTGACTCCGCGCACATGCCCAGTGTTAATGCCCACATTAAAGAGGATCCATCACCTGTCAATCATTTCATTGTTAAGGGTGACACAGGCCCAGCCCCTGAAATCCTGGGGAATGCAGGTCACTAGGGCTGCTAAATACATTTCTACTCGCTGTCCTACATCATCCCTTCCTTCTCCTTTGCTGCTTTCGCCCCGTCTGTTGCTCAACAGTAGGAACAAAGAGAAGACACACGAAGAAATACAACCTAAGTCACTGCCAAGAGCTTCTCGTGAACGGGTCCTTAGCTAAGCGCCTAACAGGTATGGTCCCTCTGTGGGCAAGGAGCCATCCTACGGTGTCGCTCTCATTTAGGGCTCCTATCAGACATCTTCTCATTAATCCCTCAGCAGCCTGACAAGATAGGGATAATTGCTATCGGTCCATATATACAGATGGGGGAAATGAGGCTGAAGTACCGTGAGTGAGATCAGATATACCGAGGTGGCTGCCCTGGATGGGGTGCCCAGACCTGTTTGAAGCCCACACTCGTATTCTCAACCACTCACTCTTATGCTCATTACCCACAAAGCCAAGCTTCATGTTGACACAGGCAGAGGACAACCAAGAGACAGAGGCCCCTGAGGAACCGAGAAGCAAAGGAGCATGGGAGCAGCAGGATGTGCCCAGCCATGGGACTTCTGAGGAGACAGCTAAGTGACACTCCCTGCCTGGCTCTTACTTGGCACCATTGTTCCCACCCACCTTGGCGCTTTCATGGCTGGAAAAAATGATAAATCCTGCCCTGCTGGGGTTGTGAAATGGCTCAGCTCTTCATTTCCAGGTCCTTCTTTTCTGAATATATTCTTAATTTTATTCTTTTTCTGCCAATGCCTTTATTCTAGGAAGATTGCGAAGTCCCTACTATGTGCCAAAATCACTTGCAGACGCTAGTACCTCACAATGAAAAGAGCAAACCCATTGGTCTTGCATCTCAGTGGAGTCCGACAGGTCACACAAACAGCAACAACAATTATTCTGCTTCCCTCAAGCTTCCGGGCTCAGAAGTCACCTTCTAAAAGTATCACGAATTCTTAGAAGGCCTGAAATCCTAAGACGATTTAGAAATATACTCTCTGGCCACCTCCACAACAGACAGAGCTGTGGGGTGAGAATTACTTTCGGTCCATCCCACTCGTTTTGAAAAGGGACAACCCAGCTCTCATGAATCATCAAGAGTAGCCATTTCCCAGGGCCTGCGAGTCACCAGCTTTGATGGGATCAAGCTCAGCAAGAGGTCATCTGTATTTTGCTTGTGTGTGTGTTTGTGTGTGTATTTTGCTTTTGCATCAGTTATCTTATTGCTCTCTAAGAAAGAGAAGCAAATCAGTGCTCGTCATCATTAAAGTACTTAAACAACCAGCTCCCTAATGATCCAGGAGAAATAGCCAATGGAATTTCATCACTGTTCCATACCCGGCACGACGAGCCACCAAACCCCGAGCAGAGCACACAGGCTTGGAGAACGCTGCATCACACGGGTCCAGCAGACTCCTCTTTTTCTCTTTTTACTTCTTGCCTTCTTCTATTTTTTTATGTTGTTGTTGCTGTTGGCCTTTGGTTTTTGATTTCTCTTTGTTTTTGTTTTTTAGATGAAGTCCTACTAAGGTGTTTAAACTGGCCTTGGAATTCACTCTAGTAGGGCAGGCAGTGAACTTACCGTTTCTACATCACCCTCTTGAGTAGCTGGGGACTACAGGCCAGCTAGGCAGCAAGCCTGACAGACTTAAGTAGACAATCATACTGAAATTTAAAAAGACAATGTGTATAATATATAGATATTATATATACATATAATACATATTTTATATATTATAGAAGTTATATTAAATTATATAGGTTATATATATATGTTTGGTAATAATTACATTTATGCAGGTAAGTGAGGAAGTTTTTATAAGTAAACAATAGACAGAAAATATCCAAAACATCTCATTAAAATTCAAAGGCAAAAATCTATTTATTATAGGGACAACATGATTTATATTCTTTTCTAGATGGTAATCATAAAAACACTAGTTTTCAAAATGTGTACAGAAAGATAAATCTGATTATCTCTGAAACTACATCATCTTCAGGAAAGATGAAAGAAAACTGAGGTCCACATCCTTCACCAAAGTTGCTCAAGTTCCTACAGGATGCAAGGTGAGGGACCTTCTTGCACTCCCCTCTCTGCTCTCCTACACCTACGCTGACTCCAAAAACAAGACCCACTGAGAAGCTCCAAAGGGGGAAAAAGATGTTAAAATTTCATTTTTATTACATGGCAAAATTGACGTTTCAAAAAATAAGAACATATTTTTAAAGACAAAAACTGTCTTAGTGATCTGGGCTTCTATAACAAAAGAAGAATTCAATTGAATATGGTTATAATATTTACTAATAGTTTGGGGAAAGATTAAAGAGTTGCTTTTGAAGACTTTCTGGTGGCATAAGCCTTTAATCCCATATTCGGGAGACAGAGGCAGGCAGAGCTCTGTGAGTTCGAGGCCAGCCTGGTCTACAAAACGAGATCCAGAACAGCCAGAGCTACACAGAGAAACCCTGTTGCCAAAAAAAGAAAAAAGAAAAAAAAAGTTGCTTTCGAAATTTTACAAATAATCCTCGGTTAGAGTAGAAGTCAAAACTTATAGTCAAAAACCAAAGTGTGTTTTCTTTATAGACTAAGATCAAAATCTAACATCTCATGTTTGGAACCACTTAAATACATTTTGAAAGCCCAAGAGACATTCTTGCTTTTTTTTAATGTAAAGGTTCCTCATTAACAGACGCATCAGGCAGCATTCCTATTTTCAGTAAGTTGCCGAGACGAATGGAGACGCCCGTGGAAAACATACCTCTCAACAGAAAGGTCTCTGCTGCACAAGAAAAGTTACAGCTCCGCTGAAGTACCAAGCCTCTGGTTCTGGAAAGACAAATGTCTCTGCACTAAGTTCTTGCTGGGTTTTTAGTTAGATGATTACGTAGTCAACGTTGAGCAAATAAGTTCAAAATAAATAGATAAGTAAAACCTGCCCTCATTTTGTCATAGAGACAAAATGTGAGCGTAGCTGGTTATCATCTGGGTCCAACAGTGTCTTCTAATCCAGGAGAAAGCAGTCAGCCTCCCAGCATGAGTCACAGGGGACCAGAGCACTTGGGTTTGCCCAGGCTAAGCTCTCAATGTTCACATCCTCGTTTTACCTAAGAGAACCAACCTGTGGATGGAGGATCACATGCTCGCTCTCTCTCTCTCTCTCTCTCTCTCTCTCTCTCTCTCTCTCTCTCACACACACACACACACACACTGCCACTCAGGGAGGACACAGCAATTCCCCAATAAAAGCCACAGCTCCCCTGTGTCCGGGACTTCTGTTAACCAATGACCTGCATTGTCATGTGAACAAACGGGATGGCTAAATATCATTATGACTGTCAAAACAGATCAAATAGGAGCCATCTGCTTAACAAAAAACTTACCATTCTCATTCTTACAGTTTATGGAGGATGTTTAAAATTATGACAAGCCTCCAGACAGAGCAACTGACAGAAACGCAAGCTGAAGATATTTAGAGAGAATTTGTGACTTGAAACATTTCTTTAAAAGAAAAACACAAACAGTGAAGAACAAAGGCTAATAATTTAGGGGTAATGTTTTAGGCATTACAATTATCACAACTTAATTTCCCTTTTTCCTAGCTTTGGGCTAGCACAATTTACGGTGGTGATATTTGGGGCTTGTGCTTCAGAAAATTTCCATGGACACACTAGCTTCGACGGCTTCATTCCCCAGCCTCATTATTAAGTAGCATTCAATTACTGAGTGTTGCAATGCCAAGGAGCATAAAAGAGAGGCGAAATCTCGGTGAGATCTAAGAGGAAAATGGCATTTTTATATTGCTATAAAGATTACTTAACTCTAGCACGGTACTAATGATCATTTCTGTGACTAAAAACATCCCCTCATGATTAATTATGGAAACGCTCATCATTTCAAGCCCAACAAAGACTTTAAAACATTTTCATGCAACTTGTATTCCCTGTATTTTTTCCATTAAACTATAGACTCTAAGGATTACAGTAACTACTTTCCATGACTTTAAAATGATATGCATGGGATATTTATGTTTGTGCATGTGAAGGGTGTTTTCTCCTGGGAGGGGAGAGAGACTTTTTCTTTTCATTAGACATGCCTACTTCTGTACACGCTCCATACCACTGTAAGAAGCATGTTATTCTCAGTAGAAGGATTATCTACACATTCAGCTGTCCAAATTAGATATGTTGACATTTGCAGTAAAAATCTGAGTGTAATTTCAGCTGCGTTTATATCATCGATGAAGTGGGGGTGTTGAGGGCACTCTTCAGAAGCAAGTGACTGCTTAGAATGGGGTACGGGGCGGCCCTTAACTGTGACGCTATAAATAAATAAATGTCTGGTAAATACAGGGCAAGAAGACAGCCAGCCTTGTGACTATGAAAGCCTTAAAGACAGACTGTAAAATGGCCCGCTGTTCTTGGAACCCTTTACGTACACACAGACATATCCTCAGACCTCTGATCAAAGCGTATAGAAAGGCATTAGCTCGGTTTATATCTAGGTGATAGGTTCCAAACAGAGCCTTACTTCCCCCATCCCAGGAAATGTCTGTTTACCACAATTTCTCTCTCTAATGAACATGGTTTACTGTTGCTTAAGGAAAAGACGTGCAAAAAAATAAACAACTAAAAATATCTTCTCTTGCTGAAAGGGATCAAAGTCTGAAATCTGAGACATCTCTTGGATGAAGTCCCGTTCTTAGGGAAACAGTTTTTCACTGGTGTCCAAGCCGAGGAGCCTCTCTCTTGCCTTGGCTGCTGACGGTTCCTGGGGCCTGCTTCTTTAACTGGCGTGCTGGTGGCAGGGCCACCCTCAGCTATCAGGACCCCCTCTGTTGCAGACCTCCGGGGTCACCCTGTGCCTAGGAGCTGTGGCAGAGAGAGGCAGGTGAAGGCAGAAGGAAGGACGTGAAGCCGTTATCACCCCTTATTATGCAGCTTAAGAAGCTGCAAGACTGACCACTGTACAGGAAAGCAGAGACAGACAGCCCCTGCCTGAGCCTTCAAGTTATGCTCTCCCAGATATCTCTGCAGCTTGAATGAGGGGTCTTTGGGACCACAGGACATTCAGTCTGGGTCACCAGAGGCATTTCCTCTGGCATGATGCCTCGTGGTTTACAATTTCCCCTTCTTCCTTCCCGTGACTCCGTCGGAGCCTGTCTGGAAGTCCGAGAGCCTCTATCTGAGTGGAACAGGAATTTGCTTTTCAGAAATTGAGGTCTGGCCACCTTCTGAACGGAGACTGGCAAAAGTCCCACATTGCATGTTTTATTATGTGGGCTTTATTTGCGTTTCACACGAAATGAGCTGAGACACTCAAACTCATTTCAGATAGCAGCCAAAACCAAATGGCCACATTGTCCCTAGGTAGCCGGTCAGCACATTACAGACAAAGCTGTCCAACTCCTGAGTTTGCTAGAAACGTGTTGGTGAGCAAGCCGCTTCGGCCACTGTTTTCAGCAGAGCGTAATTTTATTCCTCAGTTGCATGGCTGCCTTCACCCACAGAAAAAGGTCTTTACCTCAGCTTTCGCGATCTTTCTATGAGGTCACCCTGTGGTGGAATCTAAAAGTCACTTTGGAATGTCATTCCAAATGAGGAATGAAGGAAGCAAAAGGCGCGGGCCCTCGCTGCCAGGGTTTCGGAAGTGAAGACATGGAGCCTGCTTATCCTATGGAGACAAAACCGCCGAGTGCAGTTGCTGCCTGCAGCCGAGCAAAGTCTGGTGAGGATTTCCGCTTTTAATCAGTTCTAAGGGACAGTGACAGTCACCGCAACTAACCACACCCTGCGAGGGGGTGAAAGTGAATAAGCACTGGTAACTTCTGCCAGAATTTAGCCCAGGATTAATAGCATAGCACAGCACACTGGGGCCCTTCCACCCTCCTGAGACCCCAGATGAAAAATTAATTAAGCGCTTACATTTAAAACTAAATGCATTTCACTCCAAATTACTGTCCCCAAAAAGTTCAGCAGCAACATGAAATGCCAAAATTGTAAACTCGCATCATAGGTATTCAGACCCTAGTAAAAAAAAAATACAGACTCAAAAAATATTTTTAAAAAATTTTAAAAATGAGAGAAATAAAGGAGAAAGGTTGCGGGCGAGTCATGATTGACTCAAGATCCCCATCTAGTGGCAATATATTGAATAGCAGTCTATTTGTGTTTTGGAACATTTGTAAATCAAACACCTAAGACATTTGTTTAGTTCATTGTTCAGAAATGAGATTCTTCCTGCCGTGTCCCCCATCTATGGTTTTTTGCATGGGAACTGGACATGATTTTATTTTTTAGATGTATCTCTTCCTGTGCCCTCTCTCACATACCCCTGCCACCACACACACTCGTGAAAGTCACAGGGAAGTTTCTGGAGCAGGGGTTTTCTAGCTTCTTTCCGGAAGTTGTCTTTTTCTGCACCTCATGCTCGGGCACTCATCATCGCGTTTGGTTCTGAGTTCCAGAGATTGGCCTCAGGCCGCCAGGTTTGCGCTGCTGAACCTTTTAGCGTCTGACCATCTCTCTGGCCCCGCCTGTCAATCATCTGAGGAGGGCCTGAGCAGCAGCTAGCTGTACGCGCAGCTGCAGACAGCAAACACTATGTATCAGCAATGTCCTAGTGCCTACATGGGTTAGCAAAGGAATCGCTGTCACGTGGAAGGTTGCTGGAAAGGAAACATCAGACATCTGGAGACAGAGGCAACAGGCAAACAACTTCATTTAAATGAAACTTGGGAACAAAGTAGCAACGGAAGACAAAACATCTGTCCTCTGGGTAAGGGGGATACAAAGATGTTGATGAAGGTTAAGGATGTTCTATGCCTAGTGACAGTCCAGGCGATAATTACATGTGTTCTACGTGCCCTGCCCTCATAGTGTGCACTGTGGCATAGTTCATGCACAGTTCATAAAGGAGGACGCTCCGCAGCCTGCTTTTCTGTAATGCTGAGAGAACAGATGTTGTGGCCTAGCAACTGCGGGTCCTCGGGAACTTAGACAGGAAATTGGATGTCTACAAGACCTAAGTACTGAGAGTCTGGTTCCCAGCCAAGCAGTGATGGCGCACGCCTTTAATCCCAGAACTCTAGAGGCAGAGGCAGGTAGATCAAGTTTGAGGCCAGCCTGGTCTGCAGAGCGAGTTCTAGGACGGTCAGGGATACACAGAGAAGCCCTGTCTCAAAAAGCCGGAAGGAAGGAAGGAAGGAAGGAAGGAAGGAAGGAAGGAAGGAAGGAAGGAAGGAAGGAAGGAAGGAAGGAAGGAAGGAAGGAAGGAAGGAAGGAAGTTACTTTTCAGGGTTAAGCCTGAAAACCTGAGTCTGGGGCTCAGGACACGTAGGGTGAGAGGGTGTGGACATTGGAGGATAACTTGGCTCTGGCACATTATCCTCCAATTCCTCCCACGTGCGCACATACTTTTCGGAGGGAACAGTGAGCGCACCAGAGTGCCTGCAGCTGCCAGAAAAGACCTCGGGCAGGAAGAGGTCTTAACAATTGGCTCTTAAAACCACTCCCAGACTTACCAGTCACACTGGGCTCAGCACCCACCTAAAGCAAAACCCACACACTGCCGACACATGCACACAAAGAGAGAGAGAGAGAGACAGAGGGAGAGAGAGACAGAGACAGAAACAAGACAAATGTAATAAAAATTATAATTGTAAGAAATTTATCTGATAACTCATTAAAGTGAAAGAGACAAAGTAAAACCCAGCTTATCATTTTAATATCACCACTGAGCTCTAAACACCCACCATCTTTAATATTTGGTATTATGACCTCTAGGAATTTTATCAACTCACGTTTTTAGTTCATTAACACCAAATAAACTATATCTCAACTACTTTTAGCACTTAACATACCTCCAACATAATATACTAATAAATAAGGATCTGCCCAATGTCTACATAGAAGTTCTCATTTGCATATAGATTGCTGATTGGTGCATAGATAGAAGTGCTCATTTGCATATAGATTGCTGATTGGTGCATAGAGAGTCTCTAATTTATTCCCTTCTCTGTTTGTTACTGTTTGTGGTTTCAAATTTCTCATCACTATAAAAACAAAATCGTGATCAACTTCCTTGTGCATACATATTTTCATGTTTGCCTGATGGTTCCTTGGAATAAATTCCTAGAATTATTGACTCAAAGATGAGCCGTTTACATTTTGATCATGGAGCCAAACTGCCTTCTAGAGAAACGTCTTAACTTTGTGCAAGCCCCCTAGCTGTCTTCGGCAACACTGCAAATTGTCCTTCTTGCCTTTGTCAGTCAACCCCAAACAGTAGCTGTCTCGTCATTCCTGTCTGTGTGATTCTGCACTCACCACCGACCTTTCTACCCGGAGACCTTGTCAGGAGAGCACACACTCTGGCCATCCTACACCTTCACCATTGCTTTTCGATTAGATTTCTCATCAGCCTACAAAACAGTGGGTTTTGTTATGACCATTTCCAATACACGTGACGTTCTCCCCTTTACTTCGGACAGTGTACGCATGCAAAGTTCCACCTGCTACGAAGCTGAAGTCACCTCTCACATGTCCCAGCTTTACTGCAACCCCAGAAGGGCCACTTTGCACGCCTTGTCTTCTTTCAATTCCATCTTTGTAAAAGTAACGACTATTTGTGTCCCTCTTCGTCAAGAAGCTGCCTACAGGCTCTCAAGACTAAGGAACAAGTTTCCCATACTAGGGAAGTGATTTCCAGTCTGGAAAGGGGTCCAAGGATGTGGGCCACCATCAGGCCTGGAGTGTCACCTTTGATGTCACAGTTGAACTTTTTATTTTGACCCCTATTGACGAAGCATGACTTTAGCCATCCCCTATCTCCCCGGGTCTACAGTCCATGGTGAAAGGGCAATTCATGCAGTATCTCAGGGAAGAGGCAAGCTTCTTAGGGCTTCATCGTCTCCATCCTCCTGCCCCAGTATCTGTTTACATGTCTTCCTCCTGTCTGGACTTTGACCACTGGAACCAAGGACCAGACCCATCGATGGTGTCTCTGCAAGCCTTTTCCAGACTGCTCCAGAGGGAGTCCTCTCACTAGATTCTGAGGCTGAAGCTTCAGAGACAATTGTAGGTCTTGATAGGCATGGGGCATCGTTACATTGTACCCTATGACGGGGGGGGGGGGGTCTAGGAATTTGTCACATCTTTTCTTTTATCATTGGGCTGATCCAAATGTCTGTGTTCCCTCAAAATCTGTGTTAAAGCTATGCCATCCAGTGTGGTGGCTTTTGCTGACCTTGAGAGGCTGTTAAACCGTCTATGGAGCCTTCATGAGTGGAATAAATACCAGTAAATCCACAGTAGGGAATACTATTTATGAGCTAAATAGCCATCCCTCAACAAGAAGCCTTTCCAGTGTATGGTATTCTGTGAGAGCAGACAGGGTACCACCTAGAGTCCTTCATATCTCTGTCTGGGCATCTGCTTTGGGAAGCATCTGCTCAAGACACCCTTTTAAAAGAAGAGTTGCCAAGATTTTACCACTAATTAACTTGGCCAAATCACGTGACTACTAAATGAACAATGGCAGATCGCAACTCATGGGCAACTTCACTCAACCACCATACTGTCAACGTCCCAAACCCAGGCTGGGCAGCCCTGCAGGGACTTGAGACGCTTTAGGCTGCACACAGACGGATTCTTTTGTTTTTAGTGTAAAGTGGGTTAGAAAAGTAATGTAACACATGAAGTCCTACGGCACACACTAGGGCTTTAAGGAAAGATGGCTGCTGAGCCTCAACGTTCACTTGCCATTCTTACTACGTTCGTACAGAAAGGACTCAACGTGGTTTCCTTAAACAGAAAAGTGGAACATAAATAAAAAGAAACATTCAAGAAAATTGAATTGGCCAAAAGACTTCTTAAATCTTATTGCAATTAAGGACACAGCTCTTCTGAACATTCTTAAGCTTCAAGGTCAGCAGGTCAAGTTCCTGAGAGCTCCAGCAAACCTATGCCTCCTCACAGGCATCCCCCTTCTGTCTTGAAGATGTTCCTCCGCTTTGTGAGCCTCCATTCTTCATGACTTTCTCTGGCGCTTTCTTCTTCTAACCGGAAGGTGTCAGGCAACGACAGCTCTGTTGCTTAAAGCAGCTGAGTGGAAATGGGAGTCCATTGTGAGATCTTCCCTGGTGGCGTAGAATGATGTGCACCCTGCACCTAAGGGGAGAGGGTGGAAAAAGATAAAACACACCCATGGTCCATGCAAGTTACAGTGTAAGATGAGCCCAGCACTGAATGGAAACTTTTACTCGTGAACTAATTTAGGGCATTTTTTAAAATTAAAAAAAAAAGTGACAGAAATATGAACTTATCCCCATGCTCGTTGCTATTCTATTCATAATATCCAGAAATTAGAAATATCCAGCCTATAAATCCATTAACTGGAGAACGGGTAATGAAATGTGGTACATTGACACAATGGAATATTATTCAGCTATTAAGAAAAATGAAATTATGAAAATTTCAGGAATATAATGGAGCTAGAAACAATTATCCTGAAAGATCCAACCCAGACCCAGAAAGGCAAACACTGTATGTTTGTAACACCACTTACATGTGGGTGTTAGTTTTTAAGCTTACACAGAGATTAGGCAGCTAGTGAGAGACCAGGAGAGAAGAGGGAACTCTTCCAGTGAGGGGGGATAGAATAGAGTGATAGGAATAAAGGGGAAGTTAGAACATGAACTGAATGGGTTAGTGATCGGAAGAGGAGCAGAGGAGAGGGGAGGGAACACAAAGAATAATTGATATGAAAGGCTTATTTAAAAGCTATATGGAACCCTAACACTCCAGGAGCTCCCTAAAATATTCACACATATAAGAAGTTGAAATGGAGTCACCATATAATGGAGAGACAATATCCAACTTAAGACACCTCCAACACAAGAATTGGGTATTGTATTTTTGAGTTGTTAGCCAGCTGGGTACTATAGACACCTCCATCAAAACCTTACAGTCACTCATGGTATTGGTTACTCCATAACGGATGGCAGACTCTATTAAAGACACCACATCCTTATGTCATTGAACATGAAGAAATAGAGCAGGTGGTCGGCTGGAGGCTTCACTCCTAATGGCTACCTTTGTAATGCTACAAATTACTACCCACGCTCCCAGATGAGAAGACTAATCATCAATCAAACCCTGTGGACCCCCAGAGTGACCTGCCTGCAGGAGAGGCTTCCTGGGGTAATGCAGGCATAAATGTCATGTGAGTAACCAACCATTTTTTTTAATGCATTTAAGGTCTGCTCCACAAAATAAAACCTATGTCTGACATAGTTAATGAGTTCATGAACCTGAGACTGAGTAGGCTATGGGCCCTAGAGAAAAACATACTACTGTTCTGCTAAATGAACATAACAGAGAAACAACCCCTCTGCCATTGCCGTTCCCACAGATCACTACACCACTCGGTCCTCTTCTTGCAGTGGATGGCAATTAACACGAGACCTACAGCTGGATGATGCGCAGATAATGAGAAACTTTGGAATATTCAGTCCTGTGGGATGTCTCCATATCACCCTTTCCCAGTGGCAGAAACGGGATGAACATTCTTAAGAGCCAGATGTGGTAAAGGATGCGTGGGAAACCGTGTCTTCTAGACACAACAGGAATAATGCCCTGATGAACTCAGAGACTGTGACTACGTGGACAAGACCTGCCCAGGTTCAAGACAAATTCCCAGCTCATGGAACAAGAAGGGAGCACAAAGTTCAGGCCCTAACCAAGGAGGCATCTGCAAAATCCGTTCTCACCCATAGAGTGACACTGAGTCTCTCAGTCACTCTCCAGAGCTGGCCTCACGATCAAGAGTAGTTGACGACACAAATTGGACTCCATGTTTCTGCTTTGGGTTTTTGTGTGTATGTGTGTCTGTGTGATTGTGTGTGTCTGTGTGTTTGTGTGCTTTTCTTTGGACTTTTTTAAGAGAGTGAAGGAGTAGGATCTGGGAGAAGCTGGAGGAGGGGAAAGAATATAGTCAAAAGTATATTGCATGAATCTCTACAAGATAGATAAAAACAAAAAGAATAAAAATGAAAAATTTCACAGGTGTGCATTGACATAGTAGAAACGAGCAACAGCTATCCCAGTGCGACAGGAACTATCCCACGCTCGCTCATGATGCCACCGCTGCACCTAGTTCCAGGAGCGTCTCGGTAATTATGCATACGCCCCTCTCTTAGTAATGCAGGATCCTTACATGATAAACCTAGGCAGAGAGAGAGACAGACAGAGACAGAGAGATCAAGAACCTGGAGACAGCAGACTCAGACCCCCCCCATTCCCACCCCCAACACACACACACACACACACACACCCCTGAACACTGGCAATCGCTGTACCTACAGTGTGAGAAACTGCTTTAAATTCCTACTGACTGAATGACTGAAATGGGGGGAGGGCGTGGAATGCAAGTGCACACCTCCAAAACAGCAGGATCATGATAACTTCATGGATCCCCATTAGGTTACATCATAGACCAAATGAGGGTTTGTGTTTTAAAATGGGGAACAAGGGCAAGCAGCATTAGGCCTCTCCTGCTTTTCAGTGGAACGCTGTTTGTGTCCTCATGGGCTCTTTACCAGTGGTTGCTAAGATGAAATTCCACCACTCTGTACTTGCCGGCAACACGCGTGGCCTGGTGCTTTCATATAACAGATGTTTCCATGACAGAGAGACTCATAAATAGTTATGCTCATTATCCCTAATAATTAAACTCAAACAGGACCCCAATTAAGGAATCCACCCATAGTAGCCCCCTGAAGACATTAACTCGGGTTCAGAAACTCTAACCGACATATGTTTAAATTGAAATCCGAATAGAGCGGCCGCTAAAAATGTGTGATTGTTAAAGCCTCTTGCCGAGCTGGAAGGAGGTAAGAAACTGTGAAAGAAAGCCATTCAGACAATGTGTGAATGTCCCATCTGCCAGGGATGGGAAGGTCGACTACCTAGGGCTAATTAAACGGAACTGAAGGACTGGGAGGAGAGTGCGGCATGGCATGCCTTCCTCCTATGTTAGGGAGGTCAGATGGTGTAGACGCCTCGGGGCTATGCAAGTCTTCCCTGTTGAAAATGTTATTATTGTTGTTATTATTATCATAATCATCATTATCATTACTAGATTTTTTTTTCAAGATCCTGATGAGAGAAAGCACAATCTACAGAATGATTTCACTGTAAAATTTAGTACTAAAAACTCCCCTTTCCCTAAACCCAAAATCTTGAATCGGGAAGATTTCTCTGCCTGAGACTGGGCCTCTCACCCCCCTGAATGCCCAGTTGTTGTGCCCTTTTTTTCCTATATAATCCAGAATTAAGCATCTAATTCAAGTGAATAATTAAATAAAAAGGCAATACAGGGAAAGACAGATCAAAACCTTTTGTTTCTCGGTACGGCACAGATAGAGCCATTAATGTATCTTCTTGACAGAAAGGTACGGCGCGTGCCCTCACTGAGCGAGAAGACACTGCTTCCGGGATAGAAGCTCTAGGTTGTTCTTTAGGCATCTGACATTGACCTGTCCATCTTGACATACGAGCACCCAGATTTTCCTGCTGAAACTCATCTTCCTTGAGTCTCAGTCCGTGCAACTCCAGACACACAGCATTACTCAAATACTGGGTACCACCTTGCTACATTTTACCTAGACCTCTTTTACCAGGCCTATGTCTCCATCACTTACTGTTCAGCATTGCTGTGTTGTCTGTTCAAGAGAGTTGCCCTTGACCAGACAGTTGGCACCTGGGCAGTAGTTCATGTGTGTACATGCATGCACACACACACACACACATACACACACACACACACACACACACACACATTGGGGCCTACCACCAATGACTATGTTATGGAAGTCTATTCTCTTCCTCACCTTAAAGTGAAACCAACTTCATGGCACAACTGGATAGCCCAAGTGGGATCCTGTTGTAACTGACTCCTGCTGAGATCTCTATTGCCCTGAGCTGTTTCTCTCATTTCCCAAAATCTCCATGTTTCCTCTCCTAGAAAACTCAGCCTCAGGTATGAGAAGCACCAACACCAACTACCTCTCCCTCACCCACCTAAAGAGGAACCACAAACTACACTGGAAGAAAGACCTGGCTCTAGGCTTCCCAGTTAGGTAAGCTAGGGGATTATCTTTTTTTTTTCTTAAATTAATTTGGATCAAGCTTTGAGAGACTTGTAAACTGGAGGATGTAAAAAGATATTCAGATTACATGGTTTATATGTTTTTTGGTACATAAATATTTATTAAACTATCTATTGTAAAGAACAGTTTCTGTCCTACCCAGTCTTGCAGCCATTCAGTCCCAAAGAAATATAGAGTCTTATATTAATTATAAACTGTATGGCCTATTAGCATAAGCTTATTATTAACTAGCTCTTATGACTTAAATTTACCCCAAAATTCTTGTCTATGTTTAGCCATGTGGCTTGGTACCTTTTCTCAGTGAGGCATTCTCATCTTGCTTCTTCTGTGTCTGGCTGGTGATTGCATCTCTGCCTTTCCTCTTCCCAGAATTCTCTTAGTCTAATTGCCCCGCCTATATTTCCTGCCTTCTATTGGTCAATCAGCATTTTATTAAGTCAATATGAGTAACAAATCTTTACAGTGTACAAGAGCATTATCCCGCCGTAATCTACTGTTTCATTCTACTATGTTAGGATCTGTAGGCCTAGGGCAGAAAGGACATAGCCCCTGACCCCATGTCTACTTAAACGTCATTCTCTGAGCAGACAGCAACAACATTTCAGAATAGTGTATATTAATAAAAATGGAGAACACCAAAGAGAGACAATTAAGTAGTATAAGTATATGGCAGAGCATAGGAACCCCTCTCAAGAAGATTTCCTGGTGGGGGCAATATTGTCCCTGACACAAAAAAAAAGTGGAGTCATGCAGGAAAACATTATTCCAGCTAGAAGAATCTGTAAACATGGTGAGCAAAAGGAAGCAGAAGGGCAATATATCTGCTAAGGCTCAGGAATGTTAGTTTGACCTGAATATGAGCACTACCCCCTGCCCGAGGAAGTGTTCCACACCTACCCTTCAACTGAGGAAATATCCTACTCTGTAAAGAAAGCAGCACCCCAGGACCTCCAGTTCAAAGGAAATGACAAGTCACACATATGAATCGGGCATACTCTGCACAGCACTTCAGTCGTTCATACACTGCACAAGACTTTATTCATGTATACAAACACACTTCCCAGAGTCTATTTTCCTCTCCCTCCCCTTCATTCCTCTCCTCCTCTCCCTCCCCCTCTCCTCTATCCCCCCTTGCTCTTCTTGTTCCCTTCTCTCCATGTCTCTCTCCCCAGCTCCATATTCCAAATGTCTCCAATAGTGTGTTGTATGCCAACAGGAACCATGACCAAAGCTTCCTCTCAAAGGACAAAAGCACTTGTCTGGTCCCCCTACAGAGAGTTAATAAGAGTGTGGCAACACTTTGCAAACTTAGAAGAACACCTAGTAATATCCACGGATTTACAAGAAGAAATTAACGAAGCGATGGACAACAGACCAAACAATGATGTACTCAACTTCTCCTTTCGTTAAACCAAGTAAGCATACTCGACGTAGAAGTATAAACCTGGCTGCACATCCTTTTGCTCACCACCTCCCAACAGGGTCACCAGCTAACCCCTTTGTGGGTGACATTGGCGTTCTTAGGACCCACTCGCTCCTGAAAACCCCATCAGCTGACCTCCAGAGTCTGTGGGAACATTTCCTACTCCACCCGTATTACCTGTAAACTGCCCAAAGTCTCCTCATGGAGCAAGTGCATTTATTCCATCTCCAAGAGTCTCCGTTGTCCTGACAGTCCCAGATCAGCAAAAGCAGTTACAAGTACAAAACCTCTTCCAGGTCTCAAGGCGCGGTCACAGCTGTGAACCCTAGGAGGTACAAATCAGATCCACCTTAAGCCTACAGAAGAGGCATAAAATTCTCTTTAGTGAGATGAGGGGCTTTTCTTTCCCAGGAATCTCTACCCCCTTCCAGAACCACCATGAGGTTCATTTGGATGTGCCTGTCTCCCTGAGTCCTGACTCAGAAAAAAAGCATTTTCCGTTTTCTTCTCTCCTGTCTTTTCCTTTCAGATGCCAGCCAGTGCCTAAGTGCACTTTCTCTGGTGCTCTGAGCTTTTCCACTTTCTCTGAATTTCCCCTCCCAGCCATGTGGTCACTTGCCACCATGTGGCTGGCCTCTCTGCTGGCATCATTCAAATGTTGTGGCTCTTCCCTTTCTGTTCTCCATCTCCCTTCTCCAGTCAGCTGCCCAGACTTACAGCTTGATTGCCCTGGGGCTTTTCCTTTAACTAACAAAATTGTACTTAAACAGCTTTTCAATCTGCTCTTAAATTCATTTGCTAGTAAGACTAAGAATACCAAGAGGGAACCTCAATTTCCCTAGTAACACAACTTCTTATTAACCCTGTTGTTAGGATCCAAACCCAGGACAAATGGCTAAGATGCCTATCTAACATATCAAAGTTGACCTGGTCACCAGGTACTCCCTGCCCCTGTTACAGGTCTCTGCCGGCTGGCAAACCCCACCCCACCCCCAACCCTGAACAGGAGGGGATGCGGAACTCTTCCCTAAATAAATCCAACCATTTTCATTACCTGTTCCTTTTGTATTTTGGGCCGCCTCGCTGCTACACCTGGCCTAGGAGCACTCATGTTTCCTTTCTCTTTTCTTTTTTCCATTCATCTCTATAAGCTGGGGAGGCTCCTCAGAACTCTCCTCTCAAGGGAAACCCTTGTAAGGGATTTACCCGGTTATCCTCTCCTCAGCCTGAGGTGGATATTGTTGTTTCTGGTTCTGAGAAGGCCTCAAGCTGTTAGGTCCAGAGATATGCAAAAGATGGAAGACCTACCACCAAAGTCTATGAAACCAGAAGCAGACTTTATTTCAGGAAGAAAATAAATAAAAATAAAACATCACCACAGGGCAAAAAAGCTTATCAGCTATAGCTGTGGCCACAGCCAGAGTTTGGGCTTCTGTAGCTGTGGCAATGGGCGCTGGTTTTGAGCCTCTTCTTAGAGTAAAATCAAGCACCAGGTGTGGCTCAAAGAGCTTTTACAGCCTTGAGGTCAGTCTTAAAGTCCCATTACATTTTAAGTTTTATAGCTTTTGGTTACAGGACGTTAGGACGTTAACTTAGAGTGTTTATGAGAGCCCATGGCTGACACAGCCACTGTCCACTGTCCCTGAAAGGATGCAAGGCAGAGAGCAGAGTCACATGGGGGACAGTTTAAATGAAGGGAATACAGCACAGAGGGTCCCATAGAGGCAGCAGTTAGAAGCTAACCTTTGCAGGACCTGCCTGGCTGGGAGGCTGGGAGGCAGGAGACCACTGTTAAAAGTTTACCTCTGTTCACATAGTTGCCAGGATGTCTGCTCTTAAAACAGAAGGTGTTTGTTAAAGGTTGACAGTGGCTGCCTGCTTTATTTTTTTCTTCTTCCAAAATGTATTTGTATTTATAAAACCGTGTTTCTCTATTCCTGTACCCTTTATTTCTGTATTCTACTCCTGGACTCTTCAGAGCCACCTTTCCTACTGCCCCAGTGCAGACAGTGTGGCTTCTTTCTCGGTGGCTCTAATCCCTTTAACAGCCGTCTTCAAGCGTGCTCCTTGCTTCTCTTATGGCTAAAATGCAAGTTGTTCCGGCCCTTCTGCCCAAGCTGTGGGCTCCTAAGTCTCATTATAAGCCAGGAAGGAAACGGAAGCAGCTGGAAACACCAGAATACTCAACTACCTTGAAACCTCCCTGCCAATGAACATGCTGAAGTTCAGTCCCATAGAAAGACTCAGAGAAGAAAAGAAAGAAAGAGAGAGAGAGAGAGAGAGAGAGAGAGAGAAAGAAAGAAAGAAAGAAAGAAAGAAAGAAAGAAAGAAAGAAAGAAAGAGAGAGAGAGAGGAAATGTTTAAATGTTTACAAGTTTTCTGGAATAGAACATGTAACCCACATCCCCTGTTAAGTCTTTGTTTCCCTTGGGAAGCTCCTGGACACAGTCTCTGCTGAGACTGAGATGATACGGAGACTACTGATACAGAGATGTACCTCCGTCAACATTCTGAGATCCCCCTTTGATTGTCCATTAAACCCGATTTACAGCACCTTCATTTTCTTCTAGCTCGTTTCTCTCAACGTTTCTAAATTCCTCCCACAAAGCAGTTCCAAATACTTGAGAATCCTGTGGACAGTTTTAGTCATTGGTAAGAAGCCCTTTATTCAATACCGCCACAGAGGCTTATATACCCAACAGTCAGGTGGGCCAACAGGTGAAAACCTTATCCTCTGATCCTCAAGGCCAAGGCAACACGTGCTTGTGAAGCAGAGCTGGTAAACAACTTTGACACAGCTTTCAGTAATTCAAATCAGAAGAAAAGTAAAGGTCTCTAGCAGGGAAGAGCAGCTGGAGGCAAAAATAAAGGGAAAGGCATTCTTGGTACCAAGTTTGTGTCAGTCAGGCCTGTGGCACAACACCTCCGACGCAGCCTTGGGAGAGATGTTCAGTTCCTTTCCCCATCCGGCACCCTTGGCTGCGCTGATCCCGAGGGTGAGCAGGACAGAATGGTACCAGAGGCTGCTTGTCTTACGGTGAACAGAGAGATGTTCCCTTCTGTAATACGAAGGAAGTTTCTTGTTTCCTGCAAAACACTTCCACTTGGCTAAACCATGAGAGGAGACCTGGCTTTCCTCACTTCTAGGCCTTTCCAGACAGCTAATACAATTCCCTCCTCAGAACAGCACTCGGTGAGAATGCATTTATGAAGGAATGGGTGGAGAAATACTGATTTATATCCACACACTTATATTTATACAAAAATAAACGCAGGGCAAATCGTTTCCTCCATTCTTGCATATGCTGTGAGATTTTCAAATCTAAGTATTCCATTCTCAAGTTGGCCTCCTATAGCACCCAACCATATATGGGTGTTGGGACCATTTGGAGTCCTGGCCTCCAGCTGCTCTTCCCTGCTAGAGATCTTTACTTTCCTTCTGATTTGAGTTACTGAAAGCTGGGTCAAAGTTGTTTACCCAGCTCTGCTTCACGAGCATGTGTTGCCCTGGCCTTGAGGATCAGAGGATAAGGTTTTCACCTGTTGGCCCACCTGACTGTTGGGTATATAAGCCTCTGTGGTGCTGTTGAATATCGGGCTTCTAACCAGTGACTAGAGGTCTGTGTCTCTGTCTGTCTGTCTGTCTGTCTGTGTCTGTCTATGAAGAGTCATCTCCCAAGGACAGAACTATTTACGCGTTCTGATTCTTCTTCTGACCTCTGCTACACGCTTCCCTGTGTTTTAAAATTCATTGAGTCTCAGATTGCATGTGCGTATCTTGGCTCACCATGTGAGAGGATTCAGCCTGTGGTGGCTTGGTCCTATGCTCTAGAGCAGAACTCCCGGTGACAGGAACGCATGGGAGGAGAGGGGTGTCCTTCACTTCATGGTACCCATGCAGAGCAGACACCCTGGCAGCCAGGAAGCAGCAGAACCGCTACCAGAAGGGACCAAGTCAAGATACTGCTCCAAGGAAGCAACCCCACTCTATTCTGAATACACTTTCTCGGTGGCGTCTTTTCGCATGCAGTTTGCAGTGTTTACCACCAGATGGCGCAACAAACCTCGCGTCAAGCAATTAAGATTTAGACTATTTAGACTATGAAGAAAATGAGAGTGGCTGAACTCTTGTCATTCAAAAAATTAAATATTCTTTTGCCGTACAACACTAATACAAGCAGAAGTAACAAGACATACTTCTTAATATGTGGTAACAAGGTGTTTAATAACAGTGCAAACTAAGCTACTGCAGCCCGTGTTCTTTGCGTGGACTTTCCCTCTCCTAAGCACATTTGCCTTTTTAATATTTTGGAGTCTTCGGCATCTTTCCCAAACGGGCCCAGGTCTGTCAGCCTCGTGCTTGCTTTGTATCTAAAACCCTAGACACTAGCCACATGCTGCTCCCCTGTCTGCATTGTTGGCCTCCAGTGTTGTTTCACGCTGTTACCCCACCTGTCAATCATTCCTACTCAACTCGTAGGTGTTTTTTTTTTCCTCCAAACATAAAATATGGAAATATCAACTCTCAAATCAACAGTAGACAGCTGGGCCTTCTCGGGAGCATTTGACTATCAGGTGTCACAACGGAAAGAATGGGCAGGTGCTGCTCACACAGTCGATACCCAGAAGTTTGTTAAGCTTATCTGTAGGGGAGAGGACAGGCCACCCCACAAAAGCCACAGCAGTGGCTCCAGGAGGGGGTGTAAAGTCGTGAGAGCACTATGGAAGCGGGTAGGGGGATGTAAGGAAAACAACTTGCTCCCCATTGAGACAGAGGCTATATGATGACTGCCGTCAGTCGGTAGGTTAGCTTGGAAGCAGCACTGTTGAAATTAGCCTTGCTTCCTTTCAAAGGGGAAGGCGAAGTCCAAACCTAACCTCAGCACTCACATCTGCCTGGCCGAGAACCTCGTAGTTTTCGCATAAAATGCCAGCTGAGTCAAAAGAGACTTTCTAGAGCAGGGGTGGGAAGGGGCACACAGTTTTCCTTTCTGCTTTCTTTCTCTGTGATGTCATGGTGAGCTTTATCAGACACCGCATCCCTGAAAAGCAGCTCTAGTTAAGTAACCCCCTCCTAACCCTTTTGTGTCCCAAGAAAGGGCACCCTGCCCTCGTGCCCATTCCTCATAACTAAGAGACTTGCTCACTGACAGCCTTGGCTATATAATAAACCCCAGGGTGTCTCTCGCTTTTCTGTGAGATGTTCTCATTCATGATGGTTTTGCCTATTGTGAACTGAACGAAGCCAGCTCCTCAGTGGTCTTTCAATTCCCCCATCCACTTCCCTTTCTCTGTGGTTCATGCATTTGGGCAGCAGCTTAAGGGGAGGCTAACTCTTCCCTCTCTCCCCAGGCTATGCAAACCCCACTGAGAAGACAGGGAATAGGATTCACCTCTCCCAGGCCATCCTTGACAACGCTCCGGAAATTATTGCTGAACTGTTTGCAAGAAGCCCAATGTCAAAGTCCAGGAGTTGGGACGTTTATTCCACGTCAGCACCGCCCTGCTAGGTGAAGAACCTCCTACCTCATCTGTTTCTGAGGCAGGCTGATATGCATGATGGTTAGGGAGGAATCCCACAGCATAGCCTGTGAGAGAAGGGATTAGAGGAACAGCCAAGCTCCACTGAGTAGAAGAAACATAGTTGGCGGGACGTATGGCCCATGAGGACTTTGGCTCAGTGGTTTCCTGTCATTTGCTGCTCTTATGACCTCCCTCAGAACAGCCCCCCATTTACTCACACACCTCCTGCCTAGCCTCCCCTTCCCAGCTCAACTGCCACATAAATCCAAGTGGCCTTTGCACCAGAGTTCCCTTCCTGAAGGTGCTCAGCAAACCTTACCTGCCCTAGGGCTTTCTCCGTAAATGCTGAAGAAAAGAACTTGGGGTCCAAAGGGCTGAAATCTAACTTCTGGTTCCCTGCAGTGTTTATCTTTACGCAGTTTCTACCACAGCGTGGAAGCCCCATTGCCCATCAGGGGGTGTAGATTGACTAGGGCCTGGGCTGGAAAGTTCTGGCATCGGCAACTGTGAGGTACAAATGAAAAAGGAGGACGATTAGAAAAATCTAGAATCCAAGTGACTGTGGGGGTGGCCAGTAGCACTCAATACATAATTTCCAAAGTAAACTTAGTCAAAATAGTCTAAAAATAGGAATACTGGCTGGGTAGTGGTGGCGCACACCTTTAATCCCAGCACCTGGGAGGCAGAGGCAGGTGAATCTCTGTGAATTGGAGGCCAGTGTGGTCTACAAAGACAGCCAGAGCTGTTACATAGAGAAACCTTGTATTGAAAAACCAAACCAACAAAAACAAAACAAAGCAAAAAACCGAGGAGTACTGAAAATTGTACTCTAAATTCTATGTTTGAAACAGACAAAGGGGAAAAAGTGAAGAGGGTGTGTGGCCCTTGAAGCATGGGGTGTGCATAGTTAAAGGAAGCGGGTCCACAGGAATGTGTGTTTATTTCCGGACATTTCTGCTCACGCTGGGTATACAGCTCAGCTAGAATGGTGTATGGTGCAAGGCAGCATTCCCGGGAACCTCTCTACACATTCCGCAAGCGTTGCGGGGCTTTCTGAACAAGCACCACACTTCCCTAGTTCTGGCCGAGCATGGCCTTGGACACAATGTCGGTCGGTGCTTGTCTTACCGGCTACAAGGAATGGACTTTCTGCCCTGTGAGCTCCTACGCTTACATTCTGGGGCTTTGCACTCATTGAGATGGGAACCCTGTGTATTCAGTTACAAGATGGTTCTGTTTTGGTTTGGATTGTTTTGTTGTTGCTGTTTGTTTTTATTTGGGGGGTGCTGTTCTTAACAGAGGGCACATTAGCTGTTTTTCTCCTGGCGTGATAGACCACAACCAAGGAAAATTCTAGAAACATGGAGACCTGAGAATGTTGAGTCACAACACTGGATTAGGGGTGGTGACGGAATGAAGACAGAACAGACACACAGACACGGGAACAGTAAAGCTGGGATCAGATGGGGTTCTCTACAGCTACCACAGCCGATATCCTCCGCAAGTTTATTAAGTTCAGCACGCAGGGAGGGCCTAACTTGTCTCTGGGGAGCAGTCCTGGGCTGTAAACACCCGGAAGCAGGAACACAGTTGCTAGTCTTTGTACACGTTGATCAGTCTGCCTTACACATAAAGACTCAGACTACGGGAAAAGCTTCGCCATTTGAGTCTCGGCCATATGGGTAATGGCAGCTCTGTCAACTGTTTTATGGGTCCGAGGCAGTGCTGTACTCAACATGGCCATGGCCGTGTCAAAATACACATTTACTCCGGACTTCACTCATTCGGGCTTCCTCAACTCTTTTTCATAGAGAGTTTATGTGCTCCCACAGTTCAGTTCCCGAAGGCTAAGAGTCCATCCTGACAGGGAACATAGCAGCAAGTGACAAGCTGGACACTTGAAGGGAGGCTGAGAGCTCATCTCCTCGGCTCCAAGCACTGGTGTGGAAAGCAGAGCCTGCAAGCTGAAGTAGGTGAGACTTTTTATTCTCAAGGCGCTCTCTCTCTCTCTCTCTCTCTCTCTCTCTCTCTCTCTCTCTCTCTCTCTCTCTCTGTCTCTGTCTCTCTCTGTGAGAGAGACATGCTTCTTCCACCAAGGTGAACCTACCGCAAACCGGGCCACCAACTGTTCAAATACCCATGACTCTGGGAGACAGTTCTCACCCAAACCACCACAGAAGGCAATAACGTGCTTAGTGGTACAGAATGAAGATGTGTTGTACTGTCTGACGTGGCACACGGGGCTTCAGCTTGAGAATTGTTGCTCACCGTGTAGGACAACACAGTTTTGATCACCGGAAGCAGAAAGTGAGCCCTTGCGTGCTAGTAAATGCATTTTGCTGAAAATTTGACAAGCTTTGTGACTTCAATCCTTATTCTGGCTAGTAAAGATATTATTTCAAAGTCTATGCCTTCTGCCCCCCAGAATTGATAGCCAGCTCTGCCTGTAGGCTCAAATCCTACTGTTTGCTGCCAACGACACACTAGTCATCAATAATTTTGCATATCTCTCCTGGTGTGCTCACGTTCATATGTCCCGGTCTGAACTGTTTTAGGACAGGTAAGGTGCCTATCCTCTGGGAGGAGACTCCTCAGGCGATGTCCATGCCTGTATCTTTTCCGCGGTAGAGGCCTAATTAATAGGGAGCCAAGGCAAGACAGCAGCCTGCTTAGCCAATTGCATGTGAAAGTACTTAGAGTTAAAAGTCTTGTCTTGTTTGAAATTCACACCAAGCAAAAGACAGGAGCTACAGGGCTAGACCTGGAAAGCACGTCCTCAGGGGACTTTTCATTTGAACAACCGGCCCCATTCTACTTTGCTTCCTGACACTGAGATAAACATCAAGGCCTAAGGCAGTTAGGTGAGGGAAGGGTTTATTTGGCTGACACTTCTGGAATACCACCCATCAGGAAGGGAAGTCAGCGCAGCCAAGCAAGAACCAAGGCAGAAATCAGTGGGACTCTGTGTTGGCCTGATCTCCAGCGTGCTCCTGGACAGAGTTTTTCTTTAAAAAATATTAAAACCTTTATTCCCCCTGTTATTTTTGAGGTTATAATTGCATATTTCTTCCTTTCTTCCCTCCAGATCATCCCATATACCTGCCCTTGCTCTTTATAATCCAAGCCCTCTTTTCCTATTAATTGTTGTTACATATAATATATATTCCTAAATGGTATCTGTTTAGTCTGTATGCGTGTCTGCCAGCTTTTTAATGTAACCCAGAGCCACATGCTCACGGGATAGTTCTGGCCACAGTAGCCTGGGCCCTTCCATATCAATCAGCTGACAAGAGAATTCCCCGCAGACAGGGCTACAGGTTAATCTGATGGAGGGGTTCTTCAGTTGAGGTTTTCTCCTCCCAGGTGACTCTAGGTTTGTGTCAAATTGACAATAAAATCTAACTAGCACACAGCAGGGTTTGGGCGAACGCTTCCAATCCCAGCACTTGGGAGGCAGAGGCAGGTGGATCTCTGAGTTCAAGACCAGCCTGGTCTACAAAGCAAGTTGCAGGACAGCCAGAGCAGTTACATGGAGAAACCTTGTCTTGAAAAAGCAAACGAATGGAAAAACTGGGTAAGGAAAATGTGGTACATTTACACAATGGAGTGCTAGTCAGCGGTAAAAAAACAATGACATCTTGAAATTTTCAGACAAATGGACAGAACTAGAAAAAGCCGTCCTCGGTGAGGTAACCCAGACCCAGAAAGACAAATATAATATGTACTCACTTGTTGGCAGACAAAAGACATAAAGCAAAGGACAACCCGCCCACAGGCCACAACCCCAGAGAATCTAGGTAGCAAAGAGGACCCTGAGAGAGAAATACATGGATCTGCCTAGGAAGGGGAAAAATACAAGAACTCCTGAGTAAATTGGGAGCGGGGAGGGTGGGGGTGGGGGAAGTGGAAGGGGAGAGGGGAAGAGGGTAGGGGAGTGGGAAATAAATACATAGCACATTCCTATCCAAACAATTAAAATGAGAAAGAATTAAAATATAAGAAAAAGGCCCAAATAGTAGAGGTGCCAAATAATGAGGCCGAATATTTGGTTGAAAATCTATTTAGCATCTCTCAGTGGACGATAACAAGGCCCCATATAGCCTTATTAAGATGAGGATATGTTTCTTATTTATTGTCTTGTTAGCGGCAGATTCTGATAGAGCGATTTTCAGGGCTGAAACTCTTGATTTTCTACTAACAGTGGAACTAACAGCAAACCTGCATTTAGATTTAATTTATAGGCCTTTAACACATCTTTAAATGTGGATTTCTCCAAATGCCCTTGTTGTTTTGTTGAGACAGTCTATACGGATGTGGGACCCTGCTAAAGTAATTGAGAGTAATGCATGGGGCCCCATGCACTATCTCAACCAAACTCCGACACACCGTTGTCCAGCAATTGCTAATAAGGGTTTTTACAGGATTTATTTTTAACCCTAGAAATCATGTTCTAGAAAATGTTCGATACTAGTTGCAAGTTGAATGTTTTGAAGCTTACTTTTGCTTTTAAAAAGGAACCCTTCTTCCCCTAGCCCCTCCTCCCCTCGAGGGCGGCCTGGCAGATATGGTCCTGCAGCTGAGCCAGCACACTTCACTTGCTTTCCACCAGGGGGCGCTGCTCTCCAAGCTGTGACGTCTCCCGGGGAGATTTCACCTTCCAACTCCAAAGAGGACCGCAAAGAAAAATACTTCTTTTGAATTTATGTTTTGCGACCTTGGAAATACCATGCTGAGTGAAAAAAGCCAGACACAAAGGCCACATGCTACACGGTTCTCTTTACATAAAATCTATGCAGAGGTCATAAATATATTAGATAAGAAACGACAGGAGGCCTGCAATGCTGCCTGCCTCTTCGGAATGCAAGCTGCCTGGGAAGCGTCTGCCCCCTGCCATCTCTTTGCGGCAGCCGAAAGGCTATTGCCAGCACGGTGTTCCTCCGTGGCTTCTTTACTGTCTTGTTAGCCTCTGTCGACTTGAATTCTGATGGAACAGTTTTCAGGACTGAAAACCCAGTCTGCCAGATTGAGGGAGTATCAGAGAGCTTGGGGCTAGGGACTGACCGTCAAGGACACCGTTCACTGTTCTCTGTCACAGAATGCTGACATATAGCCCTCCTGTTCTTCCAAAGATATTAGGGGCGTTGGACCTCAGTTCCTCACATCAGAGGTCGTCTCAAGACCACCCTCTATAGAAACCCCCCTTTCCCATCCTTTTCACAATCCTGCCTCACTCCAAGAGTTTGGGTAATCTCCCCTAATAAACACAGAGCACAGCCCACAGTGCCTCAGCGTCAGCTTGGCCTACCGTGGACAGAAAAGAAATCAAACAGAAGGGTGATCACTGAGGGAGATATCACTCCCAGCCTTGACATCCATGCTGGAGCCACGGTCTGCCATCCCTGTACCAGAACTGATAATGTCCCCATTATTGGCTATAAACCCCAGGCAGATTCTTTACAATTTTCTTTCAGCTCCCTTGTTTACTAAAAAGACTTCACAGACTTGCTTCACATGGGGGCTGAGTGGAATGGGAGGTACATGTTCACCCGTGCCCTATCCACAAGAGATTCGTTGCCTTTTTAGCAGACTCGGCTAATCCACATCCGATTCTACTTTTCTCTTACGGTTCATGGTCAGAACTGTATTCTGTACAAAGCCATTTCTGACGCATCTGCCTTCGTACCTGCCATCTCTTTTAACTTCTATAATGGTGATTGACAGCTTCCGGTCTGCCTCCTCCTGTCCTACAAAGCTACAGCGTCCCTGCTGTCTGCCTCATTCCTTCACCCCACTTGACTGACTTTAAGTGCCGTTAGGTAAGAACACTGGTTCACCCAACTGTGCAACACCGTAGTTTGGGCCACCTCACTGCACAGCTCCAGGGAAGATTTTAACTGGGCTTCACAGGAAGTGTGTCCCTGAGTTTATGCCGTCTCCGTCCTCCCTGAGGAAGGCTCCATATCTAGTAGATTCCCACTATGTACCTGTCAGGTGACCCCTGTGTCCTTCACCTGACTGACCTGTGAACCACGGATTTCTAGTCACAGTTAGAAGGGAGAAGGTATAGGGCTAGATTTATTTTTAAATAACAAAAGCACTGGAAAATGAGTTCCTTTGAACTTTCTATTCAATGTCTCTTTTGATAATATTTTAATCTGTTCTCTGAAAGTTTCGTAGATGTATCTAATGTCAACTGATCATATCCACCCTCCTCCACTTTCCTTCCCCAATTCCCCTCGGTTCCCCTCCATCATATTTCTCTCCCAACTTCACGTCCTCTTTTAAATTTATTTATTTATTTACTTGTTTACTAATTAACTCACTGAGTCCAATTAGTCCTTAATGTGGGATTCCCCTCTGTATGCTGTGAATATGTTTTATTACCATTGGTTAATAAGGAGGATCTCTCTCCTTGGACCCGGAGCCGGCAGGACAGGCATTCTGATGTTTCTGCCCCTCCTCCCCCAGTTGTGAAATCACAGCACAGTGCTTTGCTTTTTGACGTGTGTGCTGAGGGTCCCAACTCAGGTCTTACACAGCAAGCACTTCGCCAAGAGAGCCGTTCTTCTGGGCTTACTCTCACCCTATACTGTAATAGCCAGTTGACATGGTTTTTCTTTGTCATAAATGACACTAAGTCATTCTCAGGGAACTGGATCCAGCTGGATGACTGAACGGTGACTAGTGTTGGGGATATTTCCATATAGAAATCAGGACCTTCTTTCCTACGCACACTGAAGGGGTCAATGTCACTGTTGAGTTAACTACTCGGAGTTACGGTATTGGCTGAGCTGCACTGTGGTCCCAGCTGCTCAGAAAGCTGAAGCAGGAGACTAGCAAGGGCAAGGTCTGCCTCAGCGACACAGTGAGCTCAAGGTCAGCAGAGACTATGACAAAACATGAAGAATAAAAAGGAAAAAGAGGGATGGGGTAAAAGGCAATGTTTGCATGTTTGCCTAGCCTACCCAAAGCCCTGGGTTCAATCCCTGATAAATCCAACTCCCCCTCCAAGTGTTGGCTAGCTGCATTAGCAATTACAGAGCATATTCTTTATTATTTTTATTCTTCGTGGAGTATATTTTTGATCAGATTCTTTCCATCCCCCAATCTCCTGAGGTCCAGCCCCTCTCTACCTACCCAACTTTCTTATTCTTTCTTTCTCTTAAGACAGTACCAGCGGTTCAATGCCTTTAATCCCAGCACTTGGGTTGCAGAAGCAGGCAGATCTCCCGAGTTTAAGACAAGCCTGGTCTACAGATTGAGTTCCGGGATAGCCATGACTATTAATATACAGAGAAACCCTGTTTTGGAAAACAAAAAAAAAGTAACGATAATAGTAACAAAACATTAAACCCTACACCAATCAGCGGAGGTATCGTTAATCTGTTTACAAATGAAGAAGCTGAGGCTCCGGGACACCTTGGTGTCAGGCAGACAGTCAGGTCCTGGGTTCCTTCGTCCTATCTCCCCTGATGACATAACACCAGGGCTCCCGGCTTGTCTTCCTTCCAGAATCTCGGCGCACCTCCTGACGGTGTAAAATACACTCAGACTTGACTCCGCAGCAATTTCTAGTTCAGAAAAAGTGCTTAGTCTTGATTACACATCAGAGCATGCTGACCACAAAGAATCCTCGGGGTGGCGTTCCGTGGCAGAGAGGATAGATGGCAGCCAGACTTGGACCACCATCCCTCATCAGATGTGTGGAGGAAAAGAGGAGACAGCAGGATTCCACGGGCCATCTGCTCTGCTGCCTGACCCAGGCTGCCTGTGTCCCCGGGGGAGTCTTTGAGATGCTCTGCCTGGCGAAGCTGGCTTATACATCCAGAGGCGAGAACAGCCTTTCCTCCATCCCATCTTAGTTCCTGCCACTTGCATTTTCTTCTCTCAGCGGATTTCTCAGCCCCACGACCAGCGATTCCCCATTGTGGGAGGAGGCCCCGCACGCTGTAGAATGGTTAGTGCTGCCTTGAGTCTCTGCCCACTAGAGTCCAGGCGGACTCTTACAGCTGTTGGCAACCAGAAGTGTCTCCAGACGTTACCAGTGCCCTCTTGGGGACAAAAACGTCCCCAGTTAGGAACGCTGGTCCATATGACTAGGCAAGAAGGTATGAAAACACAAATACTCCATCTCAGGGGAGAAAATCACTCCTCCCATTTGCCTATAAAGAATACAATAATAAAAGGACAAGGAATTTAGCACCTACTCAATGCCAGTCATTCCTCTGGCACTGAAAGTCTTCCTTGTTTTTATCCCATTCCTACTGGGACCATGAATCCAGTCCTGTGTTAAAAAGTGACAGGAGCAGGTTAGGGATATGGCTCCATTGGTAAACTGTTTGGAATACAACCTTGAGGACTTGAGCTCAATTCTCTACACCCATTTAAAAACCTAGGTGTGGTGGTATGAACTGTAATACCAGTGCTAGCCAGCCAGCCGAGACTGATCTGTGCCTCCTAGGTCCAGGTGAGAGGCTCTGTCTCAAAACAGAACAACAACAACAAAGGTAGAGAGCCATCCAGATGCTCAGCAGACAAAGGAGCTTGCTGCCAAGCCTGACAACCTGAGTTCAAGCCCCAGCATACACATGGAAAATGGAAAGAACTCACTTCTACAACAGGCCCTCTGGCCCTCATGCAGACAAGCACATGTGGGCATAAATAGATGCACATACTTTAAAGATAGCTCCTAAGGGCTAACACCTAAGGCTAGCCTCTGACACACACACACACACACATACACACACCCATGTATACACTCACAGGAGCAGAACAAATACACACACAAAAGTAAGGGATCAAAATAGAGTAATTGTAAATGAAACATAAATAATTCCCCCCAAAGTCCCTGGGAAGTGGTAGATTATAATAATTTGGGTTCTGTATCCCGATTCCCTGTATTGTGGGGCTCCATTCAGTTGGTTTGGTTTATTCTCAACCACGAACTAAGCAAGAATCTGATGAGCTCACCATCTCTTCTCTGAAGATGGAGAGCTATTCTTGGAGTCACAGTGCTGCTACAGCAAGCACACCGGTGCAGATATTCTTCGTGGGATCCAACCCAGAGGAACTGAATGTCACTCTGTGGGATCGGAGCTGTCAATGCACCTCATGGAGGGCCACTTGGGCAGCGGTAAGAGAAACAAGTGGAATACAGAAACAACCTAAAGATGTGGAAAAGCAAAATTGCTCATTGCCAAGCATGCCAACAGCATCATTCACCAGAAAGAGGTTCAGGACATATGTGTCTCGTTAGTGGCTCGCCAAGGGAAAGATGTTCCATAGAGGAGAATACAGAGAGAAGGATCATAATATACAGAATGTAGTTAAAACTCAGAAAGGTCTGACAGACAGTAAACACTCAAATCTCGGTTCTTACAGTATTGAGTTAAGAGCTGTAGGCAAAGATGGAGAGCCATTTGCTTCAGTAACAGGTATCAAAAAAAAAATCAGTAATATCCCTGACTCTTGGGACAGACAGACAAGCCTAAACTCAAATCCCATCTCTGGCACTTCCCACATGTGTAAACTTGGACCAAAACCTCCCTGTCTTGCTTTTCTTGCCTGTGAGGAAGAACGACGCTCTCCACTGCACAGCTGGTTGAACCGGCTAAACAAGATGGTGCGATTTGGGTTCCTAGCAGTGATCAGCACATAGGAAGCATCTAAAATCACCAGCAAGTCTTAACAGTTGAGTTCAGCTGACATCCCACTTGTCTAACGTGACCCAGAGCTGTCGGTGGAGGTTCCTAAGCACCTACAAAGTCCTTTACTCCATGGCCACACTGGTCTGTTCACACACTCAGCTTCCCACTCTTCCAGATTCCTAGCTCCAACTCACGCTATCCCTGCCAGTTAGGCTCCTCTTGGCCATTGGCCCCACCAGGTAGATCAAGACCACGTGATAAAGTTTCTCCCCCTAGACAGATCTCTAGCCCATCAGCAACCCAGATCAGTCTCCGCCCATCGGTGTCTGCGCCTGTAGACATCACTTCTTGCTATCCCTGCCAGGCAGGATGCCTCTTTTCTTCAAAGCCTCCGTGTGATCTACAGCACCGTCTCAGCTCTGTCCGCTCCCGAGCCCCTTCCCAGCTCTCTGAAATCTCTCATCCTTCCCACTGGTTTCACCAACAGCTGTGGGAACCATGAAACTCACCACCAGGCTGAACCTACAGAACTGTGTGATTCTTGGCATCACCACTGACCCCATTCACTTAAACGTGTACCGACGACCAGCTACGTGTCCAGAACTGTGCTCAATATGGAGACAACACCATTAAAGTCAAACCTGGATTCTGCCAAGAATCAATCCACTTCCTCCTTTTCTCCCTTTAATCCAATTGGTCTCCCATCCTATATATCTTTTTAAAAAAATATTTTTGTCCAAAATGTATTCTAAATACTGATCCTCTACCCTATACCCCCCATTATCATGACTCCGCCCCCTTGCTTTTGAGGCGGAATTCCAATATGCAGCTTAGGCTTTTTTTTTTTTTTTTTTTTTTTTAATTTTCGAGAAAGGGTTCCTCCATAGCTTTTGGTTCCTGTCCTGGAACTAGCTCTTGTAGACCAGGCTGGCCTCGAACTCACTAGGCTGTTTTTAAAGGTTAGCCTGAGTCCTGCCTCAACCATGGGAATGCTGGGATCACAGACTTCCATCACCATGGCTAGTAGCATTCTTTCCTCTTTCAGGGCCTATCTCTTCTAAAGACCTTCCCCCTCCAATTTATTCTCCCATGGATGCCAATGTTCCTCATGAAGGGGAAAAAAAAGTTGTTTATTTTCCTTCCCTTGCTTCAAAAGCCCTGCTGGTACACCATCACCGGGTGGTAACATTTAAATTCCCTAATTAGGCACACACAGTTCTACACAATCTGGCCAGCGTTTGACTCCTCGCTTGAGTCTCCTCCCCATCCCATCCCACCATGTGCCACATCCCCGCGCCACCAAGCCTCTCTCAGCCCTCAACCTGGGGGAGGATTCACTCTGTCCACCTTCACATATGCTCAACTCTCGGTTACAAATGCCCCTGCCTGACTCCCTACCCTCCCCGCTCACCCATTTCACGATCTCCCATGAGTCCCCGCGACTCTGTAAAAAACGTCACCGCTCTGAAGCCGTCCCAGGCTTACACAGTGATGGCTAGTTACTTCATCCTCCGATTCTAAAAAGCACTTTAATGACAACATATGGCGCTAGGATCGCTTTAATGTATATCCACTTTCCAGTGTGCTTCTTCCACAAAGCATTAAGCGCCTCAAAGACAGGGGCCATGTTCTGTTCCCTCTTCGGTTTCCGAGAATCTGGTCCGAGGTCAGCGCATATGTGAACCTAATGAGGAGGAGGACTGGCGATTATTTACAGAGTTCTGCTTCGGTTGCCCTTTTAGATAGGAACGATCATTGCGAATTTCTAAGTAAAGTGACTTATAGCAGATATTAGATGAAAGTCCTGAAGCTTTCAATGAAGCTTCCAGAATGACTGTAGAACCCCCCAGAATTGTGCCATCTTTGCCACAGCACAATACGATAGAGCAGTAGATGCTGCTGCAGAGAGATGCTTTCTCGGGCAGCTGTTGACAGGAGTCGTATTGCATCTGACACAGCTGTGCCTGCCAGTGGTTCACGCTGAGCCTGCTGTAGCTGTGCCCTGCAAATGGCGAGCCACTTTGCCTGCTGCCGCCGATAGCTCTGTCCTCTTAACACTGTCCGCCGTCATCTCACTTGAGTACATCCAATTGATGGAGCCTGAATCATATCCAGGAGCTTAACTGCAAGGGAGTTTGATAAATGTTCCTTTTCAGCTCTGTAGCCTCTGCAGTCGGGGTTAGACACACAGGGCTGGGAATGGATGTTAAAGACGAATCTGGAGTATCCGTGAGGAGCTCCCAAGCAGCCGGCATTTTGACAGCTGAGTGGAATAAGTAGCCTTACTGTCCCCACTTCATTAGAAAGAAGACAGAGGCTTACAAAGAAAGAGAAAGCCCGTCCTAGATTATATGAATGACTCCAATGGTCTCTTAATACAAAGTCAAGCCTGTCTGACGCTGAGACTGTGTTCTTTCGACCCATTTGCTTTGCGTGAGTGCTTCTGTTGGGACATCTCCCTGAGGTCAAAATCGAACCAAGTCTAGCCTCCTTGTTACTGTCTCTGTTAACTGTTGCTCTAAACTGTGGAAGATGTGTGTCTGTAATAAAAAAAAATCTTTGCCTCTTTAATGTGCTCAAATATATTGATTACAGATTTGATAACTGTAAGGGCATATAGATCGTGGTCTGAAATACGATTTTTCCCTGATCACTCATGGATCCCAAATGTAGGTGAAGTGACAACGACTCCCGATAATGACTTCATCCCCCAGTGCCTCAGTAACGTTTTGAAGACAGAAAACACCCTTATCTAACTCAAGTCAATGCAAAATTAACCCAAATCAGCTGCAACATCAGACGTGGGCCAGGCCTCCTGCTCTGACACTGAATATCCCTCCTCTGGTGTTCTGAGTGAATTAATGATCATGCCCAGGATTAGGAGAGTCAGAAGTCAGCTGGCTTCAAACAGCATCAGCTTGAGAAATTTCTCAGACTAATATTGGGGGAATGATCTCAGATTTCTTATACACTAACTAACAGAGAAGATAAAAAAGCAGCCATATTAATAATGCTGGATCTTCCTCTTTTAGTCTGAGCTAACCTCAGATCTTGACTCAAAAACATAAACAATAAAAGAAAGAACATAGATGATCAGAGGTTCTTTCCAAGACTTCCAGATTGTGTGAATTCTGAGGGCAGAGTAATTTCTCAAAAGAGGAGGAGGAGGAGGAGGGGGGGGAGGAGTTTTGTTCTTCCTAGCAAACTCTGTGATTGATATTCTCTCCAGCTCTGGAAAGTCTGGGCCAAGCCAGGCATCATACGACTTAGTAAATATTCTTGTTCCACGTGAGTGCTGTGTAGCAGATTCACAGGGCCGTGCCTGTATACAGCTCCTCCCCCAGTATTCAACTCTTAGCAAATGCCTGGCAGACGCTAGGTTCGTTTTAGGACATTTCTTCCTACCATTCAATAGTGGTCAATTTTGTGAATTCTCGCCCTTCTCCCTTTTCCCTCAGTCTGGAAACCTGAGATGGTGCCACCCACCTTCAGAGGTAAACCTCGCAGGGAAAGGTATGTCTCTTAGCTAATTTTAAATCCAGTCAAGCTGACAGTGAAGATTAGCCATCACAGGGCCAAGGAACTGGCCTTTTGCTCCAAAATAAAGAAATACATTCAAGACCTCACCGTCTACTCCTTTTATGCCACAGCCAGTCCACTTTCCCCAAAGACTGGTATAGACACTGTATTTTTTTCCTTGCATCTGTCTTGTACCCTGGAACTCACCCTTCTAGTTTCTGTTCCCCTGTAGTCTCTTTAGCCTCCTAGTAATGACCTTTCATTTTCAACCCTACACCAACACATCCACATAGCATATTCAACACAAAATACACTATTTCTCATTCATAGAGGCTCCTTTGGTTTACATATGCTTCCTGTTCAGATAGCCAGGCAGTAATTTAACAGGCTTTTGAGCATCTATGTCTACTATAGTCCATGAGTGTTGGAGGAGGTCGCTTGTTAGTTCCTAGCTGTCCAGACTCCTGAAATAATCACAAAGAAACTGTATTAATTAAATCACTGCTTGGCCCATTAGCTTCAGCTTCCCACTGGCTAACTCTTACATATTAATTTAACCCATTTCTAGTCATCTGTGCATCACCACGAGGTTGTGGCCCAGCAGCAAAGTTTCAGCGTCTGCTTTCAGCAGCAGCTCCATGGCTTCTCCTTGACCTCTGCCTCCTTTCTCCCAGCGTTCAGCTCAGCTCTCCCGGCCTATCCAAGTTCTGCCCTATCAACAGGCCAAGGCAGTTTCTCCATTCACCAATGGTATTCACAGCATACAGAGGGGAATCCCACATCACATGAGTGCCTAGAATTTCACTGTTGTTGTTCCTAGTGTTTATTAGACTACCTAGTATTTTAATAGAGTAACTGTATTTGTTGACAATGAAGAATGAAAACTGACTTTACAGAATGAGCCAAAGGAAACTTTGCTCTTATCAAGCATGGTGGGGTTTGTTATTGTTGTTGAGATAACAAGAGTACATTTTTCTTCTCCATGACTCATAAACAGTACCCACCCCGAGGTTCTGTTCTAGACGATCTGCTTAACCACACCACTCCAGGGGCATTATCTTCTACCCTTGTGGCTTTGCCTTCCACCTTGTGAAAGTTTATTTTTCTGATTAAGAACTGAGTTTTCTTCTGGGGATGTGCATCAAGTCAATCTTAATCTCTGTCACATGAGTGAACCTAAATCAGAGAGGCACATCTCAGAGTTAAGTGGCAATAAAGCCTTGGAGTCACTGCCTAGGCTCCTCAGACACAGAATAGAGAGGAAAAATGTTCCAAAGACAAAGTAAAGTTAGGATTGCTCTCTTTCCTCAGGGGATGGACTCAATTCCTGCGGGCAGAATAAGAGATGCCCTGGGTGGTTCCAGATAGGGAGGAGAGGACTCAACTCCTGCACGCAGAATGAGAGATGCCCTGGGTGGAGGAGGAGGAAGATCATCCCGATGACAGCAGCCACTGGATCTAGCCAGAGGAGAAAATTCCCTTTCATTAGCAGATCCCAGCAAGTACAACAGCAACCTAGCTGGGTACGCCACACTTACTAACTTGGTGAAGCAAGAGCCCTGAAACCATTCCAACTTACAAACAGAGAAACTGAGGCACAGAGAACTTAGAAACATCTCTGATTATCACCTGAGTGTGAAAGCAGCAAGGTTGCTCCCAGCAGAAGCTGAAGCAAATCTTTAGCCACAAAACCACAGGACACTAATGTGTGTGGACTGGTATTCACCAGGGAGACTAATGTCCCCATCATGGACACATTCCACAAAAACAACCACGGGGGGGGGGGGCGTCCATTATCTCAAAATGCTTTACTGACACGTTTATCCCAAATTATCTAAAGACTGTATTATTATTTTATCGGGCACACCAGTCTCTCCTACTGAATCCTTCACTCCTGTTAATAATATTCCTACCACTTCAGTCACACCATCTAGAAATGTTCCCATCTGTGTTCACCGTTGCCACTGCGCCGCAGCCCAAATTAGCTGCCGTGTCTCTAAGCGCCCCCACCAAAGTTTGACTTCTGCACCGAACTTCCAGTATGCACTGTCCTTCCAATATGTCCGCTCTTCAATTGCCACGGCTTTCACCCTGGTTTCTGACCTTTACTGACACAAGTCACCAGCTTCCTAAAGTCCATCTTGAGTCACTGTCTCTTAGAGCCACGGAGAGCACAGGCATTTCTGGATGCGATTCTGATCAAATGGCTGCCCCGCTGTGTGTCAGTCCTCTGCCCCGCGCGTGCCCTGCGGTTCACCCTCCCTGCGGTTCACCCTCCCTGCGGCTCACCCTCCCTGCGGCTCACCCTCCCTGCTTTCCATCCGGATACCCCAGGAAGCTGTCCTGGCCATTTCCCCCCTTGGTCCTCTGCAAGCGCTCAGCTCTCGCTGGATGGTATCCTATGCGTATTTTACGTCATGCACATGTTCGTTCCCTCGCTCCTGCCTTCCTTTTCACGGGTCTCTGGGAGCCCTTCTCAGCACTCCCCCGAAATGCCCGCGGTATTTTTTTCGGCTTTGGATTCTAACAGCCCTCCCCATCCGAAGTCTGACTCACTCATTTACACACTTTGAAGTCAGATAACTTTTCCAAACAGTACACCAGCCGTGTGAAAATTCTTCAGGAACACTCCTTTGCGTGTCTTCCTCGAGCTTTCTTTTTCACCCTGAGTCCTTGACGAGGGCATGAGTAACAGGGAGAGCATGTCGCTCCAGACGTATTCATAATGATTCCTGCTCTCCTGCTGACCAAGCAAATTGCTTTTGCTTTCTGCCACCCCTTTCACAGGTGTTTGCACACTCACATGTCCCTTGCATGCTCAGCGGCACCATTTTACATAGACCCTCCATTGATTCTCCTCACCTTCATTTAGGTAATGCTGTCCATTCTGCACTCTGTCCCACCCGGCTCACGCTCTCCCTGTCTCAGGACCTTCTGCCCAGGCTTCTCTCTGTAACAGATATGACCTTTCCTTCTATCTAAAATGACCTGCGGTTGATCATGTCAGGGGGACCTAAGCCCTGTTCCTCTACCTCTGCCCCCATCTCCTGTCTGAACCTTCTTGTGGCATATACCACATACGGCTTTGTACACTTTAATTTTGTGATAAGTGTATATTCCATTTTAAATGAAAATTCTTGCTTTGCTGTTTGGAGACCCACCCTGACACCACCAGAAGTCCTGCAACTTCTCTATTCCTTCTGTTTCTTGGGGCAGAAGATTAAGTCATAATTCAACTTATTTTCCAATTAGGCAATTTGGAACCCTATTTTCATCTATCTCAATAGTGCGTCTCCAGATTACAAAGCCTCCCCTATTATTTAACCTCCATCCTCTGCTAAAAGGTGTCCCAGAACTCCAAAGTGCGGGAAGCCTGTCTACTGTGTGCTTCTCTCTCCTCACAGCAAGCTACTCAGACAATTCCCAGAGACCCGGTACCCGCCTGAGCTTGCTCACATGACAAAACTTGGGCTATAATAGCACAAGATGCTCAGAGCCAGGAGGCAGCAGAGTCTCCCGAGCTTCTCCCTATGTTCATCAGGGCTCACAGCACCCAGCATCAGCTTGAACTTCCACACACGATCTCTTCAAAGTCAGGAGATGGTCTATTGTCAACTCACCTGGGCCTTCTAATGCTGATGTTGTTCTTGGTCGCCACTCTAACCTTAACGTAAGTTTCTTCTTAAGAAAGAACTGCATCTGTAAACAGCTGTCTTCACTCACTGCCCGGTCAGGCTATGCTTTAGGACAGGCTTAGAGGACGGACCCCTGATGCACCCACCCGTCCCCAGAACACTCTTCTGGTTGCTATTGAAAGTTTGTTGTCACTGAAATGGACGCGAAACCTTGGTTCTTTGCAAAACCCAGTGGGTAACCAGTCCATCCATTGTAAATAAGAGCCCACCCCCAGGAACTAGGTGATATCAGTAACCCGTGAAGGACAGACTTCCTCATTCTAAAATTGCTCCGAGTGCCAGTCCTCATATGTTCAGTCCTTCAGCGACTTCCTAGGCCACTGATCTCAGACGAATCCACCACTATAAATCAGTTTTCCCTTTGTTAAGTATCCCACCTTTTCTACTGACTAACCTCTGAGATCTCTTCTCGATTTCAGTACTGTGATTTATAGTATACATATAATAAAAGTATGCGGACACCTCACATTGATCTTGGAACCTGTGTAAAAAGACTGCTTGAGAAAGGGTAACAAAATTCAACGCTTAATTTTGTAAATGATAGGGAACCTGAGTCCTTAATTTCAAAGTAATGAAACACTAATCCTAAGCTTTATTAAGACTACGAATTCAGCATATTATGGGCCTAGCTGTTTTGGAGCAAGGGATGGGTGCTGTTAATTTTATCTTTCCTTTACCTTGCTTTGGTAAAGCCTTTTATGCCTGCAAGGCAGGAGCCTGGTTTCCATAAACATTATATGAAATCAGTTCCAGGCTGGAGAATTTTCAAAAGCTCCTTATTTTTCACAAGTTACATTTCAAAAGAGAGAATATTTGCATATTCAAGGTGAAATTCCATGGAAAGAGACACCTCCTTGCCCAGTTTTATAGAGTAATTATTTCTACATTTCTGAGCCGGCAACACCTCCAGAATGTCAGCGCTCAGACTCACAATAGATGTAGGTATTAATTAGGCCCTCTAATTACCCGGGCTTGTTTAGACTAATCAAGTGACGCCACAAACAGCTTCAATCTGTTGGTTGGATTTTTCTTGAACAACTTACAGTCAAATGGGAACTTGTTATGACTAGTAAATTGCACAAACACACTTGCAACAGAGAAAGCCCTTCTGTGTTCCCTGAATACAGGCCCTGGCTCACAAAGCTACAGCCAAGTCCGCCTCCTAAGGTACTTAGAAGAAAGGCCTTTCTGTCTCCCGGTGGAAAATCAATACCGCATGCTGGAAGGTTAAGACGAGGAGTTAAAGCGTCCTCTTCACACTACATGGATGAGTAAACACCACTGTGGGCTTGGGCGCTTGGTTATGATGCGGCAGAATCTGGCAGGCAGACCCAGAATAGAGCCCTCCCCAGCTCAGTCAGAACAGAGCCGCCGACCTGAGCGGTCAGGCGAGCGGCTGCTCTCAGCCCTGAAGCTGCCACTGCTAGCCTTGTGCCTCCTCTAATTTGATTTTGGTGCTACCACGGGTCTGTGTGCGCCTGCAAAATTGCATAATTTGCCATTTCCTCAGCTGCTATCCAGCAAAGCTATTCTTTGCACACTGATTTTGCCTGGCTGCTAATAAACCCACAGGCAGAGGCGGAGGGGAGTTCGCTCATCACTCTGTGTCCTCAGGTTCTCCTATCCTCAAGCTACCCAGCCCTCCCACGTTTACAGACAAAGGCCGGCGGGCCCTTCTTCAGCTAGCCGTGTGTGTATACTTTCTGGGAAAGACATTGTTTTTATGGCCATTTTGTCTAAACTGGCTAGCCTCCTACTGCCCGCACCCATCTCCCTGAGCTTCCTGCCTGCCTGCTCTCTGCCCACCCCTCGCTGTGCTGATGTTTTTGCTGAGATACCCTGGCATTTCTGGCTTCTCCCCACTTTGAGTCAGATCTCAATAGGGTTGAGGAGAGGTTCTAGAGTCATTATCAGAGCCAAAGGGAGGCAGGCGCTGACAGCCTTTCAGAGCCCACTTCCTCGGGCGAGTATTTTTCCGTTACACTGTGGATAAAAGACAAGGCGTCTGTCAGATGTTCCTTTGCCGGGAATCCTCTGCAAGTGGGACTTTGAGAACACGGAGCCCTGCTCGTTCTGGGGGGAAGGAGACATTCATAGCGTCCTTTGTTCTGCCACAAAGCCCGCCAGTATCCTGGGGGTAAGGGAAGACCACACTCCTGGGGCGCACTCCAGACACCTGAAAAGCACAGCAGGCCGGGCGCACACAGCAGGGACTGACTGACTGGGGACCCAGCGGTGGCCTCAGCCCCTCTCCTGTGGTTTCCACCAAACTTCCTGAGCTCAGCGTGAGCCAAAGGCTTTCCTACTGATCTTTCAGCTGCTAATCAGCCAGAGTGTAAAATAACCTCTGAGATGTAATATGCCTTGATATTAAATTATGCAAAAGTGCTGTTGGGTTGCAGCATAGCAGAAAGTGGGGAAGCATACATCTGTTCTCAGGTTTATGCCGTAGACATATTTTGTTAGTTTTTAGGTTTTTTATACACAAATGAATTATATTCCTCCCCTTCCCCACCCCAAGGTATTCTCTCTCTCTCTCTCTCTCTCTCTCTCTCTCTCTCTCTCTCTCTCTCTCTCTCCACACACACACACACACACACACGTGCACGCGCAAATCCTCTACTACCTAGCCACATCCCACGTTCCATCGTACAAATAAATCAAAGCCCCTGATGGCATTTCTAGTTAATACAATTGACATTAGACACTTTTTTCAAGAATGTACTTTCTCACTTTAAAATGGGCAAAAATCATTCTCATATTTCTGCAAACAGGAGGTTCTGAAAATGATTCTCAACTGACCTACTGCAGTGCTCCTTCGGCCTGGATTTCGATTATTTATAGCCAAACTCTGAAATCCTCGGATGTACAACTACTGTGTCCTGTACAAGACCTTTCGGTTTGTTCCGAAAACAGGTCGACCTAGCTCTTGATTGGAGCAATGGCGGCCTTTGCATAGCTGTCCTGACAAGATCATTGCCACTTGCTTGAAGCTGTACTATTTCTTAATGTGATAACTGCCGTGGAAGATTAGCCTCCTCATGTTGACTGCTGGGCAGCCCTCCCTCTCCCCAGAGGTGGACAGAGATATTTAATATGTTTATTGCCTTGTAACACTGAGTTTCCAAAGGTTGGGGTATCTTAAAAATAAAATGAGCTTATTGTTAAGATATCTTTTCACTTTGGAAAAATTTTCACGTATAGCCCAAATGATCCCTTAGGTTTGCTGAAGGAGTTCCTTAGAGATTCAGCTTCTATTCTCTGACCTATACAAGGACTTCTTTTAGTTGTGTGCCTTTTGTGTTCTGCTGTCCCCGGGCATCATGAAGCCTCATCTCCTGTTCCACCCTGTCTCCTGTTCTGTTTCCATGCATTTGGCTGTTAGGGATATTTCAGGGCTGTGTCTCCTGCATCTGATTTCTCTTGTGCGGCATCTGTAAGCCCTGAGGCGGCAGCCTTTCTGTGAACCGCTTCAAGGGCCTGCTTTTCATTTCTGTCCCCTGCCTTTCCTGCCCTGCCAGGCACTGTCTACATTGTGTTCCGTGTGCAACTGCAGTGCCAGGATTGACTTCTGATAGAACTCCCACAGGCCTGGCTGACAGACTTCGTCACTGGGTTTCAAGCTGACTCAGGGGTCAGAGCAGTCAAAGCACCCTCAAGCTTTTCTAGGGTTTCCAGATTCTAAAAAAGTGAGGAACGAATTTAGATGGTAATTGACAGGTAATAGAAAGCCTCCCTAAGGTGAGTCAGGGGGCAGCTCCTATTGGCACTATGCTTCAGAGTCATTCCAAGACGAACATTTGCATAGGACAAAAAGAGGCGGCCATGCTCGTCATTCAGGTATTTATTACATGCGCATAGCAATGCATCCATGGTGTGTTTTCTTTGTGTTAACAGAAATAGCGTAATAAGAGTACACACTGGGGTGAAGTATGGTAAACTGGAAACAGCACTGGACACCGAACAAAAAGATACTGCCAGTGTTTACTTGCTAATAAACATGGCCACAGGCAAGTGATGGAATAGCTTGGATCCAAAAGAGAGCTTGTTCTAAATATCAGCTCACTTTACCAAGTTGTTGCCAAGACCGAAGCCAAGAGGAAGTCCAATAAGAGGAAACTCATTCCTTGCATAAAATTCTGGGTAAGCTGGACCACAGCCCCCAAATATCCACTAACGTGTTAGCATTATGTTGCGGACCTAATTGTGTCTACTTAAATCTGTGTGCTGAAGCTTGAACTCTCTGTAGGATGGCATTTAGAGACAGGGTCTACCAGGGGATCATAAAGGCTGTTAAATCTTAAAGAGGGGAGGGTAAACCCACAGGTCTGATGTCCACATAAGAAAAGGAAAAGATACCAGATACCCCTTATCTCTGCACATTGCAAAACCAGAAAGAGTCCCACCTCCACGGAACTGAATCTGCCAGGACCTTGAACTTGGTCTTCTAACTACCAATTTAGTGAGGACATAGAATTGTGCTGTGGAATTTTGTTTGGCAGCCTTAGCAAACTAACAGCAAATTTAACGTAGGAACTTCGCCATGACTTGTCCTTCTAGTCTTAATATATTACTCAAGACATGGTAGACATTTGTAAGATTTTGATTAATTATTCTATGAAAAATGTTATTGTCAGTAGATTAGTATACACCACAAACCTTAAAATATGCATCGCTTCCATACAGCTACCCAGATCATGGCACAGCTTGTTACCTGGTTCTGATAAGGGAGTGCTGTAGCCCATTTTTCTTTCTTTTAAATGGTATTAGATGTAGAGAGAAATAAAAAAAAAAAAAAAAACTGGTCTACTAGTGTGAGAGATAAGAAAGGAAATGGAGCTTCAATTTACATTTCAAATGTTATCATCATTGCAAATGTTACTGTAAGCCTAAGAAAATGAATCCAAAGATCTCACGTCTTCCGGGCTTCATCCTCCTTGGTCTCGACTGGTCCAGGTGGAGATTATGCTCTTCCCTCATGGCCCCATCACTCAAAGGGTAAGAGACACATCACAAGCATTGTGCTGTGAAATCTAGGAGCGCTTCCTAGGTTCAAAGCTTCCGTCTTTCCCTTCCACCCCCTCCTCCCTCCTAGTCATCTTTTCTCATCCGGAACTTCCACAGTAATCCATAGAGCTTGCTCCTAAATCAGTTCCATAAAGTATGCGCAGCGGGACTTTGATAGAAATTCCTGACTTGGATTATGTATATTGAATTTCTAAGTTATTTTCTCACACAATCTCAATGACATTATTAAGCCTTACAAATACTCTAACACTCACCTCCTGCAAATTTCTCTAGAGGAAACAAAACTATCTTCTACAGTTGTTTATTTGAGTCAAAGTCATTGGCAGGTGCTTCTGTGCTGGGGGCAGAAACAACAGTGTGGTGATTCTGCAGCCTTGATACCTAGGGCTCAGTACACACTCAGAGAACATTGGTCCACACTCCAGCTATTTATCAAACCAGCCCAAAACATTGGCTTATTCCCTAACAATAAAAATATAAACAAGTTACACCTTGGCCTTCAAAGGTCAAATCTTCAAAGTTTGGGTGAACTACCATGAATACCACAGGACCGAGTGATGCTACCATCCGAGCCCATTAATCCCCAGGTCTACTGAATTTCCCTAGTGGAAATGTGATGGCTATTCCTAGTTGTCAATTTGGAATCAGCTAAAACCAAGCAATTGGGAAGACCTGTGAGGGATTTATCTTGGTGGGAAGTCCCACCCTTAATTGATTGTTTAAGGTCAGAATATCCACCCTAAATCTGAGCCATGCCTTCCTGGTGGCAGCCTACAGAAAAGAACGTGGAAGAAGGATGGCTTTGCTTTTTGCCTGCTTGCCCTCACTCTTGCTGGCAAGTTCATCTTTCCTTCTGAAGAAACAGGCCTTCGCTGGCATTAGAATCTACTTCTTCAGGATTCCAAAACAGAAGGGAGACCAGCTGAGACATCCAGCCTTGTGGCTATCAGATTCTTGGCCTCTTCATCAGAAGATAGCCATTGTTGGACTACCAGAACCACAGCTGGTAAATCCAACTTTAATGTACATAGATTTTTCTATCCATTCTGTTCCTATAGAGAACCCTGACAAGTATATGATGCATCAAGTAATTTTTTTTGTATAGACAAAAATGCAGATTTAAGTCCCATTATTTAATTGCCATTTCAGGAATATTGATAAACACATATCAATGGATGCTTTAATATTGTTATTATTATCATTAGTTGTTGTTGTTGCTATTTCAGGGTGACTGATGGCATTTTATTTTGAGAAGGGAACTAGATTTTTAGGTTACTGTGTTCAATGACAAAACAATCAATCACTGAGTAGCTTTCTGTTATCTAGAATGTTCAGGCTCTCCGTGCTAGACAGTCTGCCTGGCCCTCTCAGCCTTGTCTTCTTCAGACTCTTTCCCCAGCTCACAGTTTAGGCTCCACCAAAGCTGAACAGTTCGCACACCCTGACATCTCCCCATGTCCACACTGGGGCTTCTCTCCTTACCCTCCACCAGCCTCTCCTCAAGCCCTTACTGTGTTAGAGATGGTCTACCTACTCTTTTTGTAAATCCCTTCTTCACTCAGCAGCTACCTGTGCAGCAGTGAACACCCAACACAGGAGCTGAGCATGGTGGTACAGTTTACAGTATAACCCCAGTATTCAGGAGGATGAGGCAGGTAGATCAGAAATTCAAGGCCGGTCCATCCCTACATAATGAGACCCAGGAAGGGAGGAGGGAGGGAGAGAGGGAGGGAAGGAAAGAAAGAAGGAGGAAAGTAAGGAACAAAAGGAAGGAAGGAAGGAAGAAAGGAAGGAAGGAAGGAAGGAAGGAAGGAAGGAAGGAAGGAAGGAAGGAAGGAAGGACGGACAAATTTGGGAATGGAAACCGAGTACCCAGTTTAGGCTCTTTCCTCCAGGAAGACTTCCATGATACCTGTGGACATTGTTGGTGTTCTCTTTAGACACCCAGGGTATCAGGGTTCAATACATAGTACATTTTGCTTTAATAATTTGTCAATAGTCTGGTCTTACCTTCCCTTAAGCTAGACATGAGCCTCTCTGGGGTAAGGGTTGTTTGACTTGTGACTCAGTTCCCCTAAGGTAGAGCCAAGGTCTATTAATAGGAGGCTTCAAGGATTCCTTGACAGAATGCTGAGATTATTGATAGTCTCGAAGTTTTAAGGGGAAAAGACCAAGTTGGTTAGATCTAATTTAGAGGGATACTGGCGGATGCTTTTCATGGGAGGTTAGTGCCAGGAGTCAATGTGGAGGATCTTATAGTGGGACCGTTTCATTTCGTGGCAGAAGAAATCAAAGCCAAGAGCACAACAGGGCTCATAAACAATCCAACAAGAGGCTGGCAGCTCGCTTGATGTGATCATTTTAGGAGGGCTTGTTCGTTTATTGGTTTGTTTGACAAAAGGACTGTCTAGGAAGGGACGAAGTGGTCCACCCAAACCATCTGGTTCTATGAAACTAGAAACAACTGATGACTGCCTCAGGTCTAGGACAGCAGACACTTCCCAGTTTTTCCAGAATGTAACAGATTTAAGATTCCAGGTCCCATGTCCTGAGAAGTCCTATATTCCCTCAGCTTCTGAAAGTCAGGGTTGATTCCTCTCCCTAGAGCTGGGGGGGAAAAGGTCTCCTTGAAAGGAAGTAGCAGCTTGCAGGCAAGGGCTACATTTTGTATGACATGACCAAGCAGGGAGAGATTTAGAGGAGTAAAATCCCTGACCTCATTTCCCTCCCTTTTAACCTAGCTGGGGCTCAGCATTGAGATCCCTGTGAGCCCATGACACTCCTAATCATGGCCCCCAGAGGACCAAGAATGGTTGGTGGCAAGCTCATTGAGGCAAGCAGAGTACCAAAGCCAGCCCAAAGATGCAGAGATTATCCAAAATCAAGATCTCCAACTCTTTGCCCAGTCTAGACGTCACAAGCCCTATTCCAAGAAGAGTGTTTCCCAAATTCTCAAATCATACTCCTCATGCTTATCAAATATCTCCACCAAGCCGGGCGGTGGTGGCGCAGGCCTTTAATCCCAGCACCCGGGAGGCAGAGGCAGGTGGATCTCTGTGAGTTTGAGGCCAGCCTGGTCTACAAGAGCTAGTTCCAGGACAGGAACCAAAAGCTATGGAAAAAAAAAAGAGAGAGAGAGAGAGAGAGAGAGAGAGAGAGAGAGAGAGAGAGAGAGAGAGAGAGAGAGAAAGAAAGAGTTGGGACAAAGGGGTCTATTCAGTTTTTCACCTCTTCCTTAGCCCACCTATCACCTGGTGACCCTATGGGTAATGCCTCTAATCTAGGATAGGAGTCCAAATGTACAAGGCAGTTGCTTCCTCAAATGCTACCAACGAAATCCACTCATGAAAAAACATTTAAGATCCCATTAAACATCTGGACAGAGACTGAAGAAGGCTTGCATAGCAAAGAGCCTCAAATTGAGCACTTTGATCTTTCTGCTTAGACACTCCCATGGTGTGAATATAAATTCCCCCCACGGGTTTACATTTTGAATGTGTGACCCAAAGCCAATGGCATTACTTTAAAAGGTTCTAGAAACTAGAAGGTGGGTCTAGCTAGTCTGTCACTAAAATCAAGTCTCTGCACATGTTCCCACTGCCATGAAATGAGCCAGTTCATTCTGCCTCTCCTCCACTGTGATGGGCTGGGCTCTCTGAAAACACAGGACCAAATAAATTCTTCCTCGCCTAAGTTGTTCTTTCAGGCACCGGGGCCACAGGTACACAACTCTAATTAGTATAGACGCTCTCAGCCAGTCCCCACCCAACACTCCCTGGTCTCTGCATGCCCTGCTGTTCCCTGTCACACATCAGGGCTCCATAGCCAAATTTCCTCTCCCACTTCTCGTCTCTCATAGCATAGAAGCAACATCTCTTGCTCTAGGCTGGGCCGTTTTCCCTTCCTCTCCAAGCCTCCGCTGTGCCAGTCAGCACCCACCCTTGGCAGTGCCCCCTCCTCCCCTAGAGATTTCTGTCCCCTGGGACAGTCTCCCTTTGATGGGGTCCGCTGCCTTGTCTGGTTGGGAAGGTTCCTCTTCAGGGTGAGAAAGCAGTTGACTTCAGCGTAACCATTTAAGAAGTTTATTAATCAACTTGCAGGAGAGCCCACATCCCTGGCTGTCTTGTCTCGTGGAATTCAATTCTTCCTCCGAACATGTCACAGTGCATTACCCTGCCAGAGTTAGCACATTCGAACATCTTGTCATTGCGCGTGTGGCACAGCCGTGACATAACTGAGCTCATCTTTTTCTTTCAGAGACAGATTCTGGCAGCTATGATCTCGACTTTTAAATTACATTGCAATGAATCTTACTTCATCCACCCTGTCTGAAAGTAATTTTGATTCCTGAGTCTCCCATAAGATGTTCTATCTTTAAGAGTTATATTCAAAATAGCTAACGCATATCTAAGCCTTTTCCCAACTTTATATTTGCCTTTAATTTAAACACAATTGTGAACAAAAGGCCAAGTCCTTCTGAGCATGCTCAGAGTGCCTGGAGCAGCTTGTTTTAAGCACTGCTGGCTCCAGTGTGGACAAGCAAAAAGAAGAGAAGGGACTGGGTCTGGGGAGCTAGGCACGAGATCCTCGTCTGTACCGTTTTCTTTTTTAGACAAGAAGAGAATGGTTGCCATAGCACCCATCCTAAGTGGCACAGGACATAGGGGAGACTTCAAATCAAAAAACTTGGGAACTTTGACATCATTGTTATTTGTTAATATTAAAGTCATAACATTGTTAATGTCATTATGGTATTTCAAAACTCCTGTTTTAGTTTGCCTCACCCCAGACTTAAGTGGTATACATCTGAGTATTTTATTCATTTATCCATGATCTTGATTTTACTTTTTTTTAATCATCTTGTTCTAAAAGTTGTTATGGATTAGCCAACTGTGGTAATCCCAGGACTCAGGAGGCAGAGACACCAGGACACCCACAAGTTCTATATTGAAAGCTCTAAGCATGCCAGAGCTACAGAGAAAGACCCTGTCTCAAAACGAAGGGAAAACATTGTAATAAATTAAACATCATCGGGAATCATTGTCTCTTCTGATCCTATCATCGACTCTCCTATCCATTCTCTGGAAAACTCTGTAGTACTTTAATATTATAGAGCACACATGCAGAGTTAAAGAGACATAAAAGAAGGGGTGTTCCCCAGGTCCAGTGTGAGGTTTTAGCTTTAAATGTGTGTGTGAACTTTGGCAATTGAGCTTTAATTGCTGATGCATTAAAATTAGCTGTGGGTTATAGAAATACCACCCACGACACCTTCTTGGGAGGAAACAGTAAATAACCTATGGTTAGTTCACATCTTCAGCTGGATATTCTCCTCTGATGGACCTGGAATCTCCATCACCCTTTTAAGTGAAGAGGTCTTTCCCTCACAATCACAAGATGACTGGCTGCCATGGCGGCAGCCATTTTGCCTAACCATAGCCAAAGGTAGGAAACAGGCCGGTAGTGAGGATGGTTCTTCTCATCTCTGAGGAAAAAAACTTTCTAGACTCCCTGCCCAAACTTCTGTGTACTCCCTGTACTGTCTCACTGCCTTGAACTAGGTCACAGTTAAATATCTAGTTTCCAGAACAACTGGGAAGAGGGCAGCTCTGCCAGACCCTGTAGTGTTGGGTAAACAGGAGAGTCAGTTTGTGAGGCATGGGTGGGGGTGGGAATGGCTGTTTCTGAAAATTTCCCCAAAGGAGATATCTCATAAGAAAGTCCTCCAGAACTGCTCTCCGCAAACCTATTTCAGAGCCTGGTGGCTCTCTAAAATATAGGTGTGTATGTGATGCCTGATTTGGATTGTGACTGACAAAAACCCTTCTATAATCAGATATTTAAAAAAGAAAACCTGAAAATGAAATCTGGGAGGCAATTTAGAAGAGCTTAAAGCTGTTGGGCCAGTGATATCCAAGGTCTTTCACCTCCTGGAGACCTTTCTAGTAAATAAAAACTGGAGAGGTGAGCAGAAAGTCTTCCCCTAACTCACCACATGTCCAGACATAACGAAGGAGTGTCTCGATGAATTTAAACCACAAAACAAATGGACAACCGTCTTTGGGCTCTCTCCTTTTTAGAGACCTCCCTGAGCCCCATTTCATGAGCACAACCTGCAAGCTTTGTAGCCTAAAACAGAATTAGTCATCACAGAAATTAAGCTCCGGCTTCACAATAAGCATTTAGTGACTCACAGAGACACGCACCATGAGAGAAATGTCACAGACTTGGCAGATAGAAATGTCTGCAAGAAAACATTCCAGTAGAATGTACTGAAACACACAGAACCAAAGCAGCAAGCCAAGCTTCATGAAGCGATCCCAGCACAGTCAGGGGCTGTTGGGAATCGATATGATTCTTAAAATAAAATTCCAAATGTGTGCCTCTTCCCTTGTGTGTATAAACGAAGCGTGTGGTGTCAAAGCTACTACGCAAAGCAAATTCAGGTGAGAGAGAGATTTCTGATCAAATGGAGGTGGGCAGTTCTCTCTACTGGTGAATATGAATCAGTTTGTCCACTTGCTTGCTCTACTCAGAGAAAAGGACAGTCAAATCTACTGTGTTGTAGACTCGCAGTTTGACAGCCCATGGACTTATCCATCCTGCTAATGTTCGGAGAACCAGAGAACCATCATCAATGAGTCCTTTGCTTTATTCTCTGAGTGAAAGAAATTTGGTGGAATGTGTGAAGGACTGTGGGAAATTGAAGAAAACAAAACCAAAACATAGGAGTAAGCTAAGAAGAGGGACTCCACAGAGCTGGAAATGCCACAGCGTGTTGATACAGGGACCCCCAAGAGCCCTGATGTGGAGTGAATGCTATCAGGGACCTCAGACCCCCTGAACTGTCCCGCTGTGAAACTGGTAAAGGCCCATGCCCAACTTCAAGTAGAATATTTTCCTCCCTCAATGGACATTTTTCAATGTCTAGAGTCATTTTTTCATTGCTGTCCTGAGGGGTGTGGGAGTCACTAGCAACTCTTAAGTACTGTGCCAACCATCAGTTTCTTGCAGGATGAGTCCTGGGTACATTTGTTCCAGTAGAGCACTTTCTGGAAGAATCTAACCTGAGCCCCATGAGGCGGAAACAAAGGGTGAGAAGAGGTGATTTTTCTCTGGCTCAATATCAGGATTTGTTTCTGAATCTTGAGGTGAGATGGAAAACTCTTACTGGGAAATGAAAACATTAAAATTTAAAGGCTAGAACCGTAATGAGTAAACATTAGTACTTTTTGAAACATGGTATGTAGCAGCTGGGGCAACTGTGTTTTCTACTCAGTGGTTGATGCTGGGAATGGACACATAGGTCTGATGGCTGAGCCAGACCACCTGGTGCCTGGATGACATCACATACACAGAGGGTCAGAAGCACAAGAGATATCACTCTCAAGCCAGCGTTATAGCAAAGAGAATGAAGAAGGAAAAGGCCGAGACTCCAGTCCCTCAGCTGGGTGTCAGGAGCTAGAGCAGGAAGTGCCAAGACTGGCCCAGCTTCAGTCTCAGAGAAGTGCACAGACACTGTTGTTCCCTGTCTTCATCCTGTTTCTGTCTCCATACACTCACGTTGTTGGCAGTACTAGAGGAGGGCAGGAGTAAGCTGCTGTAGTCAGGCTGAGTCAAGGAAAGCAGCATCTCCTGGTCTCCTCCATCACTCTACACCCAAACCCCTCCCAGTATGACTGAGGGTTATTGATGGCCTCCTTCAGCCAGTGGCCTTTGAGAGACTGGAACAGGTTGGGTGTGACTTTGGGTACTCAAAAGTGCACACCTGCCTCTTTCTCGCTCTCTCGCTGCTCTCCCACCTGGATGCTGGATTCTGTTCTTGTTCCCCATTGTGATCTGCGAGTCCCCCCTTAAATAAGGAACCCCATTATTATACTCTATTTGGAGCTACTGTGGGATTGTTTGATTCGCCTTCCCCTTCATCTGGTGTGTTCCCCTTCGGGTTATTCTTCTAGACATCTCTGCATCTTCTATGAGCTGTACAGCCAGGTAGGCCATTGGAGCCAGCCCCAAAAGTCTGGGTTGGAAAGAAGCGAAGAATTCCTTCTCTACTCGACCAGACACTCCATATTGTCACTGTCCCTGAATAAATCTAAGAGAAGATGATTTTGTTTTATGGCCATGAATCTACTTTGCCGCTTGTTTTCAATGTTTGCCTCCTTTTCAATCCCATCACTTCTTTGCAAGTTGGTTTCTAGAACACATATGCCATGCCATTCCCTCCGAATGTTTCCTCTAGTCATGTAAGACTAGACCAAGGAGCTCTCAGAGATAAGACACAGCTAGGTATAATCCCTACTTTACCATGAGCATAATCTCCCTCCCTTCTTCCCCACCTCATACTTTTCGTCTCTACCCTTTCTCCAAGACAGAGTCTGGATGCTAGGGACCCAATCCCCAATGGGATGCAACTTGGAAGTGAGGGATTTGGAAAGTAATAAAGTCTTAAGCATCCTGACCATATTGGCATCCTGATCTTCGGATTCTAGCCTCCCAAACTGACACAAATAAGCTTCTGTTGGCTAAGCCATCTGTTCTATGACAGTGTTACAGGCGCTCAAACCAGCTAAGACAGACGTGTCCTTCTGATCTGCTCACTGTGAATCTTGTTTCATTTTGGACAACCTTACAGCTCTAAACGTCATCAGAATCTATCTTTTCCCTCTTACTTAGTACCCTCAAAGTGTAAGCTGCTCAGACTAAGGAACCTTGGTACAGAACTCTGTAGAAGACAGACAAGACAGCAGGCACCTTTGATGTCGACGCGGACAGTCTTTGAAATCTAGTCCTGCATGTGTCCTTGCCATTTCTCCCACGCCATGTTCTCTTGAACCCACTCCAAGTGGGCTTTCACTTCCCATTTCACCAGAAGTCCTTCTCACCACAGGCTCTGAGTGTGCCCCCAGCGGGACATCCGATAGCCAAGTTCCAGCCTTGAGTTATTTTAGCCATCAGCAGCATCTGATTCTTCTCATCACTCTCGTCTCTGCAGACATCTTCTTCTCTGCATCCCAGACTTTGCCACTCTTACTTCTGCTACATCTCAGTGATGTCTCCATGCTAATTCTTGGTTCTTCCTCATCAATCTGTTCTCTCAACTGTGTGAAGGTCCTGGAGGCTTGCCACAGCCCCAGACCCTGACTCTGTCCATTTCTAGACATAAGAAATGCTCCCAAAATTTGAATACCAGCCAGGCATGATGGTTCATGCATGTAATATCAGTACAAGAGAAGCTAAGGCAAGAGGACTGTCATGAGTTCAGCCAATGTGGGCTACCCCGACCTGGGTTATCAAACTAAAATTCTGAATACATACATACATACATACATACATACATACATACATACATACATAGTATACATACATATATACATGTCTAAAAGCACTTGGATACAACTCTACATCTCCCAACATTTTGTCTCTGGTCCTTACCATTTCCCTGAAATATACACTTATACTTTATCATTTAAGTGCATGATTGGCATCTCACAGTTAAGTTTACAACTCAAATTCCAGGTCAGAGAGAGGGCTCAATAACTTAAGATACTTGACCCTAAGCATAACGACCTACGTTGAACTCCTAATAAATGACTCCCACAAATTGTCCACTGCTTGCCACATGCATTTTGTGGAATACACACACACACACAGCAATCAATGTAATTTTATAAATTTAAAAGCAAAATACAGCTGAACTCTTTTTTTATATTTTGTTTTGTTTTGGTTTTTGTTTTTGGAGACAGTTCCTCTGTGTTGACCAGGCTAGCCTCGAACTCACAGAAATTTTGCCTGCCTCTGCTTCCCAAGTGTTGGAATTAAAGGCATGTGCCACTGCTGCCCAGCAAAACTGAACTCCAGATTATCTCTAAATACTAATTCTAGAACTCTACCATTTTGGACTGAAAATGGGGGAGCCATCTTTACCTCTCTCTTTTTCTCATGTTACACACTCAGTGACTCAGAAACCGACCCAGAATGAACCAAACCTCTTCTTGACCATCCCATCAAATGGATCCTGATCCCACTTTTTAAATCCTGATGATTAGGTTATTGCAGTCGCCCCCTCCCATATGGCCACCCTAGAGCAGCTTTCCAAGGGATCCCCCGGAGTGATCCCATGGCAGTGTACATCAGACGGTTTCACGCCTCTGCCTCCGCTCCCCGTGTTTCCATCCCACTGCCCGCAAAGCTGCAGGTCTCGTTTTCTGAGGCCGCCTTCCTGACATTCTGTGAGGCCCACACCCTCCCTCTCACCCCAACCTCACTCTGCAGGCCCCCAGAACCCTTCACCTTTCCTGGAAATCCTCAAACACGCCTCCTTCCTTTTCCTGCAAGGCTCAGGATCCAGTGTCCTCACCTCACTATTCTCTTTGGAATTGCAAGCCTCCCTCCTCCTCCCGACAATGACTTTGCCTTTGCTTTGTTCTTCTCCAAAGTGATGCTTTGGAACTGACACGCTGCTTCTGTTTAATTGTTGCTTTGACTCTTTGCCTTCACCACAAAAAAAAAAAAAAAAAGCCTCCATGATGGTGAATATATTTTTCCATCTCGATTCTCACTAAGACTGCTACATATACTCCGTAAGAGCCACTCAAAACTTGCATAATGGATGGACGGTGAGAGCTCATGAACATCTTTTAGTGATGAGTCATGTACCTTGAAGAAACAGTTTAACTTTATAATAAAGAAGGAAAACTGCTCCCCAATGTAACTTACAGAATTTTTCTATCTTGGGAATGATGTGCTCTATAACACTGTTTCACAGAAAAGTTTCAGTTTTCCTTCCTTTGTTCCTTGCAATGTCCATGCACCGGTGAGAACACAAAAACCAAGATTCATTACCATACCTTCCCAAGGAAAAGGCTAGCGTCTATCACCTCCATTTTTAAAAGGAAAAAAAAATGTACAAGTCCATTGAAATTGCTTCTTTTCTTTGGACGGATCATATTCATTAGCAGAGTGTTTGCTTCCATATTCTTTAGCCTGCCTGTAAGCTAAGGAGTTATAGAATAAGAATTTATTTTAGGTTGTCCAGAAAAAGTGTTCAAAGCCTTGGGATGGAAGGAGAGGTCTGGATGTGCGTCCACTGGTCACGGCTCTATGTAGAATAATGCATGCCGATTTTAAGAGGCCTCAAGAGACCACACTTCTGTTCAAACTGGTAATGCATGTGTTCTGGTGAGCCGGAGGTCCAGTTCCTTAACAGAGTTTATCTGCAACCCTTAAATAGTCCCACTATTGTGACCGCTTCCAGGACTAGGTGTGGCCCCATCTCTGCACTGGGTCAGAGCTGAAGACAAGAAACTTGTGGAACTCTAGAAATAAGAGACCAGGCCAGGAAGTTTCTCTCCTGTCTCCATCCAATTTTGTTACATAAAATTCAGATCCTGCTCTCCTGGCCCCTTGTCTCTAGGTCTTTGCTAAAGTTTTCACAAAGCTTTTCTGTTGAGTTAGACCCAGGCAATTGAACTTGAATGGCTCACTTGGTCAGAATGAAGCCCCCCCCCCCCCGGGGGGGAGGTCTGCCTGCAGCCCTCTGGCAGCACAGACATGAACAAGCAATTGCTTCTAAGAGGGTAATGGTCTTGCCCTTTAACAGGGCTCCCAGTGGAAACACTGGGCCAATGGAGACAGCCCAGCCCTGATATCCAGTCCTGTTCCTCCTTTGTCATCTGGAGTGTGTGCTCCATTTTTTAACCGAAAAAAATAAAGAGTTATGAATCAAAGTAGTATAGCTTTGGACCAAGAGATAGTCTGGAGACTCTTGCAAATACACCATGTTCTTTTCCCCATTCTGAATATATATGGTCTATTTCTGAGATAGGGCCCACAGATTTTTATATCTTTCCCAAGAAAAGAAGCAAAACAACAACTAAACAACTAAACCAGAAAAATAAGAGAAGCAATCATTAAAACCAATTACTTCTGCCTTCTACATATATATATATATGTAATATATATATATATGTATATGTAATAAGTTACATGGTAAGTACACGAAGTGGGCTTGAAAACAGGGTGTTGGTGTGTAAAGTCCAGTTTTACAGTAGGGTGAAAAAACGGCTACATATTTCTTAGAAGTAGTATGTTGCTTCAGCAAAATCAACCTTGAAATGTATACACATCCCTACAACTTCTAAACATTCTCAACTTTAAAGACTGCGACTTCGCTTCTGTCTGTTGCGCTCACATCCTAAGAATGGCTGGTGGTGGCTGCCCCTGATTGGAAGCAAGCATGATAAAGCAACCTACACAAGCAGAGTGGGGGAGGAGGATTTGTCCTCTCTGTATGCGACCTCCAACTGAGCACACATGATCATGTGGGCACATCAGAAGAGCAGCAGCTGTGTGTCCAGCCATGAGGACATTGGTGAGCCACAGGAATGACTAAACTATGCTTAATCAGTAGAAGAACAAGTCACTACACTGCAGTACAGTCATACCCTGGAATCACCAAGAATGAGTTAGAGCTCTCTGTAGACATTTGTTCCTATTTTCCACATCCATCTATCTCAAATTGTAAAATCACATGAGTAATTTATAACAAATTTCATTTCCTAAAAACACACAGGTATACAATGCTACAGGAAATTCATTTGTACATCATGCATATAGTCATGCATACCATAATACCGTTTCGGTCAACAAAGGACAATGATTTATGCTAGCCCTATAAGATTATAACATGGGAGCTGGGGATATGGATCATTTAGTAAAGTAATTGCTGTACAAGCCTCAGGACTTGAGCTGGATAGCCAACACAGCATCCAGATAAAAGGCTGAACATGGCAGCATGTGCATATAATCCCCGAACTGGGGAGGTGGAAACAGATGGATTCAAAGGGTTTGCTGGAAAACCAGTGTAGCCAAATCAGTGAACTCCAGGTTCAATGAAAGACTCTGTCTGAAAAAAAAAAAAAAAAAAAAAAAAAAAAAAAAAAAAAACAGACGAAAAGTAATTGAAGAAGACACTGACATTAACCTCTGGCTTCCACGTGCATGTGCACAAATGTATGTGCACACTTGCATGCACATGGATATATCATACACACACACAATTATATATTCAGTGTTTAGTAAGGTATACCATCTAGATTAATGTAGGCACACAGTATATGCACCTGAAAGAACATGCTTCAAGTCGTTCTTCACAAAACATTTGATGGAAATAAGGGTAGATTTCCATAGACCAGCAACACTTCTTTAGAATTTGATCTGTTTCCCACTTCTCATGCAGCTGATGAAATGGTTCCAGACCATGCCATATGAAAAAAAAATACAGCATCACTTTCTGTCTGAGATATTTAAAGTTGAGTCTTCAGAGCAGTCCCCCCACCACAATGTGGAAGCAGAGCCTGGATTACTCAATTCCTTAGTGTGTGTGTGTGTGTGTGTGTGTGTGTGTGTGTGTGTGTGTGTGTGTGTTGGGAGAGGAGATTGTTGTGCGAATCCACTGAGAGGTGAAAACTAATTCATGTAGTATATTTATCTGTCTGGTGGAGAACAAGTTGCCGCCGACTCGAAGCTAGAAGTAACAGTATTTCCCACATCACAGGTCAAAAATTTGGAGTGGCTCTGGCCCTGGATTCCTCAAAGACACTGCAACCAACGACTAGAAGCTCAAGTCTTGACTGGGTCTTGAAGCCCACACACAACTGTTGAAAAGTCTCAGCTTCTTGGTAGCTCTTCAGCAGAGGAGAAACGTCCCTGGCCCTCTCACTGAGTTGTACATGGCCCGCTAGCTTGTTTCTACAAAGTGAGAGACATGAAGGAGGGAACGAAATAAACTAAAAGGAAACCTAGAATGACTGCAAACTAGAAACCAGAGTTGTTTGCAGCCTAGCCTCAAAGGGGAGTTCCTCTTGCATTCCCTTGTTCTGTCTGTTACAAGTCAGACCCACACCCAAAGCGATGTAAAATGCCCAAGACTTGAACACTAGGAGATGGCTTAAGTACCATCTGTGAAGCTGCTTCTGACAGCATCACACCATAGCTAACCCCCAAACAGTATTTGAAAACATTTTATAAAAAAGTCAATTACTTCACTAGAACAGTAAAACTTCTTATGACATTTTTTAAAAGGTTATCAACAAAATTGACTGTAGATCAGCTTCTAAATTATTCTATTTTCTCTGTATAGCCATAAATTGTCTACTGTTGTTCTCAAAATTCATCCTCACGGGATAAGAAAGAAACAAGAGGACAAGAGATGGAAGAGAAAAAGACAAAGTAAAAGAAGGAATTCTCTCCCCCCAATTCTCTAGCCTGCACTTTCCTTGATGTTGAACCCGAGACGAGGATTCCCCACACAGGCAGCCAATTAAGAACTGATTCTGTAGCCGTGCTAGTGTTCTGGAGCATGCGCAATGGAGAAAACAGAGCAGGGGCAGCCAATCGACAGGTCCTCTAGTGCCGCTATCCACAGGGACGTTCTGAGAAGCCGTGTAAAATGCTCGCTGTAGTTGTTTACTCAGGGGGAAAAAGAGTTTTCGCTTCAGATCAGGCAATGGTTACAGGGCCTCGGAAGCATTGGTCCTGCACACAGCCAGTTTGAAGAAAGGCAGACCCAAGGGTTCCCACAGACTCCTAAGACTAACTCTTTAGAGAAGCCTCAGGACAGGAGTGAGACGGACAGTCCTGGTCTCCAGGGAGACCCCATCACACAGCACCACACAGGGGCACAGGCTTGCACAGGTACCTGCCTGATGGAGGGGGGATGAAGCGAGGGTGGGGGATGGGCTTGAGCATCAACCACCTGCCCTTTCCCACGAAAGAGGATGACTACTCCTGATGCCCGCAGCAGGTGCTCTCTTACCTGAAGCCTCATGTTCTTATTGTCTACAAGCAGGTGACATTTATAGTCATAAGTGAAAACAAACCTACCTATATTTGTCAGTTATCACCTATGGAGTAAAAAGCAGGCTTCGCTAGCAAAATGCAAGGATGTTAGATGTACATCTTGGTTGGCATGAAGTCATGTGTTAGCTACTTTTGAATCACTGCCGCTTTGAAAGAGGAAGGGTTATTTTGGTTACAGAGGGTTCATCCCTTGTGACTGGGAGGGTGTGGCAGAGCTAGCTGGTTCACATTATGGTGGACCAGGAAGCAGAGAGCAGGAGAATCCCAACATTTGGCTACCTTTCACCCTTTTCCCTTTTGTGCACCCTGAGCCCCAAACGCGTGGAATGATGTCACACATACTAAGGGTGGGCGTTCCTTCCCTACTTAATCCTCCCTGAAGAAAACCTCACAACAACACCAAAGTCGCACTTCAGTTATTGTAGACATGATGAAACGCTGTGTCCTAGGAAGGAAATTGCCAAGATGTTGTACCAAATGCCATTGGTCATCTTTCACCACTGCTACTAAGTGATGGGATTATCACACGCCTGCACAAAGACTATAAATGCCCAGCCTCTTTCCCGGCTGGAACAGGATGTGACTGAGATGTGGACAACAGAATGCCCAGATGAAGGATGCATCGCTTCGGGGGAAGCATTAGAAGTCTGCTCGGAGGAAGAGGAGCAGGGAAGCGACAATACTTCATTCTGATTTTACTTTGTCCCAAGCCAAATCTATTGCTTGAATAATGTTTCCTTTTGTCTTTATATTAACCTAGGGGGAAGACATTATTTCCTCTGGTTTATATCCTGAGAAAGCAACCTTGACTCTGCAGACAGGGATTGACACGACTATTCCCCTTAGCGACTGTCCCTGCGTTTCAGCATGTTGCTCTCATCTCTCCCCCACTCTAAAGTGTCCTTAGGGCATTTCTTAGTTTCTAGACGACATGTCTGCGGCTGGCAGAGTCGTTCACGTAGAGGGCAACCACAAAAACCTAGCTCCTCAAAGCAAAGGATGCAGGAAGAACCTGTTTGCCCAGAGAGGTTTTCTCCTGCTACTGAATCAAGGTTAATCCCAGAGGGCAAGAGGGCGTGCAGGAAGAGAGGAACAGCTGGGACACTCGGGAAATGAAATTCATTCCTATGGTCTGTCTCTACAGTCAGGTACAAGGAGCGAGTTAAATTGTGCCAGGTCCTTCTCATCTCAACTGGTGGCCCAGCTTGCCCAAACCCCTAAGCTGGCATCCTGAAGCCAAGGGAGGGGCGTCCACTGTGGAGAACAACCTGTGAGAGCCATACTTTTCGTTTCAAATGAGCGAGTTTATTAAGCATGTGCCAAGCCAAAGTAAAAGAACAAATGGCAAGTAACACAGAGATCAACAGCTAAGCATCCTCACCTAAGAGCCTTAAAATGCCCTCAGAAATAACTGGGGAACCCCACTGAGTTCTTGTTGGAATCCTTTGCTGAGAGAGTCCTGAACAAAACGATTGGCTTCTAGCCTCTCATTATGACTGTGGGTGTTCTATACTAGAGGATAAACAAGAGTAACTTTGAGGGGAAATGATATACCTTTTATCTGTTCTCAAGTGGACAAAGCCAGTCACTTAGCTAAAATTTTGGAAGATGTTCTCTATCTCCACATCCTACGGACCCCACAAAAGCCAGCTTAATATGATAGGCGAGTAGTAAAATTATCCATTTTGCCTCTGCTCAAAATGGCCCATTATTCTCTGGATCTCAAATGCACATCTTGGAAGTGACTCCTCGTATCCCTGCTCCAATCCTATTTTGTCACACTAAAGACCTTCCCTTTGCTATGGTTTTAAACCACTGGGAGGTCTTTTGAGCACTTTTTCAAGGAAAAAAATAAAACCTCTCTTTTCCATTTCCTAGGTGTTAATTGCACGGAGCAGCAGCCTCTGAAGTGAAAATACAAAGTGAAGCGGACAGCAGCCCCTTCCTACAGTCAGGTCCCCGGTGCTGACATCAAGCTCAGAACCGGCTGCCTTGTAGTAATTACTTCTAGATCTGCTCAAGGCTGCTACGGTACGAACACCGTGATGTTCACTTTCATCTCCACCCTTGCTCCTCAGCATCCAAAGATAACAAGAGGACAGGGGCACCTCGGGTTCGTCAGCTTCTCCTCGCAGCAGGATCTGAGGGAGTCTTCCAGGCTTACCACTCACCTCAGGGGTCTATCCTTCTTGATGAACCTGAAAAGGGAATAAGGCAGAGAATGGATATGATTAGATAAAGAACATCTGTAAGGAGTGAGGACGGAAAAAACGCAAGAGGTTGTCCCTGTCTTTGGAAAGAAGACTCTAAGAAACCGAAGCTCAGAGACATCTTTAGTGGGGAAAAACAATCAAAGCAAGAAGACATTGATGAAAAGATGGGATCTAGGAGAGAGAAAATGAGAAAAAAAAATAAATTAGGGGCTATCTGGGAAAAAAAAAAACATCAACATTGACAGCATTGTAGATTTCAGCTTTCTGAGCGGCAGTCACCAAATTCCATGCATCTTGAGAGCAGACCTATTTGACCATCTGCGTTCTTTCTAAGAGCTAGGTAAGACTCAAGTGAGTCTAGCAGGATGGAGAAGTTGGCAAGCGCCTGTAAATCATTTTTAATAGTTGCAGTTTGTAAAATAACGGGTCCTGCGGGAGACATTGAGGAGCTCCATCACAGCTGGGTGGTCCCCATCATTTCCCTCAGAAAACCCCACATCTGCAATGTAGTTGTCTGCCTGGCTGTTCCCCTTCCTCCCCAGCTGGAAGGCAGAGAGCACAGAAGAGAATGACAATGTGGCATTCAATAAGAATTCTCAGCCAAGCCCTGGGCTGGGGAGTGGGGTTCAGAGGTGAAGGGCCACAGCACCACTTGCCTGGCCATAGCTGGAAGTAGAAAGATCTAGAACGCTCCACTCTTCCACCATCTTTCCTTCAGGGCATTTTGGATCCTGTGTATTTCATTTGGCTTCCACTCTGGTTAACTTTAAATGTGTTTGTGAGGGAGGAAAAAAAGAAACTTTAATGAATAAAGCTCCTTAAATTTCGCATAAGTATATCCATGCAAGTAGCGCCCAGCTCACAAACTGGAGTGTGTTCGAACCCAGGGGACTCCTAAGCCTGAGCTCAGGTGCTGCAGTCCTCCAAAGCTAACTATCAGTGTGGTTTCAAGACAATTCTGTGACTATTTCTCGATTGTATACAAATGGAATTATTTATTATATACCCTGTTAAGTTCGAACGTGTTTGACATTGTGCTGATAATATTCACCCCTGTCATTGTGTGCATATGAATATGGCCCTTACCTTGCAATGGGGTTGCATTCCAATAAGCCCACCCTGAGCTGAAAATATCATAATTCAAAAGGTATTGACTACACCTAATATATTGACCAGCACAGCACAGAAACACAGTGCACAGCAGAATATAGGTTGTTTCCCCTTGTGTTCATGTGACAAATTGGGATCGGTGTACTGTGGGCTAATCCTTATGTACCCTGCGAAGAGGTGTTGCTCTCATTGGTTTAATAAAAGGCTAACTGGTCAATAGCTCTGCAGGTAGAGATTAGGCAGAAGAACCAGACAGACAGAACACTGTGCTAAAGGAAGGCAGAGTCGCCAGCTAGATGCAGAGGAAGCAGGACACGTAGAAAATGAGGCAACAAGCCTTAAGCCATGTGGCAGCATGTGAATTAATAAATATGGGTGATGTAAACTGTAAGAGCTATTTAGTAACAAGTGTAAGCTATCAGCTAAGCATTTATGATTAATAATAAGTCCATAAGTCCGTGTGTGGTTATTTGGGAGCTTGCAGGTGGGACAGAAACTTCCACCATCTGTGACTTGCTGGTACATCAAGGAAGACTATCAAAGACTAATTAAATAAGGCCTGATCTGTGCCTTATTCAGTCATCTCAATTAGGCTTCCTCCTGCAGCAGATGGGAAGAAATACACATAGCCTGACATTACACACACACACATACACACACACACACACACACACACACACACACACATGAGAGAGAGAGAGAGAGAGAGAGAGAGAGAGAGAGAGAGAGAGAGAGAGACAGACAGACAGACAGACAGACAGACCTTGGAACACACAGTTCTAAATGGGATATCTCTATCAAATCCTACCCCTCAGAGCTCAGGGAACCCCTCAGAAGAAGAGACAGAAAGAGTTTAAGAATGAGAGGGGATGGAGGACACCAGGAAAAACAACTGAACAATGAACAATGGTCATACGAACTCACGGAGACTGAAGCAACAAGCACAGGGCTGACATGGGTCTGCCCCAGCATTTTTTATGGAACTGTTCTCTGATTCTTGTGCCTGCTCTTGGGGTTGTCTTCCTTTTGCTGATTTGCCTCATCCAACCAACTTCGATATGATAGTTTTTGCTTCATTTCATTATATTTTATTTTGTTATGTTTTGCTATTACCTCTTAGAAGCCTGCTCTTTTCTAATGAGACAGGAAAGGAGTAGATGCATATGAGAGAGGAGATGGGGAAGAACTACGCGAGCAGAGAGAGGTGGAGGGACCTGGGATCAGAATGTGCAGTATGAGCAAGCCATTTATTTTTAACAAAAGAGAAAGAGTGAGTGAGTGAGAGAGAAATTTCAAATATCCTTAGCCTGGAAAATAATTGAATTAAAAGTTTGAAATGTGGTTTCTATCTAAGATACGTTGTTCTCGTACCATCTTAAGAGGAAAGGAAACTTGCTGTCAAATGATTACAAATTAAGTACAATTTGTGATTGTGGTGTTTTTCTCGTGATTGCTAACGAAACAGTGGATCCTCCAAGCCCAACTCTGCATCTGTAGATTTAAGCATGTGATTGCACTAAACAGGCACAGTTTTTGTCATATAGTTGCTCTACTCCCTTGTCAAAGAAGAATAAAAATTGTTTACATGACATTAATGCCATATAATTATAAGTAATCTGGACATGAGTTAAAGCACACAACGAAGTGCTTCTGTTATATGCAAGTACATCACTTTAAGGGACTAGAGTGTCTGCAGACTCCGATATCCTGGGTTGCTGGAACCAATCTCCAGCAGATAGCCGAGGATGCCTTATTTCATTGTATTAATATGCACAGAACACTGATCCACTGCGTTATTCATGGGCACTTTGCTATTCATAGCTTGGGTAGGGAAGCTGCTGCAAAGAACGCTGCTATAAAAATTCGTGTACTTCTGTTTTGATGAACATTTATATACATTTCTGTTGGGTACAGACCTCAAAGGAGAATTGCCAGTGTAGATATTTAGTATGCTTCTAAGCAGTTTCCCCAAGCAGGAGCCCAGTTTGTATTCCTCACAACAGCAGTTAAAAGCTGTAGTTACACGAGAAGCTCACGCCTTGACATCACCCAGTCATTTTTAGCCCTCTATTGGTACAGAATGTGGTTTTATTTTGTATTTTCCTGGTAACTAATGTAGTCAGTCACCTCCATATGTTTACCGACCATGTGATACCCCCATTTGTGATATTTATGTCCATCATTTTGCCCTTTATCCTGCCAGAATATGTATGTCCTTACTATGGCTTGGCAGATCTTTATACACTGTGACAAACATCATCTCCTGTTAGTTATAAACCTTACTCATATTTTCCTCTGCCTCATCACTGGCCTTGTCACCCTTCTAGTGCTGGGTTTTAATGAAGAATAGCTCTAAATTTAACATGATCCAGTATATTGTTCGTTTTCTTCATAACTGAAGTCTTTGAGAGTCCTCCACAATAAGCTTTCTCCCTCAAAAGTTTGAAGCCTACGAAGGCGGTGCTCTGTGTTACCTGGCAACTAAACTCATTGGCCTACCTGTCACATCTGTATCTGCAAGCCATCTGGAGTTGATGTCAACTTTGGAGACAATGAGAAGAAGAAATATATTTTTTCCCTAATTTGGCCCTCCAAAATAGCATCCCCTCTCCCACCACATACAGCGTCACATCTGTTATGGTCACAGCTCGGAATTTGTTTGTAATTTTAAACCTGTATATTTTTATAGCTGCCTACGCATGCAATACCAGCACTTGGGAAGTGGGCACAGAGGATAGGGAATTTAAGGGCAACCAAAACTGCATAGTCAGTTCAGGGACTGGACTAAAAAGTGAGATTCTTTGCCCCTAAAATAAAAATAAATAAAAATAAAAGATTAATTGTAAGAGTTCTTGTAAGACTATGCTTATAGTTGTATGGCCACTGTTTGCATGTGTTAAAAAAAATAAAATCAAAATGCAGAGCCTAAAACAATTCTTGAACTTCATTTCATTCAATCCAGTTCTTCAACATTTCAGCTCGTCCCTGTCATTCATATTTATTTCTCCATAAAGTGTGGTCCCCTGTGCCGTCAGGAATATTGATGATCCTGTAGCATCCCTGCAGTTGCCTCAGAATTTTCTTCAAAGGCTTGATACTTGTTAAGGACATTTTTATTTCAAAGTACAGAAAATTACACACACACAAAAGATTTAACTTAGCAAACAGTGATGACTGTAAGGTACAATCTGATTTCAGAATCGTTAAACTACTAGAGTACACGCACCTTAAAATCAAAGAAGCATGGTTCTTGTCTTAAGTCATGTTTCTAAAAGCGTGTGACAGATCAATGTGTACGTCATCCAGTGAGGAAATTTTTTTTTTTTTTTTGAAGGAAAAAAAAATCTTCTAACAGAGGGAAGAAAGCAAGATTGGGGGGAGACAGAAGCTGAACAGGGATGGAACCTTGGAAAGTCTCACGTGAACTTACTCTGTCCTGAGGCATAGGGAGAGTCCTGCAGCCTTTTGTGACTGCCACTCAGTCCTTGGCGGGCAGCCACGTAGGACAGAATGAGTGCCACACTTCTGTGAAGCATTGAGTCCTCAAAGAAGGGATTAGCTGAGATATTTTAGCATGAGCTTGCAAAGCAACTGGAAGACAGATGCTGAGTAAAGGGATCACGGCTTGGCACGAGTATTTGCTATAGTCTCAATGCCTACGTGTAAGAGCACTAGCTGAACACCACAGTTCTCGCCTTCCTTTGCAAGTGAGGATACTGAAGTCTGGAGAGGTTAATGAAGTTATTCAGGGTCACATAGCTGGTCAACGGCAAAATTTTAACATATGTTGTCTGATTCCAGAACCATTGTATTATAATTTGGGTCTTAAGTGACACCTCCCAAACATGAGGTGTTGGAGACTTAAGGCCAAGCTTGTTGATAATTTGAGGTGGTGTGAACATATTAAAATGTGGTCCCCAGCAGTGGGTATTCAACCCATTGAGGGATATGCCTTTGAGGGAAAGTAGGACCATAGCCCTTCTGTAGATCTCTTCCAGTGGTAGGTTCCCATCATGATGTGCTCTGCACAGCTAAAGGCCTAAAAGCAATGAGTTTGCCACCATATGGACCTCCAAAACTGTGAGCCAAAATGTACTGTTTCTCTTTATGAGTAGATGTAGCAAGCTTTCTTGTTGGATTATCTGCTGTCAGATAATGTTCTCCTACACTGTAAAGATTTGTCACTTGTATTAATTTAATAAAACACTAATTAGCCAGGAGCCAGGCAGGAAGTATAAGCAGAGTGACCAGACTAGGAGAATTCTGGGAAGAGGAAAGGCAAAGACACAGTCACCAGCCAGATGCAGAGGAAGATACATCAGAATGTTGCACTGAGAAAAGGAACCAAGCCATGTGGCTAAACATAGATAAGAACTATGGGTTAATTTAAGTTGTAAGAGTTAGATAATTAATAAATCTGAGGTAGCAGGACACAGTTTATAATTAATATAAGCCTATGTGTGTTTCTTTGGGATTGAACAGCTGTGGAACTGGGCAGGACAGAAACTTCTGTCTACAATTATCTTTGGATTGCTAGCCCCCAAATAATGACACAGATAATTTCAAATAATTATGAAAGCTTTGCCTTAGCTTAGACTCATTCCCAATTAGCTCTTACAACTTCTATGTTCTGCCAAATGACTTTTTTACCTCTGCCTCTCTTTCATTCCGCATGTCCAAACTTGTTCTGTGACTTACTGACGTCTCATGTGCACCTAGATTCATCTCTCAAGTTCCTCTCTGCCTGAAAGTCCTGCCTAGCCTAAGTTATTGGCTATTCAGCTCTTTATTAAACCAATCAGAAGGCATCTTGGCAAAGATACAATTTTATAGTATAAATAAATGTTCCACAACATTTTCTTCTTATTGTCTAAATAAAAAGGAAGGGTTTTAACTCTAACATAGTAAAATTAATTATAAACAATAAAGGCAATTATCAAGTAAGAATTACATTCACAATAACTAGACCATTTAAAAAATACTCTATTATCTATCTTATCTTAATGAGTTTAAAGCTTTATACCTAAACCATATTCTATCATAACTTGCGTTACCATTATAAAACTATCTTTTTAGACCACAAAACATTTTCTTAGATAAACAAGTTCAGCTTTTATGTCTCTCACTATTCTAAACTTTATACCTCTTTTGTGAGTTTCTTTTTTGAATTTGGTAACAGGAAAAGCTCTAAGTTTAACTATTTCATCTTCAACTCCATCTAAGAAGGATATAATATATAAACTGGAGGTATGAGTGGAGGAGATGGGTATTTGGGAACTGAAGGGACAGGCTGGGCAGGCTAGGCATGGGAGGCAGGTTTGGGGAGGAACAGATGGGGAGAGTTCTAAGAGATGTCTTTATGGGGCTGCATTTCAGGGTTAGGGAGAAATTTGGTGTCAGGGAAACACCCAGGAATCTACAAGGATGATGCCAGCTAAGACTCTTAGCAATGGACAGGGTGCCTGAACTGGCCATTTATTGCAATCAGATTGGTATCTACCTTAATTGTCACCAGAGAGCCTTTATCCAGTAACTGATGGAAGCAGATGCAGAGATCCATGGCCACGTACTGGACCAAGTTCCCAGAGTCCTTCTGAAGAAAGGAGGAGGGATTTTTATGAGCAGTGCGGTTAAGGTTATGACTGGGGAATCTCATAGAGACAACTAACCTGAGCCTATGGGAGCTTATGGACTCTGGATCAACAGTTAGGGAGTCTGCATCGGACTGACCTAGGCCCTCTGCATGTATGAGATAGTTGTGTAGTTGGCATGTTTGTACAGCCTAGGAGGAGATCAGGACTTCTCCCTGGTGCTTATCTGGCTTTTGGGAACCCGTTACCCATGCTAGATTACCTCACCCAGCCTTCATGTAGGGGGACGAGCTAAGTCCTAACTCAACCTGATGTGCCATGCTTTGTACAAGCCCATGGGAGGCCTGTTTTTTCTGAATGGAGATGGAGGAAGAGTGGAATGTGGAAGTGGGCAGATGGGAGTCAAGGGTAGGAAACAGAAGGATAGAAGGGAGGGGAAACTGAGGTTGCTATGTAAAATAAATGAAAAATGTTAATTAAGCAAAAAATTAAAAATTAAAAATTCTGTATCCAAAAACAAAACAAAAGAAAAAAAAACCCTCAGACCTGCTAGTTGAGATGGTCCAGCCTCATGCACTACTCTAGCCAAGACTTGACCACCATCCTGATTTTCTAAGGATCCCTAAAAGATTCCATTACCCCAGACAGCAGCAGCAGTCTAGAGAACACAACACCCACATTCCCAAGAGGTGGGTGGGTGATTGCGGTCATTCGGTCATTCGGTGGATTATGGATATTTGTCATTGTTGGGGAGGGGGGTCATTGGTTACAAGTTGTTGTTGGTCAGGAAAAAAAAAAAAAAAAGAACAAAGGAGGTTAGATTCAGGGACTTTTTTTTCCTGAAAAAAAGAAGGGGGATATAGTATAGAAAGGAGGGTCTACTTTTGAACAACCACTAGTCTCAAATATTTTACAGTGGTATGGATTTTGGTTTACCAATACAAATTTAAGGTTATTTTTGTGTGTGTATATATATATATATGTGTGTGTGTGTGTGTGTGTGTGTTTCTATTCTTGCTTAAGGTACTATATCTATGCAGCTCATTTAAAACTGCAAAGCTCTAGTTCTTAAAAGCCAATTAGGTTAATAAAGAAATACAGGTTATTGGTTAGTCACCTACAATAATCAAACTTATAGTCATGTTAAATGTGTTTTTAAGGTCAAACAGATATATTTTAGATAGATGCTCTTCAAACATTTCAAAGAGATGCAGAATATGACATCTAAGATGTTTTAATAACATAAGTGAGGCTTTTTATTACAGTGAGACATGTTTGCTCCTGGAAGCACAAATTTACTTCAAAAAAGAATGATGTGTGCATCAAAGAACCTCAATATAGAGTTTGCCTTTTTTGTAGTAAAAGCTAGCCACTTGGCAAGAAACTGCCCTTGCCTGGACTGCTGACAGTGTGCTGTTGAAACTGGATGAGTAAGACACAATCTCTCTTCCATCCTGTATGTCCACCTTGTTATGTGTCTTGTTGGCATCTCATGCATGCCTAGATTTATCTCCTGAGTTCCTGTCTGCCCAGAAGTCCTGCCTAACCTTGTCCTGGCTAGCTATTGGCCATTCAGCTCTTTGTTAAACCAATCAAACGTGCCTTGGCAAAGACACATCTTCACAGCATAAACAAATATTCCACAACATGTAGATTCATCTCAGTTATATGTTATACTTTTGGCAGCTGACCAATTTGATTTTTATCACATTATACTATACTACTTCTAATAAATAAAGCCAACAATAATGAAACTTTATGTATTGTGTGTACGTCGAAGGATTTGAACCTTATTGCATTTTAAAATAAAATAGTCCCACACTAGCCCAGAGTGGAATATAATAAAGGTTTATTTATTTAGGGGTAGACTCGCAGAAAAAGCAGTGATCAGCAGTCCTCTGCTTGAGTGGGGAACTGGAACCGAATCCAGCAGCCAAGAGACCTGTGCACGCTTTTCATCTGCATTTAGAGTACATGAGACCACATCCAAAGTGGGTCGGTATATTAAAGGCTATTGGCTGAAGGAGTTCCCACAGCAGAACCCGACTAAATAAGCAAGTCCAAGAAATGATACTCATTTCAATAATGTTGGTGATTTTTTTTCCAAAGCCAGCTGTTATTAGTGAATTTGATTCACTTTTCCTATCCCATCTTTGGAGACAAAGGAGACTGACAGAAGTAGTTGTTAGACCTTCACTGTGTCATTCTTTCGTCCCACCCTCTTGGATAGCAGGAACCAGGTCGTGATTTAGAATCACGGAGGAACTTAGTGATGCATGCAGCTGATGTTTTCATTGGGAAAATGATTGCTTTGATTTTTGTGGGCACGGCTTCTACTTCCCACCTCCTTTGATGTACGAAACAGTTCATTTCTTTACATTTCCTCCCCCATTTCAGGCTGCACTTTTATGAACAGACAGGAGAAAGTCTAGGATTGCATCGGAGCCTTTTTAGTTGAGGGCCCCCAAGTTAGGTCTTTGTAGAGTTTTGTAATCTCCTGTTAAAATTCTCCTGCTCTCTGTGTTTACGTCCTAAAGTAGGAGCGATAATAAAAAGCAGAGCCTCTAGAGAAGTGGCTCTCACCCTTCCTGATGCTCTGACCCTTCAGTAGACTTTCTCACGTTGTGCTGACCCTGACCCCATCTGCAAAATTATTATGTCGCTGCTTCGGAACTTTTACTTTGTTACTGTTATGAATTGTAACGGAAGAAAATATCCGATAATGGAGGATATCTGGTATGTGACCCCTTAAAGGGGTTGTGACCCACAGGTTGAGAAACACTAACCTAGAGCTGCCTCTGGGGAAGAGATTTCACACAGTGCCAGCAACTTGTCAGGACACCTTTCAAGAGTGACAGGAAACAATGGCCATGACAAGGCTACACCTTGACCTGGACTGCTGGGTCATGCGTGTCATGGACTGGAGGGAGTCTGTTGGTCACTAGGCTTCCTGTTTGCAGCATTGAATGAGTCTCCTTTTTCTTTTCCTCACTGTTATTTGCTCCTGGCTGAACCTGGCTTATTAGTGCTGTCGTAATAGTTCCCGTAACAAAATACCTGGGTGACGTTTATTTGAAGGTCATCTAGGCTTAGGCCTTAAGCCTGGCTTCTTGCTCTTTTGGCTTCACTGACAATCTTCGCAGCAACTGTTAGCAATTGTGCTGGAATTCTTGATTCTTAGCTGGTGAGACGTTTCAACCAGATTCTTCTTCCCACAGCCCATAATTTTCCCTGTCTACCTCGAACCGATGGCTGAGTTTTCAAATTGATGGATGTCAACACATAAGAATAAAAGGATTACTTCCCCAAGTGTGGGTACATAGAAGAATATTCAGGGTTTTTTTGTTTTGCTTTGTTTTTATTTTTTATGGAAATTCAGATGTACCTCATTGTCTTTGTTCTGTGGGCTAATAAATGAATCCCTTGAATCTTGGACATTTTAAGTGATTCCAATATGGAATTTTCTCTTTGTTCTACAACTCTGTGAAAGTGGGTTGCTTGGGTATCGAATTTCACTCCAGAGAGTGATAGATCCATCTCTACACAAAACATGGCACTAGGTCAGTGTGTGGTCGTGTCTCTAAGCCACAAATCCTGTGGTCTTCTACCATAGCTACATGATTTGTAGAAAAAGATAAGGACTCAAAATCAGTGCTTCTGTGTGTGGTTCTGAGTTCTGAGCACCTATTGAAAGCTCGATGTTGGGTAGCTCAACCTCGGTGTTTATGAGCCTGATCATAGAGGTTGGCACCGTTCAAACTAATTTCAGGTGTCTTTCCCCTCCTTCCTGATTCTGTTTGTTTTTGCCTAGGTTTGCTCACTTGATCCCTCTTCCTCTCTCTGTTAAGGTGAAATACACAGATGAATTGTCTCTCTCCGCGGAGGAGGAAGTAAAATGAGACACTGAAAGTCAAATAAAATAGAACAGGAGGACAATGAGGCAGAAAACCTTTTTCCTATTATCTACACTTGAATGGAGTCGGCTTTTGTGATAAAACCAACTCTGAATAGCTTCCTTAACTCCTAGTAAACAATAATGAAAGATAATTTTAGTGAAAGAACCTTTTTGAAAAATTCTATGTTGATGTCTGAATAGGAGTCACAAGCAAGGAAAAGTACGGCTGTTGTGGGAAATGGGTTTGATGAGCCGTCCTTTATTCTCGCCAATCCTGACTTAGCTTCTGACAGGCACTGGAAACAAGTGCACGCCATGTTTAAACAGCACAGCGGATGCTTATCATAAATCAGTGAACAACAAAAAAATAAAAATCCCACCCTCAGAGACACACTGTGAGCTACAAAGTGATGTAAGAGTCCATGCTATAATACTGCCATCCTGTAAAAAGCTGGAGCAGGTCGCGGGAACTGTATGCACTAGAATTTATAGTGCTATTTAAAATAGGGTGGCAGGTGGGCCTCGGTGAGTAAGTGAGGGATACTTAAAGAAGGTGAGGTGATTAACCAGGAGTGGAAGAAGCGTGAAAGCCCGGGGCAAGTGTGCTTACAGACTTGAAGACTATTGAGGAGGTTGATTTGAGGAGGGGAATAAGGAGGGGAAAAGAACCGCTTTTGTCCGACATTAGAAGGCATCACACGGATTGGGGCTAGAACTAACTCTTCCTGGGAGCCATGTTCCTTCTGAGGCGAGAACACTGGTGAGAACAATGAGGAAGAAGGAAACGTGCGGCCAGTCTATAGAATACTTCAGTTAATGAGTTCTTAATCTTTCCTACGATAGTCTAGATACTGCCGATAAAACCTATGTCTAATATGATGTGAATTCTGAATAGATAACCTTACATCAGCTTTAAAACATGGAGAGGCTTAGAATCCTTTGTTTCCAGCTTGGCAGTTCCAGAAGAAACCCCAATATAGGAAGGGTCCCAGTATAGTGCTATTCTAGCATCCTGACCCAGAAAGTATGGATTCTCCTGTCCTGCCTGAGCCAAAGGTGCCACTGTGGTATGTGCCAGCTGCAGGAACAAGTGGGTAGTTTAATAGCAAATTTTACTCTCTACAGGACTTAATAAGCAAAACCCTGGTAGCATTTCATCTGTTGTTCATGGGGTACAAACTAGCTGTAAAAGTATCCTCGTCACCACTAGCAAAATTGCTTAATCTTAAATGACTTAGAGGCTTGTAGTAGAAGATGGAACTAGAAATTGTAAAGAACAATACTGAAAATAAAATACTGAGTGCAAGAAGTGTATGAAGTACATGCCACAGGAATTCAGTTCTGCACAACCAAACTAAAAGGGGTCTTCAGAGGAGGCAGCATCAGAGTTCTGCGTTAGGTTAGCGGAGATAGACAAATATGATTCAAGATGTGGGGGTTTCCATAAGAAATGTCCCCCACGCTCAGATATTTGAATACTTTTCTACAGTTGGTGTTGATGCTTTAGTGGTTGCTGGAGGAAGTTAGTGTTTGTGCGTGGGCTTTGGGAGGTCTCTGCTTCATCCCATTTCCTGTTTGTTCTTTCTGCTTCGTGTTGTGGTTGAAAATGTGATCTCTCAGCTTCCTGTGCTGGTCGACATGCCTGCCTTTGCTGGTGCATGATTGGAATTGGTTGAAACTTGTGCATTTGCTATAACATGGGCTAGTTAGATACTAGTTTATGCATAGAATCAAAATGCAAGACAACCTCAAGTTCAGTGGATTTCTGATTATTTAATTTCATAGACAGGTAAGAGGCCACACATACCCATGAATTGATTAAAATCTAATGGCCAATAAAATGCCTATTGTCCTAGGCTAACAAGAGGGATTCCAGAGTCCATAAGGTCAGCCAAGGTGTGTTCAACTGCTAACCCAAGATTCTGGGACAGAAGGGTCAACTTCCCTGACCTGCTTTATGCTGCCCACTTTGACGAAGAGCCCTGATGAGCAGGCATTTGTGGAACCTCGGGATGCCACAGGTTCCTGCTAAAGCTACTTTCTGCCAGAACTGTTTTTTATACAGACCATACTTTGTCATGTGTTAAAAGCATAATCTTTATTTTTGAATATTGTAAACCATATCATCTATAGGAAATGGAAAATAGATACAGAATAATAATCTCTGCAATAGAGAATACACAGAATAAGGGTCCAGACTGTGGAGTACCCCGCTGACCATTTTCAGTCTTTCATCATCAAAGAGAAGGTGAAGTAGACAGAGAAGATGAAGTACTTTGAAGAGAAAAAAAAATATGAGTAGATTAAAGGCAGATAGGAAAGAAAATCAGAGAAAGAGGAGCAGGTAGTGCTTAAACCGGGCCACTTGAACCAATCGAAGTACAAAGAGCAAATCCATAGGAAGCCGTGGACGAGGGGGTGGTGGGAGGAAGACTGGGTGAAGATTCTCAGTGTAGAAGGGGAGCAAGGGACGCGGAACTTCTCAACAACAGACTTCAATCAGGTGCACCCGTTCTGCAAGCCTAGAGTGGGTGGCAGGGGGAACCTGTGCCTCTCTTTGAATGACTCCTGAGTTTAGACAAGGCCAGCATCACTGCTCTAATAGTGTTAACCCAACACTTTCCATTGTACATTTGCTTCTCTTTTCTCAACTGCTTTAACAGGTACCTAATTTAATTCTTTGCCAGGCCCTTTTCTGACACTTCTGGCTGATTCCTTCGTCCCAGACCTGGGACAGTCCAATTTAGGATTGTTTACTCATGGCATGGGAAAAGCAGCCAGACATACAAAGATCTCCTTGGTACAGAGTCCTTGTTCTCTGTGTCTTTCTGTACATACAAACAGCCTGAGTCTTCAGATTCATGTTCTAAAGACTGAGAATTTAAAGGACTTATTCACAGTGTCTACACAAAGCGAGGCAGGTTTCAGACGAGACTGCAGGTTCCTCTTTCTCAGGGGACCTCAGGCCCAGCTGTGGCCCCTTCCCTTGACCAGATGACTGTTGACGTCCTTCTTAGGATCAGAATAAGCAGGTCCTGCCCACAGCAGTCTTGGCCTGACTTCCTCAGCAGCAAGGCGGCAGTGATGAGTGTTTGTTAGGATCCAACGCAGAAGGACATTTGAAAGTGTTTTGCATCGTGAAGACCTCCTCCGGAGCTACCAAGGCTCACACTGTGTATTTGTAAAGTCTAGAATCCACCAGATTGCAGAGAAAGACTCTGGGTTGACTTTCTGACCCTATGGTCCCTGCTTAGCCAGAAATATTTGCCTTTTGTTACAGTTTAGTGGATTATTTCTACTAAAAAGGGTTTCATAACTCTTAAAAACTAGTTGTTGTACATCACAAATTATTTTCTTCTGTATTTCCTCTGTAGTATTTCCCTAGGCAAGTCAATCCCGCCAATCACTATTACACTATTTTAATTAATCTATCATCATCATCATCATTATTTATTTGTGTGTGTGCTGTAGGAACTCCTACGTCCAGTAGCCTTTAAGTTACCCGCCCACTTGGGTGTGGCTTCTTATGCTGATGTACAGCATCCAACCTTCTTTCTGGCTGAGGGGATTTGGTTGCTGTGTCCCCCTTCCAGCAGAGGATTGTGATCGGCTAGTCTACCCCTAAATAAATAACCCTCTTTATACTTAATTCTGTGTGTGATCTAGTGTGGGATTTCTTTTAAGTGTCCTTCTTCATGTGTGTGTGTTATCAGCTTGTACATGCATGACATGGTATGTATGTAGAGATCTAAGAACAACTTTTGTATTGTGGTTCTGCTGGGAGTCTACCCATCTTCCCTGTCAGGGACTAAATACATTGCATTCTCCCCAGCTTCTTGATTTGAGTACTCGTCCCATCTGGCGGTGCTGTTTGGGGACAGTATGAGAACTGCAGGAGGTGAGAGCCAGCAGGAGGAAACTGGTCCCCTGGGGATGGATGGCCTTTAGTGGCATGCTACCCCTGTTGCTGCCAGTCCCACCGTCCGCTTCCTCCTCACTTGCCATCCCCACAATGGTGCCTGAACCCTCTGAAACTGTGAGTTAAAGTACAGCCTCCCCAACATTAGATTGTTCAAAGCAACAAAATTTGATATATTCTCCTAACCTAGACCAAGCTCTGTCACAATTTATGATTTGATTTTGGAGATCCTTCCCATTCTCTCAGCCATTCCCTTTCTGCCTTCTTTGTCTGGTCACTCACAGAGAGTATCAGCAGGTTAGTAAGCACCTCCCCTGACAGCAGGGCTTTTAAAAAGGCAGCTTAGTCGGCTACACCAGCACTTAACCCATGGGGGCTGAAGAGATAGCTCAGCAGCTAAGAGCACTGGCTGCTCTTCCAGAAGACCCATGGTCCCATCCCTAATACCCATAAGTCAATCTTAACAACCATATTTAACTCCAGTCACAGGGAATCAAAGGCCCTCTTCTGGTCTTTGGAGACACTACACACAGATGGCGTGCACGCGTATTTGTAAACAAAACACCTATACGCACAGAATAATAAAATATAAAATTGTAAAAATTAACAAAAGGGATAGATGTAGACGTGGAGATACCAGCATTAGGCCAGTGACAGAGACGGAGGCGTCATGCCAGTCCAGCGATTGCTTCTTGACTCAAGCTGCTGGTCGAGCCTGTCTCTGATACCAATTCCTTTGTGACAGACAACTCTTTTCGCATCTTCAGTTACACCTCCAGACCTTTCTCCTACAAAGTGCCCTAGCCCTTCTTGTGGGGGAAGCAGGTTGCCAGGACACCCATCTGTCCCTCTCTTCCTGTCTCCTTGAATTGCACCAGGCTACAGATTGAGAGCTGTAGCTTCTGGATGCATAAAATGAAGTGGCAACCGAAAAAGGGATGGCTTGATTGTTGCTCTGATGAGGGTGCAATTTTTATAATGCATGGAGCTGCAACCAGCATTTGAAGTTACATGACCTTCTGTCCAATGCATAGGACAATATAATTAACTTGTTTAACAGCCTGCCTTCCCCTGAAAAAGATTTAAAACTCTGGTCGAGGGGTGTATTTATAGTCCTTGGAATAGACAGTTGTTATTTTCTGTGAGAATTGCAGGCATCTTTATGTTTATTTTAAGCTGTCTATTCTATGAATCCATAATTCTTTAAGTATTAGTTATGGCTTATCTGGGACTTAAGAAGAGGAAAGAGGCTGGCACTCAAAAGCGTGTTAAATAATGTAAGGTATAAGATCCAGCAGGGGAAAGAAATTGCAAAGCTGAAGAATTCAATTTAGTTTTCAACTCCCTCTGGGCTATGTAACCTCTCAGAGTCTGTAAGGAATACTTCTGAATTCCTGCAGGGTTGAACCAGAATTCTTCTTTTCAACATTGTTAGGATTAAGTGGGGATGTGGTCCCCAGGATTCCATAGACTGTGCATGGCTGTGCCGTAGTTTTCCCCAGGAAATATCTTCTTGATCCATCTTGAAATGAATGCTCTCAACCAGTCAGAGAACCCCAAATAAGCCACTCTACCTCTGTCTAGTCTAATAGAGCCTCGTTGACCCATTGTCCATTAGCATTGGAGCTTAAAATTTTTTGACCTCGTTTAAAACCTTTCTGTACAAACTTCCTCCAAAGAAGCCTCAGATGACCTGGATGCCGATGTCACATGCTGACTTTAGTTGGTTATCTGGGAAACTCCCAGCACAGCAAATTGAGGACAAATAAGAAATTCTTCCCGACAGTGGTCTGGAAAGCGAGGAGAAACTGTTCCACCCCTGGGGTTGGCACAGTGATTTGGCATCTGCCCTCCATGCCTAGTGAAGTTGCGCTGTCTCTGAAAGATGCCTAATGATGTGCCCAGAAGTAGAACATGGCCCTCTGCTCCCGGGTTAATGTGGCTCCAGACAGGAACTAAAAATCTTTTCAAAGCAATGGTAACTCCTCGCTCGCAAGCAAAAACCCATGACCTACAATAAATAACCTACATTCCTGTCATAATTCTGCCTCTGCTCCCTGAAGCATACAAAGTACGTTCACCTCCACTCCCTCTCCACAAAGCAGCCCGTAAGGGTGGGTGTTTGACCTCTATGTCACAAAGGAGGTGTCCAAGGACATTATCAGAGGGTAAAGCTGAGTTTGCTACCAGAGTCTTCTTATTCTGATTTTCTGGTTTGTGCTACTTATCATTCTGCTTTGCTACCCAGCCTTTTAAATAATCTCTAAAAAGGAATCTAGAGGCTTGGGATACAACATTTTGTCAGCACGCCCCTCTGCAGAGAGTTAACTAAAGGCAGGAGAAGAAGATGGGCTGGTACGAATTAAAATGCTAGATGCTCGGAAAGACACTTAAACTAAATAAGTGATTCGATACCTATTAGGTGCTAGGAATTCAACACAAGTTAGGTGCCAGCACAGAGCTACAGACTTCAAGGTCGTTCAGAAGGTGATCAGTAGCTCAGGCACTCACTTTAGTATTCCTAAGAACTGCGTGGCTAAGAATACTGTCCATTTGTGATATATTGTGCAGCGGAACAGGGACCAGAGACAGCAGCAGCAAAATGAACATGTCAATGTAAAAGAAACCAGTTGGCAGAAACTAGAAAACCCTCCTCCTCCTAGGCTACAAGGAACAGCGTGCCCCAGAAATGCCAAAGATAAGTAAGAAAACTTGGGAAGGGCGGGAACTATGTAAATGACCTATAAACATTCATAGTTTCATGGCCCACAGCCTTTTGAGCCTCTCCTCAGCTCTAAACTCAACCCTATTCTCACGAGTTCTTTCCTTTCCTTAATAAACTGGTGATACTTCTATATATAGCCATGTGGCCCTGGTCCTGGGCTTTGTCCTGGGACACAGGACCATGGAAACATCAGCAGGTGCCTTCTGCATTCGGATCCACACCTAACAGTAGGACCAGCTGCAATGAATTAGGCAGATTCAAAGGAAGAGTGAATTCTGTTATTCCCTTCTGATCTATGTTCAGTTACACAGTAAAGGCAAACTGAGAAACTTCCACTAAACCAGTAACCTGGAATTTTACTGTTGGAGATTTTCAGATGATTTTGAGTAACCGTAATTTAACTGACAACATGCAGGCAACTACCTTTAAAAAAAATTCAAGATTTTTGTGAAGTACAGTGTGCATACAGAAAAGAACAATGATACATAGTTGAATTTTCATGCATACTGTAATCGGCACTCAGGTCAAAAACATTCCTGGCACCCAGACCTCATCTACCTTTCTTTCGTGTTTTCCTCCCAGGGCCATCTCTCTTCTAACCTGTAGACTTGTTCTTTCCCAAATAGGCTTTGTTAAAATAATTCATTTGAAATCACTTCTCATCTGAACAAAGAAGCAATCACAAACCTCGAAGAAAAAGCGTACCGTAGATTCAATGTGGAGATCTGAAACGCATAAGACCCATCTTCTAGGACCTTTTATTAATAAATTTTATTTATTAATATTTATTTATTATGGAGACTACAGGAGAGGCAGGCAGTCCTGAGTCTTCAGCTTCTCAGAAAGAATTCTTTGCACAAGACAGTAAGCAAAGGCAAATATTTCAGAGGATTTCAGTGTGTGCTTTTAAAGTCTCTCCGAGAAGCTGGGTTCAGGGCTCTCTCCATCTCCATTGTCCTCCTTCCGGCTGTTGAACTCTTGACCTATTGCTCAGCCTAAGAATGAGTCCACTGTCAAACTCGGAGCTAAATGTGTGTGGGGAGAAAAGTAGTTAGTATTCAAGGCACTGGGAAAAGCCCTTCCTAAATTAAATGAAATTTCAGCGTGGTTATGTAATACCAAATCAGATTGTCTGATTTTCAAGAGAGATTTGGTTAAACTCAATTTTATATGTAATTTTCTATTTGTAGAAACTAATAGAAGGAAATTGTAATCGACATGAAAGAGAACAAGAATCTTACAGAGTTTGTCATACTCTGTTATATATTAAAATGATAACATTGATTTCATGCTTCAGTATTTCATTACGTTTCCTGCTGTCATTAATGCTTTTATAATTAAAATAACCTTAAATTCAAGTACATATTTACAGTTCTGCCCAAATATTTGTAGTCAGATTTTAGAGGGGTTTCCCCTTCAAGGGATGTGATTAACCTTTCCTTCCGAGCCTGGATTTGATGTAGGCAGATAGGCAAAGAAGTTTATTCAGTGGGGATTCTATATAAATTATTTCCTACTGAGTATGATTGCATATCCAATATCCAATATGGGCTGCGTGGTCTTTGGTTGTTTCTTTTAAATTACTGGTTACTGAGGCCATCTTTCCACTTTCATTGAGGTCAGTGCTAACTCTTGGGATTCTAAAGATGACAATATTGTGTACATATATTTTATTGTGATTTCTCTATGCATGTATACGGATGAATATGTGTTTTTCTTTCTTGTTTACCTGTGATAGTTCCTTTATCATAAGTGCTTGTACATGAATGTCTGATGTATGTGATATATATACACACTTGCATATATGCATAAGTGATGGCAGCTATAGCCCCTCTCTATCTGTGATATATTCCTTTCTCATAAATTAAATTTTCTATATGAGCAGATGTAGATATGTGAGTCACGGATGATAGCTTCTGATTCGGTTATCTGAATTTTTATGCCTCTTCCAAATAGCTCTGTAAGTAATTTTGACATCAATTAAAACTAATAATAACTAACATTTAAGTGTTAAGCGCTAAGCGTGTTGCTAAGTGCCTCAGTCGGTACAAACACAAAATGCTTGCTATCATTACAAGCCCCATTACACATACAAGAACACCAGACTTAGGAAATATAAGGACCTTGGCCAAGCAGCACAGTTACACATGGCAGAGTCGAGGCTGGAAAACCAATGTTGCTAAAGGTAAACGCTCGGAGTGATCCGCTCTGCTGGCCTGCCAAGCCCATGTGGCACAGAGTTGCCCTCTGTTTGCTCTAATCTCATTAACACCTCCTTGGAAAGGTCCTCCTTGTTCACCATAAATTAAGAAGTAATATCTCTAAGTACTGTAACTGGATGTTGATTGGGGTTTCATTTGGCCTACAAAAAATATTTGAGAATAATTGATTTTTTTCATAAATATTTTTTCTTCCCATGTGCTCTCTTTAATTCTCACTTTTAAATATCAATACATTTTTAAATCTCAATGATACAATATTAACAACTCTTATCTAATCTATAATTTATTTTCTACTGACAGAATGACCATTGTGTCTTTGAATGTGTCTCCAAGAAGCCATGTGTTGGAAATTTAACCTCCAAAGTTAAATGTTAATGATGTTTGGAGGTAGAAACCTTTGGAAGGATGCTGGCCATAGAAGATCAGCAGGTAAATAGGTTCGTGGACTAGCAGCTTGTTATAAAAGCAAATTCTGTCTGGATAGCATCTCTGTCTCATATGTGAAGTTCTCCATCAGACTGTATTGAGCAAGAAGGCCCTCACCAGATGCCCAGTTGAGGCCAACAACCTCCTCTTCTGACTGTCCAGTCCCCAGAAGGAGGAACTTAACAAATCTCTAATCTTTATAAATTACCCAGCCTATATATAGCATTCAGTTACAGTAATCAGCATAGCAACAGGACTGGAGGTTATCAAATATCTATCACAATTAATGTCAAGCTTCATACGGGCCTGAGGTTTTACACTAATTACAAGCTGTTAAGTCATCCTGTAATTGGATCAAAAATGTTGGAAAGAAGATCTTGAATAGGAGAACAAACTTCATCATTTCCAGCAAACACTGTAAGTAGAGGGCCAGTGGGACATGCGTGTGAGGTCCCCTTCTTCCTGGGGGTTGAAGGAAAGGGTCATTATGGACGGCTCCACATGCAACATGCTACGTGTGCCAATGAACCCTGAGCGTGGGGAGTCTCTGCTGATGGAGGGAACAGAAGAAAATGTATGTTTTACTTGAGTGCATATCACCTCGTTCTTCAAAAATTACTTTTGCAAACATAATCTGAGGGATGACTAGGGTAAGAAAATGGTCAGGTTAAGGTCTTGCATTCTTGTCATATCCAGCGAAAACAACCATGGCAAAACCTAGGCAAGAAGACAAAGGACCTTTAGCAAAGGTGTATGTGAATGACAAAAGATTTTATTAATTTATCTTATACTCAGAAAATTTGCTGGAATCATTATTGGGCATAAGGTATACTTATCACACACACACACACTTGATATTTTCAAATAACAAGATTATCTGTACAGTAAATTCATTATCTGTAAGTTCAACATTGTATTTACTCTACTTTCAAATGCTACTCTTTCTCCTTTGACCTTCTGATCAATACCAATTACATTTCTATCTTATTAAAACATATTTTCATAATTCATATCATATATACACATTTACCTGTCTCTAAATGTAGAGTACAGTCTCTTTGAGACTGAGCATATTCATCTTGGCAGCCTTGAACCTCATACAGTGTCTAAACTAGAATATATGAAGGGGAGGGAGGGAGAGAGGGAAGAGGAAGGGTATGTGAGTGAATGAATGGATACATGTTAAATGTTTATTCAGATGCATTTGTGGTCTATGTTTTCGGGATATCTAAGAAGCATTTCTTTTTTCACCAAACATAGTTCCAAGAAATTCTATAAACTTCTAAATTTGTGGCAAACAGAAATCATCTCCATGAGTTTCTAAAATTCCCTGGCAAACGTCAATTGGTTCGTTCAGTCTTAAAGACTGTAACAGACAGGGCTAGCAAATGTGAGTCTTTACATTACTCCAATTCTTAAAGCCAATATAAAGCACAAAGCTAGCCTATTTTTTAAGAGCCACCATGCCTAACTTTTATGTCCCAAGTTCATATGACATTTATATGAGTGAGAAAGGCCGGCCCCACGAACTCTTAGCAATTACCCCTAGACTAGTACTGACCTGCATTGCCTTGGTGAGTTCTCCAAAAAACAGGCTGATCTGATCTGTCTTTTTTCCTCTTTAAGGAGGGGGAGTCACTCACAGACACATACACATGCAACACATGTATGCACACACACACACACTCAAGAAGTTTGTTTCTTTACCTTCATGATATAGCTGAGTGGCTCATGACTGACAAGCCTCTGATGCATGAGGTCCTTCTGTATATGTGTTGCTTTTATTGGTGGATGAATAAAGAAACAGCTTTGGGCCTATAGGAGGACAGAACAGAGCTATGCAGGGAAAACTAAACTGAAGAATGCTGGGAGAGAGAAGGTGGAGTCAGGAGAAGCCATGTAGCCCCACCAGAGACAGATGCTGGATGGAACTTTGCTAGTAAGCCACAGGCACTTGGCGATATACAGATTAATGGAGATGGGTTAGTTCAGGATATAAGAGCTAGCTAAAAATATGATTAAGCTATTGGCCAAACAGTGATTCAAATGATGTATAGTTTCTGAGTGATTGTTTCGGGTTTGGGCTGTGAGGAGCAAACAAGCGGTCTCCCTAATACATACCTCTTTTGTTTTGCATTTTTGAGACAGGGTTTCTCCGTGTATAATTTTGGCCATCCTGGAACTTGCTCTGTAGACCATGCTGGCCTGGAACTCACAGAGATCCACCTGCCTCTGCCTCCCAAGTGCTGGGATTAAAGGCATGAGCTACCACACCTGGAATGCCTCTTAAGCTTTGGCCCTTGGCACAGCATTCTGTTGAAGCAAAGTTCCAAGGATTTCACAAAGTTACACTTTCCCAGGCAAGAGCAAACTTTCTGGGCCTTGGTGCACCCTGCCCCTCTGTCTGGAACACTTTCTCTAGCGCCTTTTCTCTTGTCCAGACTTTATTGCCTTTTAATTCATTCTGAATTTTACATCTCATCAAAGTCTGACTCTGCGTGCTCCTCCAAGGGCACTGACTTTTTCTCTTTTTTCTCCTCTCCCTTTGCTCAGTCTCATTGTCAATAAGAGATTTGTGGGCTCTCAACCTTGACACCTACCTCCTGTGAAACCAAGCAAAGAACTGGCATCTAAAAATTGCTTAATTGGCTGTTAACACTCCCTCAAACCCAGGAAATTTAGAGTGAGCTATTATTCTCTACCTGTGAGAACAAAGAGCTGGAGGAAAGGATAAGCAGCTCTGTGTGTCTGAGGAGCTGGACTGTGGATGGCTGCTCAGGAGAGGGGGAGCCTTCAGTGGTTACTGCAATGTATCTCCAGGTATGTGTTGCTGCTGGGGAACAGGAGGAGCCTGCAGGCTCACTTGAGTCCCTTTCTGGAACTTGTCACCATTCTGAAAAATCATCCCAGCCTCTGATTTGCCTTTTAAAAGAGCCTGCTAGGTAAAGGCAATATTAATTCAAAGGAATAAATCAAAGCAGAAAGTGAAGAAGATATTTTAGGACAAATGGAAAACCCATGTACCTATCTAATCAAACCTTACAGAAATCAGCTGCTTCATCTGCTCTTTGAAGTCCAAGATGTAATTTGAAAATGCTAGCTCTCTCACTCTCTTTCCCCTCCCTCCTTCCCCCTCCTTCTCTCTTTCCCTCCCTCTCTCCCTTCCTACCACACTCCCTCTCTTACACACACACACACACACACACACACACACGTATACATGCATTAGTCCCTTTAAAAAAAACACTGTAATTATAGGAATTCTTTTTTTTCTTTTTTCTTTAGGAATTCTTTAAGAACAAAATTAAGTACTGAAAAATGAAAACTGCGTGCACCAATACAGATAACCTAAAATGGTCCAAGTGGTAGAGTATTGAAGAAGGAGGCGACACGGTTTCCTAATGACTGACACCAGATAAACCCTCTGTGTTGGGAAATTGCTATGTGCTTCCAACTGCCCACACTCTGATGCAGGCAAACAACACCAGGGCTCGGTACCAGTTGTTAAAAATAAACTGTGAAGGCTCCCAGAAAAGACATTATTAAATAGAAAACACATTATTGCATTGAGAAGTTCTGGATCCCCAGCAGTGAAAACCCCTACAGAGAATACAATTGCCCCCAGACATTCAACTGACCCCCCCAAGATTCAAACTCCAGGGAGATTACAGCCTCACAGCCTGGGAAGGGGGTAAATAAAGGGATAAAACTGTAGGCTCCCCATGGGAAGTCCTGTTAACCTGGGATAATTCTGAAGCAGCAACACTAGCCTGCATGGGGCTTAGTAATCGAGCACCTAGCAATTTCTTGTACTTGACACACGGTTTCAATAAAAGTCTCCACAGTTTTCCAAGGATATTTTTCCTTTGCCTCTTGAGCTTATGGGTAGTTTAAGTAAAGATTAATCCGGAACCTTGCTATGTTATACTTACTTTGTTAAAACATTGCCTTGGAAGACGCATTTAATACCCAAGAATCCCACTGATCCTCTTTACTAAGTCCTTTAAAGGAACGCTTTAAACAGTGAACAGAGCTAAATATTAGAGTTCTCATTTAAGCTCAGACTTCACTTTGCTACCAGGGTACTTATATTCAAATGAGATGGTCCCCAGGGACATTTGGGCACAGGCTTTGTAATCTGTATAGACATATACATGATCTTGCACTCTTCGAAACAGAGAAAATTGAACCTCTCACACCAACCATTCTGTTCACATTGGATAGAAACCAGAAAGGCACATTTTAACAAGGTGCCCGTTATGTGACAAGCACTGTCTTGTTGGAATGCTGGAAGTTAAGAGGCAAATGTTACTGGAAACTCTCGCAGACAAGGCAAGCAACTCGTCCTAGGAGTCACCCAAGTCGACCACAAGGCTATGCGGGTTGTAACCAACTCTAATACTGAAAGGTTCTTAGTACGCTTGTCCCTCCCCTGTGGTCCCTCTTCATTCTTCAAGCTGTGAACTATCAAGAGAGAAAGTAGAAAAATCAAAGCACATAAAACTTACTCCTTGGCTTCAGAACCAAAAAAAAACAAAAAACAAACAAAAAAAAAACCTGCTTTTCTTCCATCTGGAGCACTGTTCGGCTTTTGCTAATGGTTATTACAAGACTCATATGAAATATGTAAAAATAAAACTGTAGCTTGTAATGTGTTCACTGTTATTAGTCATAACTACCAATAAAATATGCGAGGCAGACAATAGGAATGAAAGAAACACCAGTTCTGATATGTTGATGGGTAGGGTAGGAAACTGACGTGTGGAACACTGGCTATTAAATATGCAGTTGGTTGCATAAGGGAGCTTCCCCATGCAGATTCCACAGAACCCTATAGAAGAGAGACCTTTGCTGAGAGAGTCCAGGGACCAGACCGTCTTAGTTAGGATGTTTGCAGTTGCAAATACTAGAACACCCTACTAAAAGATACAGCTTAACCAACTCAAGAATTCACAAGCTTGCATAATAAATATATCAATCTGACTTATAACTGGCCCCATAGAAGTATACAATGATGCTATTAATATTTTTATTATTATATATGTGATATAATATATATATGTATATATATATATGCCACCATATGTATATGGATGTCAAGTCAGTGTGTTTTTAAGACTGGTAAAATAGCACTTGGACTCGGGTGATTTTTTTTCTTTTTTGTGCTTCAGCATTCACACAGGGACATTGGTTCTTCCTCTCATACGCTCAAAAAGGTTGAAGCAATTTCACAGGCCATTTTCAGGGAAAAAGAAATCACACCCCAAAATGAAAACAGCAATGCTTTAGAGAAGGCATTCCCCCAAAGCCTTCTCTTCAGCAGACAAACCTTAGCATTGAGGGAGTCCATGCTGATTTACTTGCTGTGTCTGCACTAGCTGCAAGGGAGGCATGGAAAAGTCTGGCTGACATTTTCTGCATTTCTAACAGACCTAACCCAACAAGGACAAGATAGAGCAGCTCCAGGGAAGGCAACTCATAGTGCCAGTCCCCCAGTACGTAAGTAAGAAGTAGCAAGAGGCTACTTTTCTAAGCAGACACTTCTCGGGGTGTGAAGGAGCTCCAGCCGCTTCTGTGGAGATGAGACATTCTTATCAAGTGATTGGACAATTTGATATTGTCATAAGGAAAATTATGGTTTGATGCTAGCCTTTTCCCTTCTGCTCACAAAAGAAAAAGACATTAGGAGCTTGAATAAGGAATCTGTTTTCTCTAGCAAGATGTCAGAAAATTTGGGGGGGATCAGAATTTCTTGAAGAAATGGCTTTTATTTTTTTTAATCAAGGAGATTCCCAGAAGGACCACAGACTCTAAGCATAGCATCTGCCGGGCACCATGGGCAGCCATGGAATTGGGCAAGGCAGCTAGATGGCACAGAATACGGATGAACAAGAAGGCGCATGCACTGAACATGTGTGGCCACCACCTGTCGGTCTCGGGGTGGCTTATGAAGAGGATAGCTAGCCCTGTACTGCCCTCAGCACCTGACTGCTTGCCAAGCTTTGCTGTGTGGAGGGAAAGAGCAGAATTAGGCATTAGAAACATAGAGAAAATGAATCATTCCTTAGGAAGAAATGATGTTCATAGGTCCAAGTCTGCACTGGGCTGGACACAGAGGAGATCTAGTCTCGATGGAATATCTGAAGAGATAGACATCACAAGCAGGATTCCACGGCACCAAAATGAAATGCTATCCTCATTCATCTTCAAATGTACTCATCCAGCAGGGATGTTTATCAGACATTTGTTGACAGGGATGCAGAATCTAAACATTGGGAAGAATTCAGACCAACAGCTGGTATTGGCCTCAGTAACAACTTTAAGAAGGCAGAAGGGACTTGGCCATGGGGATAGTGAACATCAAAGAGAATTGTCCCTATTAGATCTACAGATCCATTATCAAGCAGTTTATAATTCAACTCCAACTTAATTGCTGCACGTCAATTATTTGGCCTCTGGGAGCCTCGGTGTCCTCTACTAAAAGAAGATGATGACTTCTTTAGAGAGCGGTGGTGAAGATTAAACTAATTAATGTATGTAAATACTTGTGACTCATGAGAAGAGAAAGCCAATGGGCGCTCACAGTCCAGACCCTAATGACATCAAACAGAAGTCGATTAACAAAAGACCTCAGTGCAAGAGGATGGGAGTTGGTAAAGGAAATGTTTCGGAAGCGGGATACATTTACCCTTGGTATAACTTCTCTTGCATTAATTAGCCTTTTCTAAGCCTACTTCCGAATGCTGAGGGGGAAAGCAAAACTTCTCTAAGACAGTTTGGGAGCGTCTCTGCAACGCACAGAACAAAGAAGCTGGAGGAGGGGCTACGTCATTTGCAGTTTTAATCACAGCTCTTGCTAACTTGAGTGGAGGCAAAGCGTGTGTCCTATTTAAGCTCCTTTGTATCAACTTAAAGGATAGGATGTATAATTTAAAGATGAGCACCGAGAAACATCTACGGAACTTGGAAATACCTAAGGTCTTGAACCTTCCATGAAATAACATTGCTCAGGCACTGGGGGTGGGCTGGGTACCCAAAGCAGTTCTAGATCTATCGTCTTTTCACCCTCTCCTCCCCAGAAGTCCGCAGAACCCTTTGGGTATCACAAACCACACTGTCTGGCCTTCTGCATCTCCCACATCTGCAAATAGCTGTGTCCTGGTCTTCTGCCCGCTTGTTCTAGTTGGATTACAGCTTCTGCTTCCTCTCCGTTTCTGTCTCCCACCGCCCTTCTACCTTATCGTCTTGCTGCCTTTGGTCACGGGGTTTCCTTTCAGCAATCCTGGTTTGTCCTCCACTTTCATTTCCATTGAAGTTAGAGCCTCCTAGCTGATAGACTGTCTGCAGCCAGATGTTCCTAGCCAGCCTAGTCATTCATGCCGAAGACCAAGCCCCACGGTGCTAACATGGACGTTTTTGCTAACCAAGTGACCTATGGTACCTGAGCAAGTAAGGAAGGTGCCAGTCCTCTAGAAGAAAGCCTTCTGCAGCTTCACCAGTGTACCTTAGCAAGTGCTGCAAGCTTGACTCAGGAAATTAGAACTAAGAATAAATCATATAAAGATTTCAAATTCAGAAAGAGGTTGAGTTTTACAAAGAAAAAACTTTGGCACTTGATTGGGCATAAAAAGAAACACCGGGGGGTAGCAACATAAATGATAAACAGAATAGATATTAAAGTCACCTAGGAGAAAGAAAAGCTACACTAACTTTATAATAGAATTAAAAAACCCCAGGGGGTTAATCAAGCATGCTAAAGCTTTTACTGATAGAATAGATTCTAATGCTATAATTCAGAAAACTTATATTTTTTAATTATATCCCAGAAGTTTTTATGGTGTTAAAATGTAAATTAAGCAGCTAGAAACTTGTTAGAGACAAATGTTAGCATCCTAATTTGTGGAGCCACCATTTGACCTTGTCAACAATCAAGGGGGCAAACTGGTACTGTTTGCCTTTCAAGATGCACTTACAGTTCACTCTCAAAAGACCAAGGGGGACTTCATGCTGCAATTCAAATGTCGTAAGTCTCAACTCCAAATCATAGCGTGATAGGTTACTTGACTTAAAAATCAAGAAGGAATAGAAAGTACCAAAGGGGCAGCACGTGACAGAAGTGGGAACGGAACAGTCAGTTCTCTGTGAGGAGAGAGCTAACAAGATTCCTGCAGACACAATCACCTCTAGAAAGAACCCAGCAGAACAGAAAGAGGTCTTTCATTCAATTTATATTATGATATCAACGATGCATTTATAGAGTCCTCTTTTCGCCAAGGCTGCCGAGCACATTAAACAAAGTTCTGCACAACAGAATTCAGAATATTGAGTTGGAGAACTGCATTGTAAAATTCCTCACCTTCAAACGCCTTTTCCTAGAGCCAGAGAACTCTAATTGGAGGGAGATATGAGTCAGGCGTTTCATCTGCTTTGGAGGAACATTTTGTGTCTCTCATTTTATTCTACCAGTTCCTAAAAGTGAATTTCCCTCCACGGTTTCTCAGTGTCCAGTGTGGTTTTTGCTCTGACTCAATGGTTTCTGTCTCCATCAAAATTCACAGTGAAACTTAATCTCCAGTGCAAAAATAAGAGAGGTGGAACTTGAGGAGGTAGTTAGGCCACGAGGGCTCCATTCTCAGAGACGGCCTTACTGTCCATATAGATAGACTTTTGGAAGAAAATTCATACCCTCTTCCTCCTGGCTTCTACTGTGTGAAAGCACAGAGCCACAAGGTGCCATCTTGGAAGCTTATAGAAACTCTTCCCAGGTGCTAGATAACAGACTCGGCTCATGAGGAGTCGAGTCAGGCTGTACTGGGCAATAGCCCCTAACCATAAAGACTTGCTTGGCCGCAGCCCCACCATTCCACTCCACCTGCAGAAGTGGCGTGCCAGGATATCGACAACAACCTGCTCTGCTTCCGTTCAAACTACGACAGAAGAGCTGTAACTCTGTGTGTGTGTGTGTGTGTGTGTGTCTGCGCGCGCATGCGCGCGCGCCCATGTCTCCCAGGCCCTCTAAATGTGCTTAACATCCATCCCACAGAAAGATCGAGGTCCCTCCCTCTTCAATAGCCAGACTCAGCCTGTTGAGATCAAGTTTGTCTGCATCTCCGCCTCGTTTTGCTTACATCAGACACCTGATCATCTGGGCCATGAGTTTTGACTCCCCTGCCTCCATCCAGAACTGCAAGGAATACATTTTGTATTGTTCCTAAATCACCACATCTAAGGCACTTTCTAGTCACCCCAGGAAGAGACTGGTGGACATACCGGAGGAGGAGAGCAGCGGTGAAGTAAGGGAAGGTTCGCTCAGTCTACTCTTGTCCTGCCCTGCAGGGTGAGAAATGGGTTTCGACCACCAGTCTTTGTGGACGCTCTCTGCAAACAGGAACACTTCAGTCTGATGCAATACAAGCAATCCTTACTTTAAAAATAAAGCACAATGTTAGGGATGTTCTAAAACTGCATATGAAATAAACCTGGGAAGAGGGATCGAAGGCACGCAGTAAAGAGGCTGAGCCTCCCATCCCTCAGTCGCCCCCGAGTCTCACTTGTCCGTTCTGTTCTTCCAGAGAATTCTCCCCCCCCCTTCTCTCCCTCCCTCCTTCTTTCCCTCCCTCTTTTTCAACTCTGCTCTCTATATATCAGTAGCGGGACGGCTTTGACTTATGGTTCCGGTTCCAGGTCCTGCACCCCACGACCCTTACAGTGGAACCATTCATCATCCGGCTCCGCCTGTCGGCGCCGCAGTCCCAGACTCCCCGGAGAAATGCCTGGACACAGGAGGCCCTGGGATTCACAGTGTGCTCACCTCCTCCAGGAGCTGAGGGGCACTAAATATGGGACCTCTGAGAATGGGGGGTAAAAGGGAAAATTCCACTTGCCGTTGTCTCCCATCCTTTCAAATGTTAACTCAGTTTGTGTCACTATGTCAATAACTTACATTTCTGACAAAAAAAATCCAAAATACACAGATAAGCAGATATATTTTCAAATATCTGTAATCTGGCCAGCTAATTATAACTACTGCCAGCATTTTTTTTTTGGCACAACCTCTCAGAATTTTTAAACCACGTGTATTTATAAGTGTTTTAATTTTTTAACAAAAACAAAATTAATTCATACACAGCAGTTTTAAAACTACTTTTTCATTTAAGAGTTCGTACGAAATGTTATACATAGCTCAGTGACCATAAATCAATATGACTTTTAATTACTGTGTAATGTTCATGTTAATAACATGCTGTAATTTAACCAGGCCGTTCTTATTTAATATTAAAGCCTTTTATTTCGGTTTATTTCTTAGTATGGAAAAAAATAGCAATTACATATCTATATTCTTGTACACCTACATCTGCATAATGTCTGGGTGCTCTTCTCAGCACAGATTCTCCCAGGGGAATTTTCTTGAAGAAAGCAAGACAAACAAGCAGCACACTGCGCACAGATAACGGTTCTGGTGCACACCTTCCATGAGTCCTGTGTCTACCTAATGTGCAGTTCCCCTTATTTCCTGGGTATTGTCATTCTCTTTAAGCTACCTCAGTTTCCTTTTAACTACTGTTTCTTGCACTGCAAGTTGAGATAAAGTCTTCGGGAGATACAGCTCCCGTTACAGCAGAAACACCTCATCTGTGACTCCCCTTGGTCCTGTGTTTCATCTGACAAAGCACCCTTTGCTAGGCCGACCTTTTCTTTCCTCTCTGTCTCCATCACTTGCTGCTACAATGTTTGTACTGAGCATCTGTCTTTCCTTCCCAGCTGAGACAGATCCAGGAGTGCTGCCCCCCCCACACACACTCTAGTCAAAGCTGTCAGATAGACCATTTCCAGGTTGAGCCCCAAAAGCCCACTGAATAGTCATCTTTGGCCGAAATGTGCAGTCCTGGCTGCTGATATAGTTAACAGTGTGGCCAGGTGTCCAAGGGCCTTATTTGTGAGTCAGGCTTTGCTAATTGGGTTTCTGCTTGCTTTCATTATGTCTTATTTTTACTTAAATGTAATATATATGTATACATATATATGTATACATACATATATAATATTCTCTGTAGTAGTTCAACACATACATACAGCACAAACTGGTCAAATCCAACCTCCTTCTATCCACACAGCCTCTATCACTCAGAATTCTAGATTTGTTTCTACTTTAAAGTCTTCCTCATATGAGGAAGACATTGCCTTTTGTGTCCCTTTCACTTAACATAATATCCTCTGGGACAACTCATGGGATTCCTTTTATAAATACTGTTACCATTTTTTTGAGAATTTCATACAATGGGCTTTGATCACATTCACACTCAACTCCTTCCCCTACCTCCTCCGAGACCCACTTCCTGTCACCTGCAGTTGTTACTGTCCCTCTGGAATCAGGGTTGTGCACTGGACTGTGGCGACCTGCCAAGAATCATGTCCTTAAAGAAAACAGATCCTCACTCCCGCAGAAGCCATCCACTTGTCATGGGTAGCCCACTAGAGGTGACCCGTCAGGCGCAGTCTCTAGGCAACTTGAAAGTCTTTATTCCAGCCATCTGGGATGACACCCAAGCGTTCAGGAACCTAGATGTGGCCCTCAGTGTCCAGAGCATAGGGTTGTTTTTTTTTTTGTTTGTTTGTTTTATTTTGGTCTGTTCTGTTTTTAAAGCAGAAACCATGTCCTAGCATCTCACTGGGCACTACAGGAGACTTTGCAGAAGTAAGCATTTTGAAGCAAAAAGTTTTAACAAAAGCTAAGGTAAGTTAGCTACAATGTCCTGACCTTTGGATCCTAGAATAGAGTTGGGTAATTTCCCATGGGATCCTCCATCAAGGAGATCATATTAAGTTAAACCTCCAGTGGCCTAGCAAGAATGTGAAATGGAGGAACTTTTGCATTGTCTTTCTCTGTTGTACAAGATGCATCTACAACACACTGTCCACAGTTTCCCCATTAAAGATAGGAGTATATAAATCCCCTCCTACTTCATGCTAGAACGTTGACTGGTTAGATTCTGTACAGGTCCTGTGCAGGCAGCCACAGCTGCTGAGTTTATGAGTCCCGTGGTCATGTCAAACCAAAAAGATACTATTTAACTCTGCTCCCCCCAAACCCTGACCTCTGGCTGTTAAAATCTTTCTGCCCCATGTTCTGCAATGGCGCCTGAACCTTCAGGAGCAGGTGTGATATACACGGTCAGTTTGTGGCTGAGCATCCTGCGGCCACTTATTCTCTGCACTTCCCTGGAAAGTGGAGGGAAGAGAATAATGGGGAAGAAGCTTTAAGTAGGGACAGAAGAGGAGGTGGGAAAGGGATACCTAACACCAGAGATGTTTGAAAAATCATACATATACCTATTTTGTAGGCTCCTTACATACATATATGCATGTATTCATATAAAAGAGTTTCATTGGATATAGCTTACATGTGGATTGTGCTCCTCCCAGAAGCCATACGTTGCCGAATAAAGAGTGTAGGACATTTCCTCTTGAATTATTGGTCAAAGCCATCTCTGAGACTCCAAAATAATTTAAACTGTTGTCATTGATCTTTTTTGCCCAGTAGAACTTGATTGTAAAGACCCTGTCGCTAAATACAATACACACTATGATCACAGGACATGTAGAAGTCAAGTTGGCACTGATCAGGAAGCTTCTGAGCTCCTGGCTAGCTCTCAGAGACCTAGAAGGTGTAATACAGGATGCTGAGGTGAGGCAAATCAAGTCTTAACCAGTAATGAACCCTGTGAACTATCATGCTCACCGGCATACAAGAAATGCACTTGTGGGCACTAGTGGCACAGATAACAGGAGGGCACCCATGCACATTCTGCTTGGATTTATGGCCCACCTCACAAAATGAAACACATTTTTGATACTGCAAATCTGGCTAAGAACACATGGTTGGGAAGCTCACAGGCTGAACCTATTACTATTAGTTTGATAATTGGTCATAATATCAGACTGCCATCTAAATTAATATTTTTCTGTCCATAGATTACTGAAACTCTCAGATCTCGTCACAAATGCTTTATTGGTGAATAGCATTTGAGTGTGTATACATCCCCTTCATCCATCCACCATCAGCAGGTTAATTCTATACCTCAAATATTTTGGATAGTACTTCAAAAACCGCGGATATGCAGATGTGCTGATTTAATTTCCAAGATACAAGATAGCTTAGGAGAGTTTCTCTGGCTACTCATTGTTTAGGGGAAGTAGGTGTTCGCTTATTTCTCCATTTTATTTCTCTTCTATGCACACGAGTCATACACAAGCCATAAGTCTCTTGCTCTCTTTTTGGTAAAGTCATAATATATATTATGTTAGTAATCATGTTAATACTGAGTTTCTTAACAAGGACAAAGGAGAGCAAGTAGGTGACAGATTTAGACAATCGCTAACAACATTTTAACGGTTTTTAATAAAAAGAAAATTATGCTTATAAAAGCAATTTATTAAAACACAGGGCAAGCAAACAAAGCTAAAATCATCCATAATGATTCATATAATCATGTAATCAACAGAAAACACATTTTTATTTCTATGCCCTGAGTCATTCATTATCCCCAGTATAAGCCCAAATAATAGATGCTAAAGACAGCCCTTGCTGGAGAACTCCCAAAGCCCAACGCAGGTACTCAGCAAGACATGGGCAAACAGTAGCTAGTCAGGGTCACCCTGGAAACAAGCAGAGCAGACAGCATGTGGGGTATGAATTATAACCCCAGAGATGCTCTGTTGTCTTCAGAAGATGCTATGCCCCAATCCTAGTCTATTATATTATATTATATTTATTATATTATATTAATGTTACTTGCCTTTTATTTAGTTTTTGAGACAGGATCTTGCTATGTAGTCTAGGCTGTTCTTGAACTCACAGCAAGCCCCCTGCCATAGCCTCCCAAATTCTAAGATACAGGTATCTGCTGCTATGCTTGCCCGTTGTTTTCCTTCCTCCTATGCTTGTTTGTTTGCCTGCCTGCTTGCCTGCTTGCTTTCCTTTCTCTCTTCAAATCATAATCTTATTTTCAAGCATTATCTAATACTCCAAGTTGATAAAATAAAAACTGTTTAAGGACATCCCCACTATTGCTATGCAACCACATAAAGCAGAACATTATTCTAGCCCTCCTGACATTCTAGACTGTGTGTTCTATGCGAGCAAGGGATCTGTTTGATATAATTTTATGTTACTGTCTCTCCTCTTTCTATGCGAGCAGGGATCTGTTTGATATAATTATATGTCTCTCCTCCCTCTCTGAACTGTTAACAAAATGTGACTTTCGCTAAGGGGCTTGGTAAACATTTGTTAAATGGATTTCATATACAACCATAAAGTACTTGGACGGAACCACTCTTCCTCCCATAGAAAGGAGGCTCAGAATATATGCTATAAATAAGAAGTAATAATAAACCTTTTTGCTACTTTCCACACTGTATGTAATTCACGTCAACCAGAATCATATTGAGTGGCCAACTCTGTCTACCACTTTGTACTGGGCACTCACGTCGGTCCCATAGAATTATCACGTCCCCAAAGACAGAAGTCCCTTAAGGAAAGTTAGACTGCTACAGAAATCGAGTAGGCGAGCAACATTTGAGCATTGTTTGCTGTTGGCATGTGGGGGATGCCCCTGACAGCATCAGGCCGGCTTCCTATTTGAGGAGTCGTCAGCCCAAGCTAAACCCAGCATCTTGCAGCTGCTGTTACTGCGGCTGTTTAAAGATCAGGCAGCGTGACTCAGAAGGGCTGTTTTTCCCCTTTACCATCACATTCTCCAGAGCAAGGCGTGCAGACAGACAAGTGGCTTGGCCTTGGAGAAGTCACAGTCAATAGGGGCCATTGACATGAATTAACCAAGTTATCCAGGAGCTGTTTACAAGCCACTTATGCCTCCACCAGGCTTCATGGGACATTTGCACAATTAGCAGCATGGGCTACTCTTATCCGTCACCACCTCCACTCACCCCTGCTATTCCCTTCTTGAGAGTTAGGGATTTTTTTTTTCGATGTGGCAAGTGTAAATTTTTCTTAGCATTATATACTCTGCCAAAACAAAGTCCTTTCTGTTCCCCCAAAAATGATTCTCTGTTTCTCAAAAGGAAAACTTGTGCTATTTTTTTCCTTGAATTGTTTTGAAGTCATAAAACCAATCCAAACAAGTCTACACCTTTTTATCCAACTCTGGAAGCATGAGGCTTTGGTCTAATTACCCGGGGAAAAGTGCGTGGAGCAAGGACAGTCCATTAAGAACACTGTTGCGATGCCTTATGTACCTTTTGCCACTTCTGCAGCCACAAAGAACAAACACAGCCATTCCTCTAACTGTGCTCCCCCACTTTAAATGTCGTCACACCCCTTCATGATGACCTGTCGTTCTTTAGTCTTAATAATATGCAAGAATATCGGCGACATCGTCTCCTGCCCTTTTTAGTATGTAAGGAAATGTTTTCATCCTGTTTCACCTGTAGCAAAAGAGAAAATCAGCGACACCTAGAAGCCCCGAGACCGTCACTGTGCACAGAACGTTTTCTCTGATTAGACTGAGGTACCTAACCCCCTCATTCAGGCTCTTGACTTCAAGGATGCTTCATCCCTTTACACAAGTGCCGTTGCCCGTGCTCTCGGCTGGACTTTTTTATTTCCCAATTTCTGTATTTTGTCTTGTACCTTCTTGGGCTGTCATCTCTCAGTGGCTTTCTCTTCCGTTTGTAAGGTTCCTCTGATTATTCAATCCATTCTGTCATCCAAGCTAATTTCCCATCTCTACACCCGCTCATTACCAACTCAATTCCCTTCACCAAAGATTTGATTTTCAGGTCTTGGGAGCAAACCTTTTTAAAAATGTTCATTATTTGTGTGTGTGTGTGTGTGTGTGTGTGTGTGTGTGTGTGTGTGTGTACATACATGCTTGTATGCCTCTCTCTGTGTATGTATATGTGTGTGTGTATGTGTGTGTGTGTGTATACATGCCTTTCTCTGTGCGTGCGCGTGTGTGTGTTTGGAGATTGAATCCAAGGCCTTAAATATGCTAAACAAGAAGTTCTCCACCACTGACTCCTATCTCAGCCCTACTTCCAGTGGTGGTTTCCATTTGCTGTAAAGAGAAGCTTACTAGGCTGGGGGTGAGGGCTACATGAATCTGTGGGTATAAAGATAAGTTTTAGACTGTATTTTGGAATTCAGGCCCAGCAAAGTGACAGACGTAGTCGAAGGTCCCTGACCTCACTGGCCCTAAGTACTTGGCTGTAGTTCTAGAACCAAGCACCTACTATTGAGTGGTCTTTAAGTCTAGTTAGACAGCTGCTGGTTGCTACCAGCATGGAAATCTCAGTTAAAACATCTTTACAGATATCTTATCATACTGGCCATGTTATAGCTCACAAGTGTCAAGTAAGAGAGGACTATTGATAGCTTTCTTCCCTTGGTAGACTCCGTGCTAATCTCTGTTACTATGAGAGCAAGGAGGCTTTTGGATCCAGCTCAGATCTTCTGGATCCTTTGTCCAAAGTCTGCAGTATCATCAGCAATAGCATCAGCAACCTCTGTAGGCTCCACATCTTAAAGATTCTACCACCTTCCCATTGCCGCAGGAAATACCAAGCCCCCAGCATGCAAACCTTTGGCGAACACACTTAAATCATAGCAGAGGGGTTGACAAGACCAACGCTTCATCCTTCTGCTCCTCTAAAGTGAGATGGGGAGGAGCGGCAATTAATAGCTAGACAGATGGATGGTAGCCGCTGAGGGCCTAACTGCAGAGAATTTCAATGAATCCTCTCGGATTTATTTATCTGCACCTTCACCTTCTCATTCGTATAAACACCTGCCACATTGACCAGGTGTACCGGTGTGATGCTTTGAAAGAAAATGGCCTGTAAGCCGAGACTGTTCATTCATTTCCCGACCACCCAGACCCAAACAGTCACACAGAAACTATATTAATTACAGCACTGCTTGATCAATAGCTTAGCATTTTCCTAGCTAGCTCTTGCATCTTAAATTAACCAATTTCTACTCATTTGAGTATCACCATGAGGCCATGGTCTACCGGTAATGTTCTGGCATCCTTCTCCTTTGGCAGTTAAACGGCATCTCCTTGACTCTGCCTCCACTCTCTTTATATCTCTGTTAGGATTTCCTGCCTGGCTTTACTCTGCTAAGCCATTGGCTGAAACAGCTTTATTCATTAGCCAATAAATGCAACACAGATACAGAAGGACCTCCCACACAATCTGACCCCCAAAGGGAGTGGCACTATTAGGAGGTGTGGCTTTGTTTGAAGTACGTGTGGCCTTGTGGGAAGAAGTGTGTCACTGTGGGGTGGGCTTTGAGGTCTCCATTGCTCATTATTCTCAGTGTGGTAGAGTTCACATCCTGTTGCCTGCAGATCAAGATACAGATCTCTCAGCTCCTTCTCCAGCACCATGTCTGCCTGCATGCTGCCATGTTCTGTCATGAGACTAATGGATTAAACCTCTGAAATTGTAAGCTACCCCTAACTAAATGTTCCTCTGTAAGAGTTGCCATAGTCCAGTGTGGCAGAGCTGGTCTCACCCCTCACTGGAGCAGTGATAGAGAGCTGTCCCAGCTGAAGTCCTGGACTCGTGGGAGCAGAGCCAAAATCAACAAAGCCGCCCTTGAGCTGTACCTGACAGCAAATGCATGAGACATCACCATCACCACTGAGGGAAGAAAAGAAAGGAGGGGAGAGGGGGAGAGGAAGGCAGGAAGAAAGGAAGGAAAGGAGGGAGGGAGGGAAGGAGGGAGGCAAGGAGGGGGGAAGGCTATTTGCACCAAGCACAGAACCCGAGAATGAATGGCTAGGGTTTTAAACTACTATATTATGTTATGCAGAAAAGCTGTTTTGTGAAGGCTTTTGAAATCCCTTACTGTTGCTGAGTGGAAATCCAGCTGGGCGAGGATGTATGAGCTCAATCCACCATCTTTATGTGATGCCTAATTCACTGCTTCATCCTGCGGGGCTACTGAGTCATGCATAGATATCACCTTAAAACTTGGTTATTAAAACTCATCCATTTAGTTTTTAATCCATTCACTTGGCTCTTATGAGGTAGGAACTTCATCCAACATGGCTGCCGCAGCTGCTGATCTACAGCAATCCTGTCAGAGAAGCCATCGCTATGATGCAATTGAACACTCCGTGTGCAGCCCATTCTTCCTTCAGATCCTGCACACTAGACCCACTCTGCCTTCCCTCTCTGCATATTCTTATATATGGAGTCCTTTAGCACGGTCACAGACTAGGATTGATATAATTGTGGAACATTGGCAGCGGACATGAAACCACAGACCCCTGACACACGCCTCTTTAACTCTTTTTTCTTTGACACATTTCCTTTTCCTTTTCTTCTTTTTTCCCTTTTTGTCATTGTCATTGTCCTTGTTTTGATTGTAGGTTTTGTTTCTCAAGACAGGATTTCTCTGTGTAACCCTGGCTGTCCTAGAACTCACTCTGTAGACCAGGCTGGTTTTGAACTCAGAGACGTGCCTGCCTCTGCCTCTTGAGTACTAGGAAAAAAAGCTGTGTGCCTCTTCAACCAGCTCAGGTTTTTTGTTGTTTTGTTTTGGGTTTTTTGTTTCTTTGCTTTGTATTGGGTTTTTGCTGCTTTTCTTGAAACAGCCCATTTAAATTGTTGGTATAATCTGTCTATAGTGGGGTAAAGCTTTTTAATATAAGAATAGTATGCAGTCCACGGTTCAATGTCTTAAATCAAAATAATAAGACTTGAGGTCCAAAGTCATAGTTTTTATTTCCTAGTATAGACAATGGCTTGCTTTGTTGGCGTTCATTAATTCATTTTATTTTTATCAATTCTGAAAACATCAGTAATTTTCATCAGCTGAATACTGACTTTCCAAGTTGGATTCTAAAGGAAACTATTTGAGAAAGCTCTGTTACAATCAACAAACACAATGGACTTTGCATAGATTTGAAGAAAAATGTTGTGTCTTTGGCTCTGTTTGTCAAACTAAAGCAGGAGATAGCACTAAGCCAATGCAATAATTATTGAATCCCAGTCTAATTATGAAGCTTTGGAATACAATCATCATTACACAGACGCTTTTAATAATTTTTCTCAGCACTTAGCTTTTGTTTAATAGCTTATAATTAAACACGCTTATTTTAGCCCTAAATTCAAGGGTAAGCTAATTCACAGACTTTTCAGACGACATAAGGATTTCTGAGCAATATACAGGAAACAACAGAACGAGAAGAATAAAATAATACTGTGACCTTGATCACGAGCAGATTTGATGAGACTTTTGACCCACCAATGTCATCATTTTTGTTTCCTACCATAAAACAAAGTACCGATATCTCAGATGTAGGAAGTTAACAGAAACATATAGAAGACATACGAACTGGAAAATACACTACAACTACATCCCAATGAGAACATTAAAACGTGCTTTTAAAATAGGGCAATGTAAGAGTCCCAAGAATGAATTGTTAGTACTTATAAATGATAGCATTTTTGAGCATGTGCTGTGTCATTTCCAGCCAGCTCTGCCAGGTGGGTACCCTTGCCATCATCTTTTAAAGAAAAGGCAACTGAGGAATAGAGAGATTTTAGAAGCTTCCTTATATTATGCAGCTGGAATAGGACAGACCTGGTTCTCAGACGCAGGTAGCCTGGTTCTGGAGCCAGGCTCTTACATAGCACCCTACAGACCACTGAGTAAAACAGTACACACACCACTTTCTGGGAATCCAGTCTTCTCCAAGGCACTTTCCTCAGGCAATGCTAAAACTGTCCAATAGGACACCACTGCACAGGAGTAGGTGGTTATTACAATAAGATCATCTTTGCAAGGGTCCTTGTATTGATATATTTCCTTAGATCTTACCACTTGCTTTATGCCCTTTTAAAAAATCTGCTTTTTTGTACAAAATATCCCCGTTTGGAGGCCGGTTTAACTAATTAGTGAACGTGGTATGCTTTCACGATCATTGCAGGAGTCACGGTTTCTTTTATCTTGTACAGTTGTGTGATCAATGCACCTTTTAAATTCTATGGCGTGTGGTTCTCCTTCTAATTGCAGCAAATTGGTTACACTAATCACTGTGAGTTGTTGGCCAACATATTTATAGATTTGTACCAGGTGTCCTACTACAAGATAATTACTTAACAGTACAGAGCATGTCCACAGTGTTGACCGTAAACCAGCCCAGCATTAACCCCATGTGCAGGTCTCATCATGACTCATTCCTTCGTTCATTCAGAAATATATCCGATACATCAAGTGTGTGTCGTGTACTAATGGTTACCTTGGGAAACTAAAAGGCATTATATATACTATTTTTCTCACCGTTTGTCCACCCACCAATATGAGAGACTGCCAAGGGGTCTCTAAATAAGAGCATTACTGTATGTCTTAAAAACAACAAGATTTTCCTAGATGGGGAAAATTGTAACTAAAAGAAACCAAACATTGAGAAGATTTTTTTCATTATAAGAAAAACATGATTAAGTCTCACATCATACATTCATAAACAAAAGCATGATCAATATTATACCACAATGCTGAGACCGAAACAAGCAACATCTGAAACATCACCGAGCTGGGAACAGCAGCAAGAAATGAAGAACAAACAGTTTGGCTGAAGATGACGGCCATTGCCTTGGGCAATACTAGTTTTGAAGGGAGGAAAATACGTTCATTTTGATAAATGTCTTTATTTTTATTCAGTTTCAAGTAAGAGTTTAATAAGCCATATTATAAAAGTGAAAGCACTTAGCATTCATCAAAACACATTGTTTCGCTTGCACTTTAAGAATTGAAATAAACAAGAATGCTATAAAATAATTCCAGTCAAACCTACAGCTTTCAGAGAGGACACTTGCTACGGTTTAGACACATATTTCCCCACAGACTTACACGGTAAAAGTTTGATCAGCAGGCTAGGGTGTTATGGAAGACTGGTGACCTTTAAAAGGTCTAGTCAGAACAAACTAAGTCTTTGTGAACTTGCCCTTCCTGGATGTCTCTGCTTTCTGGCTACCATAAGGCAAGCAGACTCCCTCCTCCATGAGTTTGACTCTAGAATTCTGCTTTAATGTGGTTGGTCCCAAAAGCGAAAGGCTAACTTTCTGTGAACTGATATCTGCATATCTGTGAGCCTAAATCAACCTTTCCACCATAGAAACTGATTTTCTCAAGAATTTTTGCCATAGTAACAATTTGATCTCTCTCTCTCTCTCTCTCTCTCTCTCTCTCTCTCTCTCTCTCTCTCTCTTTCCAAGATAGGGTTTCTGTGTGTAGCCCTGGCTATCCTAGATCAGGCTAGCCCTGTGTAGATCAGGCTAGCCTGAACTCAGAGATCCACCTGCCTCTGTCTCCTGAGTACAGGGATTAAAGGCATCACCACGACCAGCCGAGTTTGACCTCTTTTGACCAAAGTGCCCCTTTCATCCCTTACCAAGATCAGCAGCTTGGCAACCTCCTCGCTAGGACTACACTCTTGAAGATCCAATGGAAACAAGACATTTCAGGCCTAAAACTGTACCACCCACAGACTTAAATCTACACATTGTGACAACTGTGACAGTTTAAGAGGATGGATGGAAGACGGGAGTACATATCTGTCCTAATAGGCATTTCCTATTCCAGCTCCTCTGAGGCCTTGACAAGCTAGGGTTTGGCAGGAACTTCACACACTAATTCTGGATCCATCCATCTTACCCATCAGTGGCGTCAGCAGCACCTCTGGTTTTAACCAAAGTCTAGAAATAGGCTAAGAAATTCCCTTATGAAGACAGCACAACAGCGTGCTGCTTCCCAATTCTTGCTATTCTCAAGCTGTAATAATAGCTTTAATTAGTTTTTTGGTGAAAAAGTCACATTGATCTGCCTACCCATTGACTTGCTAATTTTTTAGTTTTTGCCGGTAAGTCAGCTGAAAAGGGAATATTGCAGTTATATGTCAACAATATACTGCAGAAATGCCATGGATTCATGAAAACCATCTCTCTCTCTCTCTCTCTCTCTCTCTCTCTCTCTCTCTCTCTCTCACACACACACATAGAGAGAGAGAGAGAGAGAGTTAGAGAGAGTTAAAGAGGGAATGAAATGTTGATTTTTTTGTTGGTTATTTGTATGTCTGTGCGTCTGCAATGTGCATGTGACAGGAGATTTATGAAATAAGACTGTGATATTAAAAGAGAGATGCTAACTATGGTCCCAAGGTCAAGGAGATAGGTTCAGGTAGGAGGTAGAACAGCACACACCATTAAGAATTGAAGCTATGCCAGGGGTGGCCTGGAAAATGAAGGGAAAATGAAGAGAGGGATCCCTCGGTGTACACTGACAAACTAAACCCGGGCCTGAGGAGACCTCTATATTTTGAATAATGAACTGAAACTTAATTTGGCAAAGACTCACTGAAAACTTAACAGATCTATACACCATTGTAATCATATTTTAAGTTGCTGCATTAGCACGCACAGTAATAGATTTCACTGTGGCATCAACGGCCCTGTCATTATACTTTTCTCAAGAATTCTCCTCCTCCACCGTTCTCCCCAACCCCATCCCACATCTCTGCCCTTGTCCCCCTGTTGCTGCTTCCTCTCACCCCCCGTCCCCGATTTTCTTCCTTCCCCCAGTCCATCTCCCTTCAGTACTAAAACTCCTTAACAAATAGCTGTGTCTCGGCCAATGACAGCACGCTCCAGCTCCAGTCCTCTAGGGGTTGCCAGCTGGCTACATTCAAATGAGACGGATTCTCAGCCATAGTCAATCAAGCTGTGTGTGTGTGTGTGTGTGTGTGTGTGTGTGTGTGTGTGACAAGAGCTTAATTAGTACAGTCTGATGGCTCTGGCCTCATTTGCAGGGTGTACTTGGAATAAGCATGGCATTCTTAGCTCTCTGTAATAGATCAATGTAGAGGAACTTTGAGAAAGTGCCCTGCCTTAGCAACAGGGGCTTTGACCTTGACGCGGGGCAGTCCAAGCCTCTGGGCGGTGACTGTACCTCACTTCTGCTTCCTGTCCTGAACACTTTCTGGAAGGGAGCTTCTCGGAACTTCTCCTGCTTTGAAAGGCTGCCAACCAGCTAAACTTTTTATGGTCTGCCTACCGTTTGTTATTATGTTTTCGATATCTTAAATGCTATGGCTAGCTCAGATACACTAACTGAATTAATTACGTGATGAACGTTAGTTCTATTGCGGTCGTTTGCTGATTTGTTTTTGAGTTTGGCCAGTCTAACATGTGGCCTCATTTGGGGAACTCTGCTGAGCAGGAAGCCTCCCTCTTCGTGGGTGAGCACACTCGCCCACCCCCAAAGACACCAATGAACGTGACTCCGACTTTTGCTATGGGGAAAGTAGTTCACTTCAGCTGCAGTGGCTGAGCTGGGAGGCTCTTAAGCCTGAGCTGTTGTTCAGCCTTATCTGCCCTAGCCCTGTGGGAGTGCTTGCCTCGGAATGGTGTTAACACAGAGGCAAGGAGCTTAGAGAGTGGGAGGAAAGGCTTCCTGGTGGCATCATCTGCTCTATCAGATCGAATCAGGCCTCAAGCCCAGCCACCTCCGAGTTATCATTTGCAAGGGAGAGAGATCTTCATTAATCCAGATATTTGCAGACAGGAGTCATATCAGAAAAAGAAGGGGAAATTGTGTCATAAATACATAGTAAGTGTTTAAAGAATGAAACACTTCCCTCTAAGAGGCAAAGGGGCTGGCTCTATAAAAGGTTTAGATTTTGCTTTGTCGTTCAGAAGTATAATATGAACATAAAGACCTCTCCTCCAGGATCAGAGCTACAAAAGACACAAAGGCCCAGAACCTGGGAAGGTGACAGAAGCTGGAGCCTTCTAAGAGAAACAGAAGTGACTAGTGATGAAATGGACATCACGGACCTGGGCTTTTCCAAGTGGCTGTGTCTCGGCTCCTCCCACTCCTTCTATCCAGGAAGAGAGATCATATCGAATCAATTTCTCCCCGGAACTCTACTGAGATTGCTTATATAGATATGAGACTTTTTTGAGTTTCTTATAATTTTTCTTGATTCTCAATTGATTAATCTATTCAAACTCTCAGGCAAAATCCATTTACTACACTAGAAAGCAAAGTAATTCTTAAGAAATGTAAACTTTTATAGTACATGTCTCTGACAAATACTCAAAAAATGAGCATCCATTTAATTTATATGCCCTGACAACAGTTGAGACTTTTAAAAATACCTCCTAAAAACATTTTCATCATATGATGACCCCCTACTACGTGTTACAAAAAGTGAGTCCTGAGGTCATAATGTATGTTCAGCATCCTGGTATCTTTGGTCCTTATGCTAGTATAAGAATTGCTTGTTTTCACCTCCTCCAACAAGGTCACACCTCCTAATCCTTCCCAAACAGTTAAAAATAAAAAATAACAGATGTCGCTTGCTTCATTCTGGTGTAGTGGAACACGCCTTTAATCCCGGCACTCTGGAGGCAAAGGCAGGTGGATCTCTGAGTTGAAGACCAGCCTGGTCTATAAAGCAAGTCTTGGAACAGTTAAAGCTACACAGACAAAGCATGTCTTGACAAAAAAGAAATAAAAGAAAAATTCATAACCTCACCAGCAGGTTATGAACTCCTAGAGAAGAGAGACCATGTGCCATTCTTCTCTGAAGCCCTTGACTCTGGCTAAACTGTTTCTACGGGGTCTAATGGGTTTGGGTGAGTAAATGAATACATTGCTAAGGGATCACGTTGAAGGCTGGTACAGGATGAGCGGAAAATTTCCCACCAAGTCCTTAAGAACTGAGCAATGGAGCAGTTAAAATGGCAAGATTAAATTGTTTTGAGCATTTTATTATTTAAATCAATGCCAAATGTTCCCTCCCACCAAGACCAGGATGGCCTCGAACTCACAGAGATCCACCTGCCTCTGCCTCTGCAATCCTGGGATTAAAGGCATGTGCCACCACATCTGGCCCCAAGTAAAATAATTTTTAACCTAAAGAGAGACAGCTTGGTAGTTAAAAGGGCTTATTGCTTTTGTAGAGGGTTTGGATTTGGTTTCCAGCATTCAGGCAGCAACTCACAATTTCAGTTCCAGGGTATCCGATACCCACTTTAGGCCTCCCGGGGTTCCTTCATGCACACAAATTCAAGCAAGCACACACTTAAAGACAAATATTTTTTAACATCAAAATAAAGCCTGCTTACTGAAGGGAAAATTTAAATAGTGAAGAATTTTTTTGGCTCGGTGATTAAGAGCACTGCCTGCTCTTTCAAAGGTCCTGAGTTCAATTCCCAGCAACCACATAGTGGCTCACAACCATCTGTAATGATATCTGTACTCTCATCCACTAGCTATTATATAGTTAATATATAATCTTTTGCTTCTAACCTTTTATAGATATGAAACATGACTACCTAATTACTTATCTAACACACTCATAACATTGCCTGTGTCCCCAAAGTTACTGAAAACATCACTTCAATAATTGCATCAAATTATCTAGAGAAATACCGCTCTTAACAACTGTACCAGTCAGGAAACTCTACTGAGCACTCACCACGATGAGCGCTGGAGAGAAACAGTGATTGCTATAGATATCTTAGGCTCCCCATGTGAAGAATGTTTAGGTTGTTGGTCATCTTTTGATAGTTACATAACAGCATGGTGAGTACCAGCCTAGTGATACCTTTATAGACACATGTTAGTAAGTGTAGCATACACAAGGGTCTTGCATTGCTGGGGAGATGTGAACCATCTCTGTTCATTCTAGATCAATATTAGACCAAAGAAATGCTTGCACCCAAGCCTCGCTTGGTAAACCCAAGGAGGTTCTTGGAGTTCTCTGCAAGGAGCCTCGGTCAAGGTTTACTTACAAAAGCATGGGCGACCTTGAGATAGCTGCATGTGTGACCTTTAGACAGCTGCATGTGTGACCTTTAGACAACTGCATGGGTGACCTTTAGACAGCTGCACGGGTGGTGATGCGCAAACACTGCATCCCTAGAGCTCCCTGCCCAGCTTGCAGGCAGCTCCCCTGAAGAGTGTCACCTTCCCCAGGAAGTGTTTGCTGCTCACATAACCTTAGAGAACCCTCCAGAGTCTTGTGAATTTCTGAGCTGCCTGGGTCTTGTGAGTCTGGTTAGCATTCTGGGGCTTCAGGAAGGAATTTTTCAACCTGATTTAGAGCAAGTGACTGTCCAATGGTCAGTAACGAAGTTATGCAAAGGGCAGGCAAGATGGCACAGATAAGAACGAACTCTCTGCACTCAGATGTGAAGACCTGCGTTTCATCTCCAGGCCCGCCAGTGGAGGAAGACCAGAAGTTGTTCTCTGATTTCCCGCGTGCACTGTGTGGCTTGTGCATCCGAACTCACACATACACATACATATACACACATAATTTTAATAACTACTGAATTTCAATTTTAAAAATATACATACTCATCAAATCCATATAGTTCATTATTTACATACCTGGATATGAACATACACATATACATATAAGGTAATAATAATAAAGGTTTCATGCAACAATGCTAGTGCTTACTGTGTTCAATATACTCCTAATTGTCCTAGTCTAACTTAGTCTTTTCAAATGTACTTTCCAAAATAACTGATTTGACTTGCTACATGGATTTATGGTTCACTAATAAGTGTAGTCCATAAGAATGGAACAGACTGCCATAGAGGAGTAGAATAAAATGACGTGGTTTGTCACTATAGGGCTTGATAAAAACATTATCACCTGCCCAGCATCAAACCCCACTATTGTCCACGGAGGGTGCCTGGGCTTTCTGAAGAAGCCAAAGGGCCCTGCATAATCTTAGAAAAGCTGCTGTCAGGAAGCTAAGGGAAGCCAATAGAATCCAGGAGGTGTGGTGACTGTTTCTCAGATATGTCACAGATAATAGAATCAATCTTAGGGGGGAACCAAAAGAAAGGAGACCTTACTGAAAGAAGAATAAAAAGTAAAATTTAAAAATGAAGTAAAAAGAAGATGGCCAATAAAGAGCACATGTTAGGAGTCCATCCCATCAGGGTCCTTCTTCCGCTGAGGAAGCACCCGGATCAGCTGAGGCATCCCTGACGGATGATTGGAGCTTAACGAGCATGATTGACTCATCAGAGTATCTGGATGGAGGGATGGAAACACCCAGAGCCCAGGCCTCTCTTCCTCATCCTAAACCTCATCTTCCCTTTAATCAGGAGGACTGGTGAGTTTAAGCACAATCATCACCAAAAAGGAAGAGTAACAATTTTCTGCCTAGAAATCCAATAGGGTTGGAGCCCAGAAAACCAAAGAGATGAGCTAGCAGCCTCTCCATTTCCTGTGGCCCAGAAAAGAGAGTCAACAAACAGCCTGTAGTCTCCAGTGAGAACCTCATAGCAGGTGCAGTAGTGAGTGCATCCACCGATTTGATTGAGGTCGTGGTAAAAAGAGGTGAGGATTACTGGGGAGTGAGGCTGCCTACATCTGGTGAGGAATGTTTTATTTTAATATTTTATAGCATAGAGGGGAAAATATAAAAAGCATACAGTTTCTAAAATCAGGTCCTTAGGATAACCAACCATCCTGATTTGCCTGGTACTGCCCCAATTTTAGCACTGGGGATCTTTCATCTCATGAGAGTTCACCAGTTCCATGTAAACTGGCATGGCTGGCCATCTTGAGTTCTGTGAGTTTGCAGCTGATTGATTGATGGTGACAATTGTACTGACGCTGTAACATTCAACACTAAGACTCAACCCCTCCAAGTAATTTACTCAGCATTTACAGCTTCAGGGTCCTCTGGATATCATGAGGGGAAATAGAGCTTGTGCGCCCCCAGTGGAGGGCAGACATGCTCTGTGGTAGGTAGTTCTGATCTTTCATCGCATAGGCTGGACCAGACCAACTTCAACTACAATAGTACTAACACAAGAATGTCTGCGCTGGTGAGGAACAAAGCTCAAAGAACCAGGATCATGGTCCTTGGCCTGCAACTGCGAATGACCAACCTCTTGCCTCTTCCAAGGGAGGGGTTATCTGAGCAGAGCCACAGTGGCTGCTGAGATTCTCTCAGGCAGCTGTGAAAGAAGAGTTAATTTATTACAACGTTATGCACATGTGCTAATATCTAAGCAACAAGGAAAGCAGAACATCAACTGTGTTCTACCTTCCAAACAGAAAAAAATTCTTAGACACGTTCTGTCAAGTGTAAAGAAGTTGATGTTATTCTGAAAGAGGTGATAGCAATTATCTAACAATCTCCATTTTAACTCTTTTACATTGTTTCTCTCATGTTGGAGGTAGTTTCTTGCTTTGTTGAAAGTCGGAGTTAGCTATATTTATCTGAATAATTACCCTCTGAGATCCATATGTTCCAAATGATTTAACAAGACCTGCTTTTGTTGTGGATACAGGCCCTAGATAAAACACTTCATATTTGTATTTTTATTTCTTTCTTCAAATGTTATTAGAGAAACAGCCATGAAATTATTCAGAGCAGCCCATCTTTTCCAATGTAATATCAGGGGCCAATAGTACCACTGTTCTAAAATAATGGTCTCTGATGACGCTGGGCCCCAAAGGCAGCAGAGGGACATTTTTTTAGAACCATGTTGAAAGAAGCTGTGCCGTAGGCTTCATAAATGGTTAAGCAAGGTAAAATATAAGCCATTCCACAAAGACTTTGGTCAGGGATGAAGTCTAGGAGGATCCACTGAAGGAAAATGGTGAGCCTTCCCAGACAAGGCCAAGAGATTTTCCAGAGCAATGAAGCACAAATCATATGACAAATTAAGACCTTTAAACTACCAGAGGCAGCGAATGAAAAAGAACAGAGGTAAAATGTTAACAGGACTGGGAGGAGAGAATATTTGGGGAGCAAATAAATCTTCACAACTGAAAGACCTCCAGCTGCAATAATTAAATGCAGGTAATGTTTTGTGCCACATCCTATGTGCCAAGCACTGAATTAGCTCTTCTTCTTGCACAAACTTTGTGAGACAGGCATTAGAACCCATACGAAGTCTGGAAAAGACAACAAATGTATTGAAGACTACGGAACTATTAAATAACTGTTGGATTTAAGACCCAACTCTGTTTCCAAAGTGTATGTGTGTGTGTGCGCGCGCGTGCGTGCGTGCACACACACACACACAAAACAAATTAATATATGTCTAATTGGGGTTTTTGTTGCTGTGAAGATACAGCATGACTGTGACATCTCTTATAAAGGAAAACGTTTAATTGGGTCTAACTTACGGTTTCAGAGGTTTAGTCTGTTATCATCAAGGTGGGAGACGGCGGCGAGCAGGCAGACATGGTGCTGAGGAAGGAGCTGAGAATTTTCCATCTCAATCTGTAGACAGCAGAAGAGAGTCTCTGTGTATCACACTAGGTGCAGCTTGAACACGTATGAGACTTCAAAGGCCGCCTCTACAGTGACACACTTCCTCCAAAAGGCCACACCTACCCCAACAAGGCCACAACTTCTAATAGTGCCACTCCCTATGTGCCAGTCATTCCTTGGGTTCCATCAGAACTCTTGGGGTTGAACTTCACCCCCAAGTTCAGTTCTCTATGAAGCTGTACACCTCTACTGGCAACCGAGAATGCTAACCGGCTGCACTTGGATTAGGCTGGATTCACAATTAGGGGTAACTAAGAGTCTTAAATAAATAAATAAATAAATAAATAAATAAATAAATAAATAAATAACTTGAAATATAATTAGCAGGCATGCATCCTACAAAGTTCTTTTATTGTCTGCTAAGATGCTGTTTTGGTGCATGTGTGCTTGCTATTGCCATGACAAGTTAGAGGAATGTTTAAAGTACTTCCTGAAAGGCGTTCTTCAAGACAGTAACTCAACCCAGTTAAAGAAACAGTTGATGCATAATATACCTTCGGGCAATAAACTCCCAGTTATAAAAGCTGTTGCCAAGCTCTGAATGGCTCCTAATTGAATGAAAAAAAAAAAGAGAAAGAAATAAAAGGAGGCCATGACTGCTCCTAAGGGGTTGGGGATTTTATGATAGATCTAAGAGAGAGCACAGTCAGAGACAGAGGCCTCTGGAAGAGTCCAGACTGAACCTCTGGTAAACTGAACCATGCTGTGTGGGGGGATGGGGAGAAGAGAGGGGAGAACCAGAAGCTAGACTCCGGGAAAGTAGGTCAGGACACCAGGAGACAAAGAAACCCATGTAGCCAAAATGAGTGAGTTATATAGGAATCAGAAAAGCTGGGGTAAGGGTAGCCCAGCCCAGTTCCTGAACTGGAGAGTTCAGAGCAGGGGCCGGTGGGGGGCGGAGGGTGTATGCTAGGTACTGGCCCTGCTGAGACTGAACACCATCTGCTCTGTTATGCCACATAGACCCCTCGGCCACTTCTCTGGGTGTGTTTGAACTCACGGCATCCGTCAGGCTTGAACGCAAGCACTTTTCCCTGCTAAGCCATGTCACCAGCCTGTATTCTGTTCTTCATTCTCCTTTCTGGAACCAGGCCTTAGACCCCTCTGGTTCAGGCTTCCCTAATGTCAACTGCTCCATTGAACAAGCCTCCTCATTCTATGAGTGACCACCTGGACTAAGTAGGTTGGTGCAATTTCTGGCTTACTTCTTCCAGATTCTAATCCCTCTTGACCCCATTTGGCTGAAGTTAATACAATAAACCTTTGCCACGTTCCAATGACTATCCTTCTGTTGACTTCCTAGATTCATAAATAGTGGGGGGGGGAGGAAGATTTTAGAATCTTTCCCTGCAAAATCTTCCATTGGAATCTTTTGCCCCACAAACTCTAAGAATGAGTGCAGCATAAAAGACGAGACTGTGACCTGTATAGTTTAAAAACAAGTTCTGTAATTGAGAAAATCTCCAAGGGAAAAGAAATCCTGCGGCTAATGTGGAAAATAAAATGGCAATACTAATACACGGAATTATATCTATCCACATGGGCTGTCGCCTCACAGATTTGCTTCTGGGATCCTAGGATACACCCTAGATCTAGTTTAAGGTTTTCTATAGCACTGGAGAAGTTGCTTCTCCAGTGGAAAAAAGCGACTTCTAGTAGAGAGGTTGAAGAACACTCCGTGCACTCAAGCGAGGAAATACGGCCCTCTAAAGAAGTAGGCTAGGTCAATAATAACCTATGGGAATGTCTGCTCCCTGGAGCAATCTGGTACTCAGCTCACCATGCACACACTCCGCAGCTAATAAACAAAACCAAGACCATTAGTGTGCACTCCTCACTGACCCTGTTCTAGCCATATCGGGCTCTAAATTCCTGAGTCACCGCCTCCCTCTAAGCTTTACAGTTTGTCCCTGTGATCTTTTCCATTGGTCATTCTAAAATTCCACCCTAGTGTTCCCTAGCGAAGCCCTCCAAAAGAATGAGTTCCATCTAGGTGTACAGGGCTACAGCAAGATCCAGAGTTTTGTAGAGAAATTATAAAATTTTACTTTTAAAAGAAAATAATGTCCAAAAATCAGATAGACAATGCTATAAAGAGTCATATTTAGATATTTATATGAATTTGAGTAGGGTTCCTGATTCTTCTTTCACCAGTTTTTATTAACAACATAAGATAGTTAGGATGGGAACAGAAATAGGATGGGGATACTTTACTGTACTTAAATAAATACATATTTTAAACTATGAAGCCTTTGGCTTATTTCTATAGTGAAGTTTCCCCATATACTTAAGATATTTTTTATTTTTAAGCTTTCCTATTTATTTATTGTATGTGTTTATACACGTGGGAGCCCATGTGCGGAGCTCAGAGGATGGCATGGAAGCCGATTCTCTCCTTCTACCATTTCAGATAACAGGGACCAAAATTGGGACCTATGGGAGCAACAGTAAACAGCATTGTTTCATACTATGTCAAGGACGCCATTTCTGTATGACTGTCGTGTTCTTCCTACGTCCTTAGGAAACAATTCAAGAATACACGATACTGTCTGGAGTTACAAAATCATCAGTCTCATATGAGCCTCTACTGACAAAAAGACCATCAAATGAGGAGCCATGGAAGTGAATCAAGAAGAAGTCCAAAGAGTCTGCCACACCTAGAAAGGGGACGAGCAGGCAGGGTGATTAGGAACAGCACACACACTCGGCATGGAGTTCACCTGCAGATCTCAGCATGTTTTCCCCAGACAATTCGATGGGCACACCACAGTTTGATAAATCCACCACCAACTTTAGCATTCCATATATGCCAAATATATAATGCCAATAGCTTATCTATCATATATGTGTATCATATGTATTACATAAAATCATATGTGTATATGTACATGTAAGCAATGCAATCTACTATTCCTTTTTCACAGCAACTATCAGAACATCAGGAATGATGGGAGTCCTCAAAGGATTGCAGTATAGGTAAAATAAGCCTCAAGTTATAAGCCACACCCCAGGAAGTACTTGCAACACCGGACCTTTTCTTTTCAATCAAGAGAGCGCGTCCAATGTAAGAAAGGCTGACAAGGTATGAACGGGAGAATCAGTCTGCTCTAATTTGTATAGAAAATAAGTCTTCATAAGCTTCACTGTTTCATGATAAGCAGTAAAGTACCTGAGTCACACAAAATGCGGCTGTGCAAACCTCCTTAATCACAACACAGGGCCTTCCAGCTCAATCCCAGAGAGCGTTACAACGAACAGTGGGGTCTATGTAGAGTTTCAAGTGTGTTCACTTGAAAGTAGTCTGGAAAGACCATGTTAGCACAAGGAAAAGGGAACTGTCTATCCGTTAACTACCATGCACCTGCCATGACAGGCGTGTACTGTCTGTCGTCCTGAGATCTCACCTCAACTTCTTGCTGCATCACCAAACCATGAATCTATTTTTGTCACTTGGGTTTTTGGTTTTTTTTTTTTTTTTTTTTTTTTTGTATTTTGACCCTATGACCATTAATTCTCTAATCTTTAAGAGAGTAGATGCTGGTCCTTCCTTCCAATACTCGCTAACCAATCACCATTACCAACTTGCTTAGACCCAGTCTCTTCCCAAGAAAACAATCAGAAAAGATGCTAGAAATAGGAAAGTTAGTGGGGGCAGAGGGGAGGAGAAATCCAGTGAGAGCAAAATTACAAGGATTCAGAGCAGAGACAATGAAGAAACTCCACATAAAAAGGAACTGAGTTGACAATGACTAATTCGAGAGAGAGAGAGAGAGAGAGAGAGAGAGAGAAGAGAGAATGAGAATTGTATGAAGTGACTACCTTAAGCAAATATATACCTCAACACATACAGAATAAAAATCAATATGAATTTAATTTTTGGTATTTACTTTAATCTCTCCACACTTGGAGCGCTGGGGGGGGGGGGGGTGATCCTTGCTCATGAGTGTTTTAAGGTGTAATTCTGAGGTATACATCTCGTGTCTTGCTTATCCCCTAGACGGAACAATTCCTAGTTTCAGGACTTTTACAATCATTGCGGAAAATTCTCTCTCTGAGTATGATCGCTCAAAGTTCACACTTTAAGCACGGTGCCTTATGAGGCACAAATCAACCACAGTGTGTTTTATACGATCAGTTTTTTTCTTAAGCTCCAATGGTGTCTTAATAGGTATCATAAATCAATGGATCTTGTGCCTGGCAGCAATAAAGACACCAGCCTCTTACCCGTAGATGCTTCACACTTTTATGGGACCTTCTTGGCCTCTGTTTACATTTATGAGACTTCCTTGGCTCCCGTGTGCACTTCCGTTTACCGTCTCTGATATTGTTTTCATAGCCTTACCTATATATCTATCTGCAACCGCTCACATCTTGGCGACGCGTGGTTGAAAGTGGCTCCATTCTCCCTTACCATCCCTCTTCCAGAGTTGCCTGCTGCTCCTAGGAATCCTCTCACCCCGTCTTTGAGCCTCTCTGTCCCGCTTTCTGCCTTCAGTCCTCCAATCCTTCAGACACACTACCCAGGAGTTGTAAAGATTCAGACTGAGTAAGGCTTGAAATACCAATGTCACACACCACCCTTCTTGCTGCGGCAACACAGTATTAGTAAGCGCCAGGATGGGTTGGGGTCGCTGGCAGGAGAGGACTCACCGGTCATTTCATGACCTCTTCTTACCCACAGAGCCTGGATAAAGTCATCTTTTAAAGGAGATGGTGACATAGGTCTATAGCTCCATTGCTCAAGAGGTGGGGTTGAGGAAGATCACGGCTTTGAGGCCGTTTAAGCTACACAGTCCCATTTATAAATAGAAATAACTAATGCAAACAAACAAACAAATGCTAATTCGCCATGCCACTTGAAAAAAGCTGGAACCCCTCCCCACTTGTGAATCGCAGGGCTGCGCAGGAATAGACATGTTCCTAATCAGACACCTGATTAGACCGTGGCACACACAAGCCTCCAGTGTCACAAATTACTTACAGCGCTATCTCCATATAGAACTCCACTTTAAAGCGTTTCTCATCTCCTTGCTCTGGGAACAGAAAATGCGGCAGGATCAACCACATTTTTAATTTGGGTGAAGCCGAAATGGAGTCTGCCCACCAGAGCAATTAGACTGCTCGCCCAGCATTCTGGGAGCTTGTTTACGTTGTCCATCCCATCCCTACTCCCTACCACCTGCAAATACGTAGACTGAAGCATTTGCTCCCAATGTGACGTATGTGGTCATGAGGATTTGGGGGATTCATTAAGTTTAGATTTGATCATGAAGGTCAGACCGTCACATAAAGGTTAATGTCCTTAGAAGATGAAGTAGAACCCTCCCCCACTTCAGCCCAACCCCACGCACAACCAAGAGCAGCCAAGAAAGCGTACAACACGAAGACAGGGGTCCACAAAGGGAACTGTGGGAAATAAATGCTGTGGTTTACACCGTCCACCCTACAGTGTTCTGTTACAGCATCCCCAACCGACTAAGCCACCTGGAAACAAATGCAATAATCATAAAAATCAAAATTAATAAACTGCAGTTGCCCATCTAATGGCTAGGCACTGGCGCATTCATTTCCCTCTCTGTAGAACCAGCCACGCTGCTGACTCCTTGTGACTCTGGATGAAACGGGCTGCATTCAGACAGCCATCTGTTCTGTTTGATGTGATGAGTGGAACGAAGACAGGAAACGGAAAGTTTACATCGGGGCAACCTAGACTCGCATAGCAGAAGGTAAACGATCTCTCGCTGCAGACACTGGACGGAAAATCCTCCCAAGGATGTGACTTGGATTAACTCTTGTTCCGTAACAGTCCAAGTGGGAATTTCATCTGGATAGCTTTGCTGCCAATGGACTGACTAAATGCTAAATATTTATGCCATCCCATAGCTCCAACATTAAATCGTTTTATTTTATTGCTCTTTCACGCTTCATCTGTGTGAAAAAGCTACAAACATTATGTAAAGATTTCAAGGCCAATTAGGTTATTCAATGATTATTTTTACTTTCTGTGCATATAGACTACTGATGGCGTCTTGTTTATAGAGCTCCAGCTGCTGAGGCATTAAAGGATTTCTTGATTCTTTCACGCAGGACTAAAGCGTCTACCAGTACTTCCCAAGAGTGGCCATCCTCCTCCAAGCTCTTAAAATAAACTGTTAGTAGCATTCCGGTAGAAATGGAACCTAAAAGCATTGGGTGCTAACTGCAAAGAGCTGCTTTGCCGAACCAAACAGTGTGCAGCTTTCGGGATGAAAGCGGAAGTGGCCATGATGAACCGCGCCGCTGCTTGGATATTCTTCCACACAAGAACACGACCCAGAGACGTGCTGGATTCGTGTGGATGCACACAGATTTTTTTCAGGATTATTGTGGCTTTATTCTTCATGACACCATTTCCCCAGACCTTTTAAGAGCGTGTCTTTTTCTACGTTCATGAGTAGTTCCCTATTACCGCCGGCAAGGGTAATCAAATTATTTTTAATCTCCTCTTCCAGGTTATTTTGAAGGATGTCCAGTGTAAGTGGCCACACGATAATAACCCGACTGACATTCTGCCAGACACCCTCACCCTTGCTCGGTTGACAACAGAGCCATCTTTCATTCTGGCTCATGTGCTTCTGTTCCCTCTCCAATCTGTTCGCCGCACCGCAGCCAGAGTCTTCCTAATGCATCACTCCTCCGCGTGGAGTTCTTTACTACCCTCACGCCACACTGAAGGGCAAGCCCACGAGGGCTCATTCACACCAGAGACCTTTGGTGAGCTTCCTCTAATCCGACCCCACGTCCTCGGTCGCTCTGCCTTCTCTTTCATTTTCCAACCTGGAAGCCACAGCTACGTTTTAGCCTCTCACACATGGTATTTTTGTCCGAAGGTCTTTGCACGCGCATGGCAGACAGGAACTGTGTCTGGAAGCCTGGGCTCCATCAGCAGCTTCGCTTTAACTCCCTCCTCTGCTTTCTAAACCCCTTCGTAACACCACGATTAAGTCATGATCTGCCAGGCCCCAGTTTGAGTTGCTTAGGGGCAGGCCTGAATTTGTCGTGCTCATGCCTGTGGCCTCTGGTATAAGTCACAGACTTTCAGGACATGCTTATGGAATGAGAAAATAAATGAGTAAATAAGACTTTTCATTAAAAAAAAAAGCTTACGTCTGAATCTTGCAGCAATTTTCTGCGGATTTTATATAACAAAAGAAGAAAATATTGCTTTTATTGTGGTAGTAACATGAGTTTCACTTCAGGAAATTAGAGCATTCTTTCCTTTTCAATCATCTGACAAGAAGGAGCCAAAGCAAAATTGACAATACATACAGAGTAAGTTCATGCCACAGAGCCAGGATGATATTTCTGCTATATTTGAAAGTTTCCAGTTTTAGACACATCCTCAGGAATTTGTCTTGTTTTTACAATTATCAAATCCCATGCCTGATAGAGCCCCCTGAGAATGCCATGTACTGCTCATGAAATTATGAGAGACATTATAGTTTGAAGAGTCTTTGGCACAAAAATCTTTCCGAGCAAAAAGACTGTAGCCAGCGATGCGGCCATAAATGTTTACAATCCCACTGAGTACTGGGGTAAAGTGTGTGGACTATGGCGTCTGCCGCTTCCTGTGGTGTAAGTATCCCACTGCAGCAGCCAGCGCTAAGCTGTGTTTAATATTTACAAAATCCCTCCACATCTGCTCCTCCAAAACTATGTGGGCATCTCTAGTAAGATCTGGTGGCCAGTATGAATTTAAGTGTGAAAGGTGATTCAGTGCTGCGGAGGTTACACATTGTACACCAGCATGAATCAGCATCAACACGGTACCAAACTGCGATGTACATCACTGTTGCTCTTATGGAAGCCTTGAATAGATTTCTCTATGTGGCTCTCATCTCTCGTGTGGTGACTGGATGTAGAATGTCTCAAAAGACTTTCTGCTGGCACACTTGATGGCTATTGCTGTCTGCCTGTTGGGACCTCAGTAAGGGTTGTCAGCTAGATCTCTGTGTGATTTGAGCTTGCTTGGGGCATACTGTAGGATTCTGTAGCAGTGAGTGAGCTGAAAAAACAAACAAACAAACAAAAAACCCAAGTCAGTTCTATAGACGTGAGTCACTATGGCTGGCTTATTTAAAAAAAAAAAAAAAGACAAGAGAGTTAGTTGATGAGGGAGGAAAAGTTTATTTAAAAATGCAAGTTTCTGGTTCACACACCAAGATTCCAATTCAGCAGTAGGCTTAGGGTGCAAACTGAAGTGAAGGTGAGCATCTTCTGTGAGCCCGGCACTCTTATAGACACAAAGGATGCACCTTTGAATAAACTGCAGCCTCTGCCCCTATAGATGACATTCCAGACAAAGGGACACACAGGGAACAAGCACCATTTCATGTGAAGAAGTGCTGTAATAGCAAGAGCACTCTAACAGTTGAAGATGTAGGTCTGCGGTAGAGTATGTGCCTACCGTGCACAGCCTTGAGTTCAATCCCCAGCACTTAAAAAAAGGAAAGGATGAGGAGGAAGAAAGGAAAGAAGGCAGGGAAGGAAGGAGGGAGAGAGGGAGGGAGGGAGGGAGGGAGGGAGGGACGGAGGGACGGAGGGAGGGCGGGAAACTATTGAAAGATTTTTGAGTCACTGATGACATCAGTTGATAGAGTTTCTGAAAAGGCCTTTCTAGTGACTGTATGGAAGGTGAAAAGAGAGGGAAAAGGACAAGCAACAAGCACAGTCAGGAGGTTACATCAGTGGTCTAGAGAGGAGGTGATCATGAGCAAGAGGGTGGGCATTGGAGATGAAAACTGGTCTGAAAGGAGAGCCCAGTAACGTTGCTGATGGAGTAGGTACCATGGATGAAGCAAGAGAGAAAAGTTACAAAAGACTCTCAGGGTTTTGATCCTGAGAAGTACATGTGGTTTTGTCACAGGAGTCCACTGAAGAAGGAGCACATTTCAAGGAAACTGCAGACATGAGTTAAATCTGAAATGCATATTGTGTAGTCAAAAGATCAAGTTGAAGATGCAACTGAGGGAAAAGTAGATGTTGTGGGGAAAATATCAAGGAGACTAATCTGTGAATGTGTTCTCTCAAGAGAGAAAATATATTTTTAAATAAATAGAAAAATTAGCCCTCCCTTCTCTAAAGTCTACAAAGAAGGACGAAGGGTGGATGTCATGGGGGAAAGAACAGCTACTCTGACAGGAGAAAGCATTTTCTCTAAAGACAAGTAAAGTTTTCGGAGAATAAAAATTACCAACCTGCTAAAAGACTTCTCACAAGGGCAGAGAGATGACTGTTAGGTTTGACAAAACTGAGGTTGTCGGTAATCTCAGTCACTCTAAAATGAGAGTTTTCTCTGAATTGTGGCAGCAAGATGCTCAGAAACTGGCTGGGGGAAGGATGCAGAGAGGCGAGTAGAGGTTTTGCATTTTGCTGAAAGTGAAGCTAAGTTGTGGGGCAACAGTTAGATAGGAATAAAGGCTCCAAAGATGTATTTTAAGGGTAGACATAAGACAACATTTTTGTGTGCTGAAGGGGATGAAGCAACAGAGATAATGATGGTGCCAAGGATGAGGGCAGGGTAACAGGGATGTGCAAGTGTCAAACAAATGGGAAGGGACAGAGCACAGTGCTGATGCTGTTATTTAACATGACCCAGCCTTATACTCATAAGGCCAATACATTACTCCTGCCCTTTGAAAACCAGTAACAACTTGCCCTCCATAGAAACGAGGCTAATCCACCCATGGCAAAAGATAGGAAAGGACAGGCATGTGGATGATAGTCACACACACCTGAAGTGATCTATGTGTTGGAAAATCCCCAACCACTTGTTTAAAACAGCTAGTCTAAATAAAATGTCCGGTAGGAAGAAAGATGAGAGACTCATTCATGAGCAAACGTGAATAAGGAATGAGAAGGAGTGGGAAAGAATTTCAGTACTTCGGGCCGCCAACATCACCTCACAATGGACTGGGGGAGCAGAAGGAAGGAGAGAACAGTCAAGAGCTGCTCTGACCACACAACTTCTCTACGGCAGCAGCATTCTTCAGCTCTCTCCTCACCAACACCTCCCAAAACGGCCATACCTTAACCCAGTTCCTCAAAAACAGAGAACACTCCAAGGATCATCAACTTGAATATTTTTGAATCTTTTCCCCAGAAATTTTGCGTCCTTCTCTGGAACTCTTTGGTTCCAAGCTACAGAATCGCTTCTGGTGTAAACCAATAAAAAAAAAAAAATAAGAAACCATGTGAAGAACAGGGTACTCACCTTTTCTGGCATTATTCCTCTGCAGGCACTATGCTAGATGCATTGTGAGTTTGGTTTGGTTAGCCATGCTTTGTCTCGTTGCATGGAGCTGACTTTTAATCAGTAGACTTTAAGTAAAGCATATGGTATTATGCTTAATGATTTGGGTAAACTTACCCTGCTTCAGAAAAAGATCCAAGATCTTATTGTGGTTTATAAATGTCTACCAAAAACAAATGTCAGAAAGTCAATCCTTGGTGCGAATGTTAGAATCCAGGGCTGCACAGGCTCTCTGAATCCCGTACACGTGTGCTCTGGATTCCTGCGCACCACCAGATCCAGAACACCTGCTCTAAACATCGTCACTGAAGAAGCTTTGTCATCACTTCCCCAAATGTGAGGCTACTGGATGGTTCTGGGAAAGGAAAGAAGAAATGGAGGGAGAGAGGGATGGAGGGAGGAAGGGCTTGCCCCGCCCTCCTTCCCCTCTCACCTGGAAGCAATCTAAAGAGATTACCTTGTTCACACTCTTCCAAAGACGAAAGATCCCACTGCACAGCTGTCAGACTTGGCTATGGTACAGCTTGAGGATTATAGGCCTGAAATGAGAAGATCCAGGCTGGCTCCAGTTCCTATTGTCTTAGTTAGTGTTCCTATTGCTGTGAAGACACACCACGGCCACAGCAACTCTTTTCTTCTTTGTCTTTATTTTCTCTTATTTCCTCAGAGAATTTATCTTGTTTACAGTTTTCCCTCCCTCTGCTTCTTCCATTCCCACTCCACCTCCCCTCCCACCCAAATCCAATCCCTTTCTGCCTCTCATTAGAAAACAAACAGGTTCCATCAGTTACTGGATGAAGGCTCTATGATGATAGTTGGGGTACTCACCAGTCTGATTACAGGGGAAGGCCAGTTCGGGTGCCCTCTCCACTATTGCTAGGAATTTTAACCAGGGTCATCCTTGTGGATTCTTGGGAATTTCCCTGGTGCCAGGTTTCTCCCTAACCCCATAGTGGATCATGCTGGAGAAATCTACAGAGACAACTGAACCAAGCTCGTGGAAAATCATGAACTCTAGACTGACAGCTGTGGAGCTTCCATGGAACTGAACTAGGCCCTCCATGTGTGGGAGACAGTGGTGAAGGTTGGGCTAGCTGAGGGACCCCCTAGCAATAGGAACAGGGTCTATCCCTGGTACATGAGTTAGCTTGTTGGAGCCCATTCCCTATGGTGGGATGTCATACTCAGCCTTAAAGCAGGGTTAGAGGCTTGGTCCTGCCCCAACTTAATGTGCCACACTTTGTTGACTCCCCATTGGAGCCCTTACCTGTTGGGAAGAGTGGATGAGAGGTGGGCTGGGGCAGGGGAAGGCAAGAGAGGGTGGGAGGAGAACTATGATTGGAATATAAAATGAAATCAAAACATAAAAAATAAATCAAAAAACAAACAGGCTTGGTGCATCTTTTTACATTCAAGCAATTGGTCCTTAAAATATTCCTGTGTGCCAAGTGGTGGTGCTGCATGCCTTTAATCCCAGCACTCAGGAGACAGAGGCAGGTGAATCTCTGTGAGTCTGAAGCCAGCCAGGTCTATAAGAGTAGTTACAGAGGAACCCTGTCTCAAAACACACACACACATATGTATACATATATGCATATATATATATATACATATGTATATATATATTCCTGTGTACCTTGACTAATACTGTAGAGCTCATGTGGCTACCTCAGAATATATTTATTATCTAATTTTTACATAACTGCACATTCACAGACCAACCAATGCAGCAATAGTGATAGAAAATACATAGGAAAAATACAGTGATTGTTAAACCTGGATAACAATAGAAACATCTGGCAATGTTGTTAAAATTCATAGTTTTAGATTCCCCCATGGACAAACTGAATCAAGCCTTCCAAGAGTGGCAATATGTATATAATATATATAATATGTATATAAAAGCATTTCCACATTACAATGTAAAATTGGCTTGGTTTTGGGATCCCAAACACACTTAAAATCAGAGGTATTCAGGGATACGAGGTGGCCTAGTGACTCTGTGATTCTGACGAGGGCTCGTATAAGTGCCCATGAGGTAACCTAGGTTTTGGACAAAGAATCAGGCAGTTATCGAACTCCGTGCTGTCTCACGAGGGCCCTTGGAGACGGTCAGGAGATCCAACTGAGAAAGCGCCCGTAGAGCAGTAACTCGCCTAGAACAAATCCTGCCCTCATTTGCGTGCCCCGGACCATTAGAGGAAGATTTTACAGCTCGTGATCATTTTAAGCACCATGGATTTACGAGTATAGCTGCTTCCACTGTTTCAAAAACTTTATTGAGAATTCTTTATCTTCCTGCAGTCCTTTAATATGCAGATGATGTAATGTATTCCGCAGTGGGAGGGTGGGGGAGTGGGAGACATTAACGAGAAAAAAAGCACAATATAGCCGTGTCGGTCTCTGCAATAACATTGTCTTTAACATCTGCTGTGACTTTACAATTGAAGTATGAGAATTAATTTTTGCTCTCCAATTTTCCCTTAGAAGAGAAAGAAAATTTTTTTAAAAAAGTATTTAAAAACAAAGGCTGTTGAAACTTTCTATTAGCACAGCTCATTTCTGCAATCTTTCCTGCCCTAAGCTTCACGCTGTTTCATACCGGATCATTTTGTTGTTGTTGTTGTTATTTTGTTCTGTTTTTTGGTTTTTCAAGACAAGGTTGCTCTATAGCTTTGGAGCCTGTCCTGGAACTAGCTCTCATAGACCAGGCTGACCTCAAACTCACAGAAATCCACCCGCCTCTGCTTCCTGAGTGCTGGGATTAAAGGCGTGTGTGAGCACCACCCAGATCTCAATAAGAAGAGGTGCCACTTTTTCTCAAATGTTAAGTCATAACATGTGCCATGCTGAAGGTGACATTGACTTTAGTGCCACTTTCATAAGAGAGGGAAAGCTGCGTGTTTCATCTGACTGTTGTGCTGTAGGCTCTGGTCGGCTGCCTTCCTTCCTTGACATATCTACTGGGCAGAGGAGCATCCTTGAGATGCCCACACTGCTAGTCACCTTGCTGCCCCTTGAATGGACTCGAAGAAATACTTAGGGTTTTCATATTCAATGCCAAGCTCAACAAAAATGTAAATGACGATTCTGTTTCATACTTTGCATACTCTTCTAGAGATGTGAGCACCCTCCAAGCTTTCCTCGACAACTTTATGGCCCCATTATCACAATCAAGAAAGACTTGAGAATCTCTTCTCCGGTCTGCCTCTTTGGAATGTTCAGAAAGCTCCCACATGGCTTTCTGAATTCCCAAACCCCACCTGATCTACTCACAAATCACAGTGAAATTAGAACTCACAGCTGTTCCCGGAGGCTGACAGGATCCTAGCAGTAACAAATGCTGAGTTCCTCCAGATGTTAGCACAGGGCGACATTTACTACCATCCCACAGAACAGCCCATTGATCCCTAAATTACCATTGTGGCTGTTTGAAATAGAGTGGTCTCTATAGGCTCAGATATTTGATTGCTTGGCCCCCAGTTGTTGGAACTGTTTAGAGTGATTAGGGGGTATGTCCTTTCTGGAGTCATTAGGGATGGGTGGGCTTTGAGGTTTGAAATGCTCAAGGCATTCATTATCAATTCTCTCTCTCTCTCTCTCTCTCTCTCTCTCTCTCTCTCTCTCTCTCTCTCTCTCATTGTACCTATGTCATAAGATGTAAGCTCTCAGTTCCTGCTCCAGCACCATGCCCAACTGCTTGCTGCCATCTGAGACCAAAAATCTTCTGTAAGTTACCTCCATCAAAACAATTATAAATTGTCTTATAGCATTAGGAAAGTAGCTAAGACACTACTCCTGCCATTAGCACTAGGGCTCAAGTGCCACTGATGACAGTTAAAATAGAGCCATCTACTGCCTCTATCAGAAACTTGTACTTCTAAAACAGTAAGCCCAGACTTGAACCTGAATCAGAATCTCCTGCAGACCTGTTTGAAACAAGCGCTGCCTCTCTCCAGCAGATATTAGTGGCCATAAGAATATGTCCTGCACAGTTTCCAGGGCTGAGCTGAAATAACCACACAAAAACTGTATTAATTAAATCACTGCTTGGTCCATTAGCTCTAGCTTCTTATTGGCTAACTCTTACATCTTAATTTAACCCATTCTAGTAACTGTGTATTGCCATGTGGCTATGGCTTACCGGGTAAAGTTCCGTCTGGCTCCAGAGGGGCTCCATGGCTTCTCCCTGACTCTACTCTTCCGGCATTCAGTTTAGTTTTCCCCACCTAGCTCTACTCTACCCTATCACAGGCCTAAGACTTTATTAACCAATTCTTTATTAACCAATGCTATTTACAGCATACAGAGAGAAATCACACATCACACATGGCTTGGTACCTTTTCTAAGTGAAGCATTCTCATCTTGCTTTCTCTGTGTCTGACTGGTGACTACAGAGTGAGCCTTTCCTTTCCCCAGAATTCTCCTAGTCTGGTTTCCCCACCTATACTTCCTGCCTGGCTACTGGCCAATCACCATTTCATTAAACCAATGAGAGTGACAAATCTTTACAGGGTATGAGAGCATTATCCCACGGCATTCATGTGTGAGTAGAGGAGGCTTTCTCTGGTGTGCGATCCTCCACTACTCATGTCTGCTACCATAGGAAAATCATTGTCCTTTAGCCATCTAACCTCTGCCCAAGTAATTCTTCCAGTTTTAGGTCTTTCTGCACTTTTATGGTAATATATATCATAATTTTATGATTAAGGTTTTTATGTCTACCCAAGATTTGGCCGTACTCAAAGCCAAGTGGCTAGCCCAAATAAATATGCATATTATTTAATTTGAGAGTATCATAGTCTCATCTGTCTTGCAGACTCCCCAAATGCAAGAGATTTCAGCTTTGTCTTGGAACCTTCAAACTCTATAGCTGAGATATCATAACGAGACCAAGTGTGACTAAGGGCTGTTAATATATTTTATCACTTTGGGTGATGAGCCTTAATTAAAAAACACAGGACATATGAACAGATGTGTACATGTGAGCACACAGACACACACATAGGAAACCCTGAGACTACAGGTTCTCCAGCTGAAGGAGACGTTATGCAAGGTTTTCCTTTGCAACGAGGCTACTGTGCAATTGCCTGCATCCAGTCAGAGTATTAAGTCACTCGGTAAATCAATAGCTGTCAGTCACAGCGTGCAGCAAATCTCCAAGCCCTAGCCTTAGAAATGAACGCTCCAATATTAGCATAAATGTGATCATACTCACAAGGAAGTGAGTAGACAGGTGAGTCTTTTTTATGGTCGGTGACCTTTATTATTTCAGCATGGTATTCTATTATATATGCATACCCAGTCAGCTTGGAAAGTGCATATTAATAATACTATGGGAGACTTGTGTTCTGGTCAGTGTTGCCTTATTTGATATGTACAGCATTTTAAATGCATAACAATAGCAAAATTTGCTCAGTGTTTTCCACTACCAGTATTTACTCTGTTAAGTGCCTTAAGGCATGTTCAGTATGAAGGCTATTGTAAAAATAATTATAGATTTGTTCCTATTACTAATCTAGGTAGATCATCTTTGCATGTACTTTAAGGTCAAATAAAATTAACCACAAGTATCTTTAACAAGTAAACAACACTGAGTGAGAGAACAAAAGAAGTAAGAAAATGAAACACCTCTGTCTAAGTATATCACAAACACGTTTGTGTTCAATAACCATATTATGATATTATTAATTTTTAAAATATCTAATTGAGTGATGTTTTTCTTCATATTTTAGGTTCCCAAGTGTAAGTTTTGATGTTTTCATTATATTGTCCAGGTCCCATGGTTTGTACAAAGGATTGAGCTTTTAAAAACCTATTTTTGACAAGTTTCATGAAATAATCAAGGCTACTTTCAGAATTCATAATCCTCCTCCTTCAGCATTTCCACTGCTGGGAGGGCAGCTAAGGCATGCGCCACCAGCTAGCATCAGCACCAGGTAGGCATGTGCCACCAGCTAGCATCCGCACCAGCTAGGCATGTGCCACCAGCTAGCATCAGCACCAGGTAGGCATGCGCCACCAGCTAGCATCAGCACCAGGTGGGCATGCCCCACCAGCTAGCATCAGCTGTTTCTCTTCGGGAACCTGTAACTGATAGGTAAATCCATAAAGCAACCATGTGATCTCAATGCAGCATCACAAGGGAGGTCTGTTTAGGTGTAAATCAGATACTAAAGGGATGGGAACTTATTCTGTAGGTGAATAGACACTGTCAACCTTTCCTCTGTCCATGTTGAACCCTAAACAGTTGTCCTTAATTTCAACAAAAGAATGTCCTAGAGCCTCTTCAGACATTTAAAGTCAAACTCCAGCATCTTCCATAAGAGGTCATAGCACTTGCATATGAACTACCCCCGTCTTCCTTCCTTCAGTAATCTCTAGATTATCATACCCAGTAGAGTGTAAACATGGCATGGTTGCTCTACTGTATTGTATGGGACTAATGACAGTGGGAAGTCTATATATTTGTGCGAGTTTTTCAGAGTACTCTCAATCAATATGTGGTTGAATCTAGAGACACGAATCAGCAGACCAGGAGAGCCAACTCTTAGCAATCAACACCTTGCTTGTTTTCAAATGCACCACCAGGCTGCATCCCTTCAACCTAATCACTTCCTTCTTGGCCCTTATATAAGTATCAGGTATTCTGCTGTATCTTGTTTCTCTTACTTCACACTGTATTTTGAATAGCTTATAGATGCAAGTTGTTCACTGTGAATGGCGAATTCTAAACACGACTTAATAAAAGTTATACACGCATTCATCATTTTGGACATGTTTTCTGTTTACATTTTGAGATTTACAAAACTGAAACTGTGTGGGTATTTGGGGCAACAAAGCAGTATCAGTCAGAAATACTGTACAACACACCCAAACTCCACTGGCCTTGAGCCTCCCGAAAACAGAGCAAATATTAGCACCATTGCTAAGAATATACATCTTATATTCTTGTGTATTATATGAGGAATATATTAACTCCTTGTGCATGCATCTAAATGTGTACGTGGTGAAGAGTTCTGTAGTCACAGGGTACATGTGGCCTCAACTTCCCACAAATGATACCAAAGTGTAATACTAACTTATACACTTGTTGCAGTTCAGTAGGTCTCCATTGCTCTTTACCCAGGTCTCAGCTAGAATTTCGTGTCCTGTGGGTATACTCGTTCAAGAACACCCAAGCACTACTCCTCCAATACCATCTTATCTACTGCTCTTAACTATTTTCTCTGAGTCCCTGATTCCTATTTGATATCACGTTGTTTGTCACTGTGCAATTCCAGTTAAAGGCAAGATTCAAGCAAGCAGGAACACCCTCTTGCCCAAGGAGACAAGGAGCTCACCTCGAACAAAAAAGGTTCCCTACAACTCTTTGCTGAGTGCCTGTTGTAGATATTCACAATAATGCCAATAGAAAAGATGTCGCAGAATACAAACTTTGAATATTCTACTGAAAGGAGCAATACTTTTTGAATGGGAATTTCACAATCCTTGAAATATGTATAACAGTGAGCATTTAAAAATAATTAACGATTTAAAATATCCTGTAACACGGGGAGCATGAATATTGCCTGTCCTGTGTAAGCAAGCAGGTGCCTGCAAATGAAGACTTCTTGTCTTTTAGAGCAGAGCCCATAACAATCGATTGACTTGCCTGCCATCAGTAATAACGTGTGGCTTCTCAAGGAATCTAGCACGTAATTGATGATTTGGTCTGCAGACGTTCAGGCCTGTGATTGTTTGATGCCTATGGAATCCTCCAACCAACTTTATTGTCTTGATTTTAGCCAGCACTTGGAATAAATATTCATGAGTTTTTATTTTCCCTCCAGTCTCTGTAAAATAGAAGACTGTAGTGCATGACTCTGGCAATATGCTGAGGCCTGTCATGGCCCTTCAAGGACACAGTGACGAACAGTCCGTCAGGGAGCAAGGAGTCAGTTCCTTGCAGGAACAGGACCAGCCTCCCAGTGAACCTAAATATTCAAGTCAGGCATTAATAAATTAAACTATAGTTGATGACAGACCACTTCCCAAAGCCCAAATCACTAAATATTAGTATGACAACAGAGTGGATGGAGATTTTCAGTGTTTGAACTTCTTGCCTGGTCCATGGTTTCCTTTGTTTTAAGGGTGGTCTGGGCAGGTGACTCTACCAACCTGACCACGGTTAACCAGACCCGAGATGAGTGTCGGACTGAAATCTAGTGATGGCCTTGTGTGGTGGCATCTCCACCAGCACCACCACTCCGCCCAGAAAAGTAACTAAGTCAGTCATCTCCCGTAGGGCGTCCAAACACAGGGCATAAACAGCACTAGAGGAAAAAGTGGGGGAACAGAAAGGAAACAGGATAGCCTCTGTGGTTTTCACTATAGAACTCAGGATATACACATCACAGTTTTATTTCTTCTGTAATCCTACAAATATTAAAATTATTCATGAGGCTAGAAAATAAAAACAAATAAAAGCTGCGAGAATTATCTTTTGCAGCAGTCTGCTAATCTTTGATTTAAACCCTTGCGCGCCAGCTGCTTTGCAGACGACAGATCACAGAGCAGGCAGAACTCCAGAGAAAAGCGAGTCGGTAGAAACCGTGTGGCAACAGAGCCTGTGCTGTAGGAGAAAGCAAACTCGGAAGGTAGCAAACAGAAGGGCAGAGAACGAGAGCCGTGACCTAAGAGGTGGTAACTTAGAATAAAAAGTAAAATCATTATACAATCGCTGGGATTTTATAATAATGATAACAAAGAATAACAATAATGCTAAAAATTATTGTTAGGATTAAATGAATTACGAGAGTTTTTATGATTTTGAGAGATGGCTAAGTGATGAACACTCATTGTCTTCCTCTTTTTTTTTTTTTAACTTTGGTGTGAGAATTCAAGCCTGAGATTCGAATTCAAAGTGAATTACTTCTAATGCCAGAGAGTTTCTACTTTGGTAGATCTGAGGTATACCCTAGGAATCTTCAGTGTATACATCTAAGCTTGATATCCAAAAAAAAAACAACCCTCATCTCTTGAAAAACACTATTCTAAAATACCCTGTGATTGTGTGATTGCTATGCCTTTCTTAAAACTGGAAGAAGAGTCTACCCAAAACAGACGCCACATGACTCCAGCTTCTCAGGTAAAGCCCAGGCTTGACGCATCCAAGCTGTATTGCTTTTAAAATTATATGTCTATTAAATATGATTTCTCAAATTGACATATTTTTGTATATTTCATGGTGAAAGTCCTTCTGTATACTGATCCCAGTGAAACACAGCAAGCTTATCTTCTCGTTACTCTGCTCCAGCCAAACTCATTGATTCCCTAATGAGCTAATTATGTTTGTGTCTGAACCCATCCATGCACCCTAAGGCTCTGTGAATGAGAAATGGTTCCCAAAGGCTGATGTATTGAACATTTGGTCTCCACCTGATGATGCCGTCTGGGGAGCTTATAGAACCTCTAGAAGGCAGAGCCTTGATGGAGAAAGACTATCGCTGGGGTGGGCTTTGAAGATTTATAACCTCGTCCTGCTTTCTTCTTGCTCCCTCAGCTTCCTGTGTGCATCTGAAATGTCATCTTTCTGTTTCCTGTCCCTACCACCATGCCCCACTGTTCACCACTAGGATGGACTCTGTCCCTTTGGAGCCAGGAGCCCAGATAGACCCTTTCTTCCTTAAGTTCTTTTGGGTCATAGCATTTCACCACAGTAGCAGAATACATACCCACCTACCCAACTTTACCCTGGGGGAAAGTGAGGAAAGAGCTCTAAAACAGACTTGTGGGGGATATTGGGTGATGACCATGCTGTGTCCTACAAGACTTGGTTTGGGGATGGGAATAAAAATTGGAATTCATTAGAGATAGTCTAAACAAAAGCCAAAATGAAGTCTACTGGTGAATATTAAGTCTTACGACTAGAGAAAACAAACCCAAGGACCATTGCAGTAGCTGGAGGCAGGAATCAAGACCAAGATCTTAGAGCTAGAAGAATAAAGCAGGAAAAAAAAATAGAGTCCAAGTGAAAGGTATCAGACTGTATCATGTCAAACGATGTGAATGCCATTTAGTGGCTGCAGCTTAAGTTCAGGAGCTGGTGGATGAAAAGTGGTGAATGGAGACTCATGTCAGCTTAAAAGTTCCTATAAATCCAGTCTTCTAACAGCTCCTGTCTAATTCTTAGATTCTCAGAGGATCCAAAGTTGGCAATAGTGCCTCTTCCTAGATACTGAAGTATGTGCGGATAGAACTCCCTATGCCACTAGACTAGAAGATGCTAATGACTTGCAAATTAATATCATGATATCCTTGATAGCCTACCAAATGGGAAATATAATATCTAACCCACAAATTAATGAAGATTAGAAATATTAATACGTAAGATAATAGGTAAGTGCCTGGCGGTTGGCTGGCACTCCAACGTTCTTGGTCGCTGCCGCCACCAGTGCAGCTACAATACATCATTGCTGTTATGATTTATTATTACTTCTGATCAAGCAATTATGCTGACATTTTTCTCCTCTACGCTGGATTTCTCCTTGATGCTGCCTGCCTGCCCAGACTATGTCACGTGTTATTGGCTGTCAGTAATGAATCTGCCTTGTTCTGATGTGTACCCTATTATCTACCCCCTTTTAGGGTTACAGGTCCCACCACATAACAAATAAACAGCACTTGTGTCCCAGGTAAAAGCAATTCCTTCCTGTTTACCAGTTGTTTTGAAAGCCTAATTCAATACTTCCTCCTTCACAATGCTCTCTCATCTCCAGAATGCCTAGTACAAGTAGTCTCAATAATTAATCTGTCAATTAATCACTTAGTAAAATTCTTTCCATCGTCTCTTGAATTGTTATTTAAATCGTGTATTATTATTTAATTTATCATGCATCTGTCTTGTGTGGTTAGTAAAATAGCCCCTTTTGATGATAGTAAGTATGTCTTGCTTGTCTTTGTGTGCCCCACAGCTAAGTGCCACGCTTTGCAAAAAGCTCCATAAATACGTGTGATTTGATTTGAAATGCTTAGTTAGACTACCAGAAGAGACGGGACCATTCCGCATTCTGGGGCAGTCATTAAGATTTAAAGAGGCCATTGAGGACCACTCCAGTAAGGGAGAGGAGAGTAAATTGCTTACCTTTAGGATGACGTGCAAACTTCTAGGCCACTCTAGTTCTATTTAAGCAATTTACGAAGAATAAATTACCAGATGGTCCGGGTAACTCAAAAAGGTTAATACCTGCTACTTCCCACAAAGAGGTGAGCCATGCCTCCCTTCCCAGCCAAGTCCATCTGTTGTTTACAGTATATTGAGAAATATGTTTAAGTAGCCATTAGAATTGAATTTAATAGCTAAAGGAAATGATCCTGCAAACTGCAAAAGTATGGTGGTGTGCTGACATTAGGAATGACTGAGCTGCTGTAATGTTGACAGGACTCCTCTCATCCCACATTCCAAACGCCTACAGGCACTAGGGGTGAGGGAGAGAAATAATTAATTCAGTTGTATTCGCTGTTAATTGACAGGAGAATTATGCTCAATACTAGCAACATAAAGTATGAAAACACAATGCCCACTTCATAGAGCTACTTTTCAAGCTGGGAGTGAATGGGTAGAAGGGAAGCAGAACAGGAAACGCATAGAGAGTCACGACACACTCGGGTGTCTGTTACAGTAGTGATATTCTCAAGTGCTCTGGGAAGATAGAGGAGCAATGAGGAATGTCTGTGGCTTTGGGGTAGACTGGGAGCAGCAGATATCTGAGCTGTGTCTTAAGGGGTTGCTGAGCATTCTCCCAACGCTGCAGGGGAAGGGAAGACATTCCCAACAGACAGAGATGCAGAAACAACGAAACAGTTTGACTGGGGAATAGCAAGAACCATGGAACTATAGACAGATGGAGATTCCCGGAATATTTTCATCCGAACCATGGGTTTTATAAACCAAAAGCAAGCAAACAAAAATGGATAATTCCAGAGCATGTTAAGTGACAGCCACACAACCAGGATGGATAAACAACCTGAATCTGCCTGCCTTTCGTCAGAGTCTGTGAGTCTGTGTGTGGTTTACTCTCATACGTTTCATATTTAACAGAAAGTCAATAAAAATGCAGGCTTGGCAAATGAATTTTACTCCATTTGAAATTCAAGAACACATCAGAAAAATTATCCATTATGATCAAGTAGGCTTCATCCCAGAGATGCAGGGCTGGTTCAACATACGCAAATCTATCAATGTAATCCACCATATAAATAGACTGAAAGAAAAAAACCATATGATCATTTCATTAGATGCAGAAAAAGCATTCAACAAAATTCAACACCCCTTTATGATAAAGGTCTTGGAGAGAATAGGGATACAAGGGTCATACCTAAATATAATAAAAGCTATCTACAGCAAACCGACAGCTAACATTAAATTAAATGGAGAAAAACTCAAAGCCATCCCACTAAAATCAGGAACAAGACAAGGATGTCCACTCTCTCCATACCTCTTCAATATAGTGCTTGAAGTTCTAGCAATAGCAATAAGACAACATAAGGAGATCAAGGGGATTTGTATTGGAAAGGAAGAAGTTAAGCTTTCGTTATTTGCAGATGATATGACAGTGTACATAAGCGACCCCAAAAACTCTACCAAAGAACTCCTACAGCTGAAATTTCAGATGTATCCATTTTATCACCTACTCAACAAGTCCGTATTAGTATCAACCCTGTGCCAGGTGTTCTTCTAAAAAGACTACAGGAAGCCAAAACTGCAGTAATAAGTAATTCTGGCATGCACCATGACTTCACAGAATTAGCATGTTGGTGCAGGGCATGAGCAAAGAGGCAGTTAAGTCCAATGCAGGTATTGTAACAAGGAAGTAGAAGAGGCTGTGGAAACACAAAGGCCTTGGGAGAAGTTCTAGAATAGAGAAAGACAATTCTCCACAGGGTAAAATCTGAAGGATGAGAAGGGGTTGGCAAGGTTCCAAAAAGATGTGATAGGCCCCGAAGGAGCAAAATATCCAAAGGAAAAGTCAAATTTCAATAGTCAAAAGTGTCATATTACTCTGTGTGGCATTTATAAAAAGCAGATTCCCTTGGCACCATTGGCTGTCTTCTCGTTACAAACTTCAATGCTGACTTCCCTCCTAACTTTCCCATTAGATCCTAAGCTCTGTACATTCAAATACGATGCACTGGATCTCTGTTGCCTCTCTGGCAATGTACACATGGTTTGGTACAAGCACGCGAAGGGATTAATGCATGTGAATTGATGTACATTGAACCGTGGCTCCCCCAAAGATATGCACGTTCTAACCTATGGAATTTATGTCTTCTTGTGGACTAAAGGGGGAGGGCATGGATTGTAGATGTGATTTGATTAAATGACTTGAGAGGAGACGGGTACCCTGAATTATCAAGGCAGGCCCCAAACGCAGTCACGTGTGTGTTTATTGGGATGCTGCAGCCACACACACTGATGGAGACCAGTAGCCAGCACAAACTGGAAAAGGCAAGGCATAGTGACTCACTTTTGAGGAGGACATGGAACCTTTGAGAAGCAGGGTCTGCTGGTGGCTCTTGAGGTCTGTAGCACAGCCCCATTTCGTGTGTGTGTGTGTGTGTGTGTGTGTGTGCGCGCGCTCTCGGTGCTTTCTGGCCTACCCAAATGTAAATAAACTACTTCATGCTCCTTCATAGCCACAAACTGTCTTTAGTGTCTTCCTGTCCCCTCCCTACTGGGCATATGGAGAGGCTATATATACCCTCAAACCAAAGGCCAAAGTAAATCTCTCGCTTTTTTCAGAAATTTCCACACAATTAAAATAGAATATTAATACCAAGAAGTAAGGCCATTGCTTTAATAAACACAATGGAGTGGTTCTTAAGCCTTTGAAAATGTCAGCGGTATGAATGGCATAAGGAAACCCTGGAATTCTGTAGACAGTTTCACGAGGAATTCTGGTGGGAACGTGGAGGATGAGAGTGTTGAAATAATGACAGTGAAGACTTAGGCTCACAAGACTTCAGAAGAAAGCGTGAACTCTGCCCAGAACTAGGAACGGTCACTCATGTCCCACTCCAGCAAAGGGTCTGTTCCCCTTTATCCATGTTCTGAAAACATGAATGAAGCTGAATGGAAAGGCAATGGGATAATTTGTTCGGCGAGGGAAACTTCAAGATAGTGTGACCTTCAGACTGTGATGCAGCTACTGCCCACTGTGTTTACCTGGCTTACAGAGGCAGAGAGCAGAGAGATGAGAACAAAATCGAACGAAAATGCAGTGTGGTGCGGAGAGGAGCTTGAACTGTAAAAGGTGCAGGCAGGATCGACAAAGATGGGGTTATTGTTAAAGAACTTAGTATCACTAGAGAGGCCTCAGACTTTGCACAGGGACAATAAGAGAGACATCGTGGAAGTAGGGCATCCCCACCCCTGCCCAGGGTGTCACAATGCAAACTCATTTGAGAATTTGTCATCAGAAAACAGAGGGAGGGCCTGGACAAAGGGAATTTGTAGATTGCTGCCTTATGTCAGTAGAGTAAGCATCTTCAATGTTGCCCAAATCTCGGCCATGAAAGCACACAGAGCCATACCAACTGTGGGCTACAGGGGTCCAGGTTGCCTATTAAGTTAGCAGTTGAACTTCCTCTCATCCATATAGTGTTGGTTTGGTATCAGGCAATATACAAGACTTACCAGGTCGTGGAAGCTCATTATGAGGCCCCAGAATTCCACTAAAGACAGACAATATATAGTAGGGTTATACTCGCTGCATGGAGGCCCTGGTGTGTCTGGAGGCGGGGCTGTAAAAGTGAAGCTTACATTGCAATAGAGACTTTAAGGTAATGTTCATGCCAACAACATGGGATACCACCGAGCAGAGCTCCAAGTCTAAGTGAATTATTACAGGACAGAGGCCACCTCTCTCAGAGGGAATGGGACTTGTGATGCAGGGCCACCCAGGCCCTTTGGCGCACAGATGGAGTCAACATGTGTCTGAGATGCTGGCCACGGGCCTCCTGGGGCCTCCTGGGTTTGACATTTGTCCTGTTGGGTCTCAGTCTTGTCTCGGTCTGTTCTTTCATTGCTGTGACCCCTGTTTGTCCCTCTTGAAATGGGGGTGTTCACTCTGCACCATTGAATGTTGGAAGTACATAATATTTTTATTTTAGTTTATTATTTTCTAAGGGCTTGCAGTTAAGAGATTGCCTTAAATTTCATAAAAGGTTTTAGATTTAGGGCTTTTGAGTCGAGTCGGGACTACTGGAGACTGCAGACTTTAGGACTGATTTGACTATATCTTGCATCATGGGAGGGCCAGGAGCCTGTGGGGACAAGGGTAGACTATCAGTACGAATGAGAAATATCCCCACAGGTTCATCTGTTTGCATGTTCAATCCCCTCTCTCAGGTGATGGTTCTTGGTGTGGTTGTACTGTTTGGGGGAGATATGGTGGCTTCGGGACATAGCGCCTAGCAAAAGGAAGCGGATCTCTGGGGACAGATGTGTATAACCTGGTCCTGCTTCCTGTCCCGCCTCTGCATTCTGAGCTGCTCAGATTTGAGCAGGCAGCCTCCTGCTCCTGCTAGCACAAATCGCTGGCTCCTGTGATCACCCCTTCCCTGCCATGATGGTCTGTATCCACAAACATGAACCAAAATAACCCTTCCTCCCTCTGTTACTTCTTTCAGTACTTCATCAGAGCAATGAAAAAGGCAACTAGCGCAGAGTCCTAAAAGCCACCTGTGCACTTTTAGGTGAAAGGTAGGAACAGGCTGGGAGCGTAGCCCAGTGGTGGAGCCCTGACCTACTAACAGCCAAGGTCCTAGATTAGATCCCAGAACCATAAAATATCACCTGCAAAGCTAGGCTGATGGTAAACTTTGGTGCAAGGAAACACTAGGTCTGCATGCGAGAAACGATGTTTTCTTGAAATAGTTACACAGATGGCTTTTTAAAATCTTCTTGTCATGTATAAACAAAGCCAATTTTTAAAGATTATTTAAGCAGTTAAATATCACAGTGTGTGCATGCGTGTGTTGTGTATATGTGTTCTATGAATTCTGGCAATACAAAAATTAACAAGACATTGAGCGAGCCATGAAGAAGCTCAGACAGCAAGGGGAGCGGCAGGTAAACAGGGAGGCCCGGGCCCTGAGTTCTACCTCACTACTCTCCAGCGAGGTCACCAAAGCTTTCATCCTGTGGTTGAAGCAGACTAGAAACCACAGGACTCCCTTTCCTTAGCCGACTTCATTTACTTTGAAATAACAACTGACACCTCCTATGAAGACAGCACAATGGGACGAAAATTGTGAGCGTAGACGATGAGGACATCTACTGAGCAGAGTGCGCTTAAACTCTGCCTTTCAACGTAAGCGTTCTTCTTTGAATACAGAAAAACAATGGAGCAATGGAGACTACTTCAGGGAAACTGACCGTGTTGCAAGAACATGGCATGTCCTGGGGAAAAGAAGTGCTTCCATAAAAGCAGAATTTCAGTTATGAACCAGTGTGTGTGGGGGGGGGTGTGAATGGGTGTGGTGGGGGGAACCCTCCAAAAGTTAAGCCCAAGCTGAGTGCAAAGTTCCTGCAATGCTGTGGTCTCTGTGCTATCAACAAGGGTCGCACTGAGTTCTCCAGGAACTGTGCCACACAGCCCGGTCCTTTCTGGACCTTGTTAGCACCGTGTCATCAAAACCAAGTGCTTTTAAATGGTAATGCTGAGAGGTGTATAAAAATCTGACAGAACACAGACCAAGACTGTGACAACAGAGTCACAAGTCAAGCAGGAACTGATGGGGAACTGAGAGAGAAACTGGCAAGGGCACGTTGCTTAATAGGATGGCTGGCGCAGAGAAAAGGGAGAGGTCTGTGTGCCTTGGTGAGGAACCCAGGATCCTCTCACAGTTTCTAGCTTAGCTCATTTACAGGATGACTTCCAGTATCCTGTAATGTCGAGTTTGAGTTGACTCTGAGTCACCAGGGAAGGCAGTTCAAAGCAGAAATGCGTGTGTTGGTTAAAACTAAGATAGGGGTTTGTGATGCGGATTTAGAGAATTTCTGAATTTGCCTGTCATTGGCCTTTCTTTCTAAGCCTAGTCTTTTTCTAACCTGTAGGCTCAAAGGTCTGATCACCTTACAGCCATAATGCAAACAGACCCCAGAGTCACCAGTCTAGAATAGAGCTGGAGAACGCCCATCACCTGATGGCATTGTCACATAGAGATGCAGTTCAGGACATGCTTCGTGTGATTGCGATGGAAGCAAACCTATTGTTCTATGAGTTGCATGAATCATTCACCCTACTAATGCTGGAGAATCCTTATTACTGTTTATTCTACCGATTTATGCATTAGTTATACTCAACTGTTTAATCACCAGTTTGGAGTATACTCCCACCCATTTGCAAAACGTTGGCCTTCGTGACATTTACCACAAAGGCTTGCGTGAGTTGTGTTCACACAATGAGACCACCTAATGATGCATTCCTCAGAATGCACTCTGTCACTGGGGACTGCGTGGCCATACCTGATTTGCGACCATCCACTATTGTTATAGTCTAATTTACTTGAGTCATTCATAAAATGTAGTGCTGAGCCAGGATGCAGGGAAAGGGCTATGATCTCATCAGGACTACTCACCGTAGTCAGAAGGGAGATGGTAAGTGCTACCTGCCACAAGCTCTTGTGGCTATGACCTCAAACGGTAAAAACACATGTTTATGTCCTTCTCTTCTATGTCTGATTGTGATATTTGAAAAGACAAATGAACTTTAGCTGAGAGAGGTATGTGGGCTCAATCGGCATACTAGCACGGCTTCCAATGCCACTGCTCCATGGAAGTCATTATTGTTGGGGTCTCCAACACTCGTATTGCAGGATCAGTGGGTACTTTCTGCCCTCCTCTTAAACAACCACTCCTAGGTTTCCACAGAAAAATGCTTCTCTTTCTTGGCATATTCTTCTTGCACAGCCTGGCTTGGCTTGCTGTTCCTCTGACTACTCCATTTCAGTCTCCGTGGCCAGCTCCTTCTCGAAGGCTTGACCTCCAAACAATGTATTTCTTCAGACCTAAGTTTCAGAGCTTCTTTTCTCTTATCATAGTGCATTTTCCTCTGAGTCATCCCAGTGATTTCATGTACTTTCAATTCTTTATGACATTCAGTTTACATCTAAAGGACCTGGGCACCAGGCACACACATCCATCTGCTGGCTGGATGCTGGCCTAGGCTTTGGAAACTTCCAATCCAATCCCCCAGTGACATGCTTCCTCTAATAAATTCAAATACATGAGCCCAAAAGGCGCCTCTTCGTTCAGTCTCCCACACCCACAACTACAATTGTTTTCTGCTCACTTCATCCATCACTTCTTCCTCCAAAATGTGCAGTACTTTGAATATCTTCTGCTCCTATCTTCCTGGCCACCTTCACTTCTAAAGCCCCAGCCTTTCTCACCTGGACTAATTCTTTCAACATCTGATTGATTCTTCTGTTTTTCAATATGCCTCTTCCCAATCATTCTATAGGTCAAGTATTCTTTAAATGCATGCATAGGTGAACAGAATCTCTCCACCATGTGAGGACACATTCAGTGTAAAGGATGCTCTCTGCAAGACAGGAGCAGGGTCTTCTCAAGAATCTAGCTGTTTAGAAACACGCAGAGAGACAGAAAGACATTACATACTGTTGGGGGATATCAGTTTAAGGTGTGTTACTTTTGTTGATGCTGCATTTGATTAACTGTGAAGCTGTCTAAAACACCTGATGGTCCTAATTAAGAGTTGAACAGCCAATAGTGAGGCAGGAGCAAAGACAGGTGGGGCTAGCAGGCAGGGCATATAAATAGGAAGAAGGAGCACAAGGAGAGAAGGATGTCAGAGGCCAGCCACCCAGCCACCCAGCCACCCAGCCACCCAGCCACCCAGCCACCCAGCCACCCAGCCACCCTGCCACCCTGCTACCCAGCCACCCAGTCAGCCATGGAGTAAGAAGGGAAGTAAAATAGAAAGAACTAAGAAAGATAAAAGCCCAGAGGGAAAAGGTAGTCAGGATAATTTAAAATAAGAAAAGCTGGCTAGAAAGAAGCCAAGCTAAGGCCAGGCATTCATAACTAAGAATAAGCCTCTGTGTGTGATTTATTTGGAAGGTGGGTGATGGGATCCTCCCAAAAGTCAAAAGAATAAAACATCACAAAATATGTAACTCCCTATACTAAAAATGAAAACACAAGCAAACCAAATCTTTACTTTTCAGAGCCTGTGGATCTAAGCCAAACTTTCAAATTCCAACATGATTGGACCTCCACCATTTCTCTTAACCTACTCGGTACCAACTCCCTGGTCTATAGTCACATTAGCCTTCCTGCTATTCCTGGACCCTGACACGCTCTCTTGTTCCCTATGGTGAAAACAGTCTTACTCTGAAGAGTAAGCCTAACTTTCTTAAAGAGGCATTTCCCTAGATGCCTTATTTTAAAAAGCCCTAGTCATCACCCACACCTGGCTTTATCACACGCCATGTTTATTTTACAGCATTTTGTAACACTCTAATTGCTGTGTGTGTCTACAAGTTGGCGCTCCATCCTCTCCATTCTGAGAGTCTGAGCTCGGCCAGGACAGCGGTCATGTCCGATTGACCTTGCTGTGTTTTTAGCACCAAACCCGGAGCCTGGCACACAGGGACAACAAAGGAAATGCCATGGAAAGGCAGAAAGACAGGACAGGAGAGAAGGAAAAGGGAGGGGCAGACTGGACGGAGGGAGTCTGGATGTCACAAACTTTCAAGCCTATTACTAAGGACAGTAACTTTAGCTTTTGTTGTTTAAACACGGCACCGGCAGAGCTTCTGTTAGCAGACATTTGGGATTTGCCTTGTGACACCAACACTCACATAACCGAGAGAATTCAAGCTGGTAATTAAGGCTGGCAATCAGGGCTTTTCAGCTCTTCTGGATTTAATAACCCTTAATTTGCAAATGCTTGTGCCAGAAAGACTGCATCTTCAAAAAAAAGAAAAAAACAGAAAACATGAAAACATAACTAATAAACAGGCACCCTCTGTTAGATTAAATATCAGAGGAAAAGTTAAAACCCTGAAGGAAACACACCAATGTTCAGCGCATCTGAGCATGAAGGAAAGCATCAAGAAAGCATGCGTGTTTGGAGGACCTTGGTGCCCCCCACTCCCACCCCGCCACGCCTCAGAAGAAGCAGGCTAACCTCTCCACCAGAGTCTGTTTCTTTATCTCCTCTGGTACCCTGCTACAAAGGCAACTCCATTCCCTGTGTGCCAACATCAGGATCTCTCCGCGGGTTCCTTCTCTGAACACTAAACAAATTCAGCTTCCTATTCAAAATGCGATTGGTCCTCAATGCCAGCGGGTCCCACACCTTCCATTCAACACACCTCTAAATGGGAATATTTGGGGATAAATAAATTTTGCCTCACCGTTGTTTTCTGGATAACACAAGGTGAGCACTGCGAATGTAGCATTTACTCTATTTAGGCTGTTCTTGGTGACCTAAGGTAGAGTGGTCTTGCGGGAGTGTGTGTGCAGGTTACATGGGCACGTGCTGCCCGGAGCCTGCAAATGTCAGTGGGCGCCTCTGGAGCCAGTCTGGCTGTGGATACTGAGGGGAAACTATACAGTTTTTATTTCTCCACGAACAGTCTATCTTCCTTTCCAGTAAGCTCCTCTGCAGAACAGTCTTCCCTTCCTGGGTGAATTGCAGCAAAGATCCTGCTCTTACTGTCTCCTTGACTCTCTGGTCTTTCTTCAATCAACATCTTGACCACTCTGCATCATCTGACCACAGTGACACCTTTTTTTCTCAGAGCAATTCTTCCCTTGGTTAACCAGAAGAGCTCTCCTGAGTCTTGTGTTGATATTACCAATTCTTCTAGACTTGTTGGCTAGGCCCTTTTCCTCTCTGGCCATTTGTTGGGAATGGATTGGAATCACACCTGGATTTTTTTTTCTATTCATTATATTCTCCTAACTTATCTTACCCATTCCTGCAGCTTCAGTTGATACTGGTTTAACACCCAGAGACATGTCACCAAGTCACACAAGTCTTCTGTGATCTATAAGTGTCAATTCTATGACCTGCATTGTTTGCGGGCATCGAAAACCATCTCCAATCTTGACATCCCAGCTTTCTCTAAATGTTCCATGTCTTAGCTGATGGGCTAGTCCTTCGTCCATCATCTGAGACAAGATTCTACACAATCAGCCAGACTCACCCCTCTTCTTAATCCCAATGCACAACCAATTCCTGTTTGCAAATCACTTTTCCAGTGTATCTCCTTCTCATCAGCCTTGAGACAGCCACCTTCTAAAGCTTTCTCTTCCTCCAAGTTTAGCATCCCTCTACCATGTCGTGTTCAGGGGCTTCTTTCTTATCTTTAACTCCTTTCTCTGGGTCCCACCTCTCACTCCTCTATGTCGCTCACCCACATCCGTGGTCTAGGGTTTCTTAGTCTTTGTTTACCCACAGGGTGTTTGTTGAATTTCAGTCACATTTCAAGGTTAAACTCTGTGGAGATTTCTTAAGCCTCCCCACGCCATGAAATGGATGAGTCATCCCGATTCTCTCATTCCAGTGCACACAGATATCTGTCATGACACCCCAAACACTTTGTGGTACCTAAAAATAGGGCCACTATATTCTAGGTTTCCTTTGCTCTATTTTCGCTTCCTTGATTTTTGAGAACTGAGACTTACTAGTCTTTCTACTCTCTGCACAAGCGCTCTGTCAGGCGCACTATTGACAATCTCAGAAGCTTGCTGAATGAGGAAGGAAGCCTTTGCACTGTCAAAAGAACAAAAAAAATGCCATCATGAAGGCAGTCCCTCTTGTCTGGAAGCAGTCATACAGCACATTAAAAATTTACTGCGACCACACTCACCTCAAAATCTGGTTTTGCCTTTAAATGACAATCTCAACTGTAACCCTGATGGAATATTAAATATTTATTGAACAACACCTTCTGTGACAGAAGGAAGCATAGATTTTCAGGATTGCCTAGAGGTTGGATGATACTCTAGACCATTCACCGTTCATTGCAGGGCCTCTGTCCCTAGCCGGTGTAGAGTCATGAGCCTTGCTGAATTCTCTGTGTTTTCCACACTACAGCTACGTACCTGAGCCCTGACCCGTCTCTATGCTCCAGGTGCCTAAAAGTACTGTGAGAAAAGATCAAGAGTCACGCTACATTCCAGAGATCTGTCTTTTACACAGGATCTGCATCACGTCTGGGCCATGCCTACACTGGCATCCTACTGAGGTTCTTACCCAACACTCCTGACCTTGCCTTGCTGAACTTTGTCTGGCTTCCCGAATTCACCTGAATTCAGTTGACTATCTAAACCTGTCCTGTGACTGACTTGCTCTTATCTTTAGTTCCTTATCAGAGCTAGTTCCTGGACAACACAGACTATGTCCTAGAAGCAAAGGTATGACTAGGTAACAAAAACTCATGAAAGTTGACAGGAATGAAAGGAACAGAGGCCGCACGAGGGTCCCCAGTACTAGAGGTCAGAGACCAAGAATTGTAAGAAACCAATCGCAGATACAGTCCAGAGTTGTACATGGTCCTAAAAAATCAATAATTGCTGCATCCAACAAGGAACACTGGGTACAAACTAAGAAGTTAAGATGGGAAAGCAGACCTGTACAAATACAAGATGGAGCACATCAGAAGCTGGCCTGGTTCCCCAGAACAGACAGTAGTTGAGTCTCAGTAAGTATCTGACTGTGGCTGGCAGCCTCCAAAGCCTGTGCTGACACACGGAAACACCCTGAACCTTCAGGATGCTGGTGGTGGCCAGTGCAAAAGCAAAACACCCACCTCGGCACTGGTGCGTAGACTGTAGTCACCGTTCACAGCAATGTTGTCTTACGGTTGACCCCATGAAGGTCAGCAGCCACCTTTTTAAAACTACGATTTATTTTGTTTCACTGTCTCAAGGAGCTTTGTGCATGCGTCAAATGCAGCAGCTCCGTTGTGCTTGCCTTTCGTGAGAATTTTTACAAGATGCCTATTGATTACTATCGTGACTTTTTCTTAGCTGATTCCATTGTGAGTCTTTCTCTGTATAAAGAACTTCATTGTCGTGAAATGATTTCTCTGTGATTTCACCTGTGGACTTCATTCTGTGTTGATTCAGTTTTGATTTGTTTTGACAGTAAATTTGTCTTCTAGCCGTACTTCTCCCATGTTCCTAACAGGCTTCTTCCCATCACTCGATCATCAACTCTTAGGATTCCAACACACACCTTCTTTACACTCGGAGTTGGGTTTATAGATTAATGTCTCATCAGAGGCTTGATGAACCCTATATATATTCCTCCTATAGAAACATTTTAACCGTGTTCCTAACACATGGATGTAATAATAAGTATGCCGTGCCCCCTATACATGTACATAAACAGAGCATATTAGATATACTGTATGAGCTGAAGAGATGGCTCAGCAGCTAAGAGAACTGCTGTTACCGTAGACTTGGGTTGAAATCCTAACATCTACATGGTCTCTTGTAACTGTTTTGGTCCCCCAGCTATGGGGACCAAATTCCAGGGAATCAAACACCTACTCCTGGCCTCTACAAATACAAGGTACACACAGAGTACACATACATTCATGCAGGCAAAGATACAAAATGAAAATAAATCTTCAAGTATATTTATTAGTGTATTCAGTAAAACAAATAAGTAGATTTACAGGATGAATTATTTTTACAAACACAAATGTCTCCTAAGAAGTATACAAGGAACAAAGTGGACCTTAAAATGCAATGCCTCAGGCTGGAGAGATGGCTCAGCCATTAAAAGCTAGGCTCACAACCAAAAATATAAAATGTGATCCCACACTCACCAAAGAAAATCGTGTGCATCTCAGAGAAAGCTTCAGGGAGAGCTGCACGGGGAACGTCCTTCAGTTTTGGCATGTCTGTATTTTAATTTTAACCAATTAATTCCATGTAGAAGGAGAAAGATCGGCAATTTTTAAAATATACACCATGGTACATAGAGCTGTTCAGGAATACTCAATATAAATTTAGCAGCACAGATTCCTTTAGATGGGAAACTATATTAGAGCACTATGAAACCAATAGTGCCCCCCTTTAAAAAATAATAAGAGTTTTAAATTTGAAATTTGATCTTCCATAAGAACGTAAATTTAATTTCTTTGTCATTTCTCTTTTGTCTCAAAGTCTACTGTTTTGTATGGTATGAGCATGAAAACGTGGAGCTTCGGCCAGACAAGATTACGGCCACTCGTGAAGGTGGCTCATGACCAGTAGAATCAGGACAGGTGCCACATTCTGCTTGAACAATAAAGACACATATTGTTGGTTGTAAATGTTTATACTCATTCCTTAAAAGGAAAGAGTCAGGAATAATTTGAAATTTAGAAATGGAGTCTCTTAGGTTCTTAATCTTTAGATTAGAAAGTCATGGTATTATATTGATAAGGTCATAGCTGCGTGTATTTAAAATGATAGGAAAAGTGATCGAAGAGATTTGGCCATTACACATGGAGGAAAGGAAATAGAATATATGTCAACTTAAAAGGGTACACTTATTGCCTAGATTAAATAATACCTTTACAATTGCCTGTGGCATTTGTTTCTAAAGAGCAATCCAATTTCTGATTTCTGCATGTGTGGTTGGATTGTCTCTTGGTGTAGCTTCTCGGTGCTGCATGGCTGTCTTCCTGGTCTGAAATGGGAAATGGTTAGTGTTCTCTATATGTTTCTTCTGCAGCTCCCGCCTTCATGTTAAGTTCAGTAAACACTTAGAGCTATTATTACATAGCTCCTGCATCCTTCAAGAGCCATTAACAATTCCACACTTAAAAAGATAATTTTAATGCTACTCTTGTTAAAGCCATGAACTTTGCTATCAGACGCCCAGTGAGACCCATTGCTGACACTTAGCCTCTGTGCAAACATCACCAAATCACCGATCTCTGGGGATCTGGTTCTCCATCTATAAAATAGGAATTGTGATACCTTCATCTTAGGGATCCAGTCTCACTGATTTTTTTAACTTTGTTACATTCCTGAACTCTCTGTGCCTCTAGTTTCCTCTTTTAAAGGTAAGGGCGCTTGAGGATTGAAAGAGATAGTCCGTGTTAAATGTGTACAACAAGCACATTTCCAAAATGTCATCTATTGTGATCGCTAAAAGGACAAGATGAGCTGTAATTAGCATGATAGAGTAGGAATAATGCAGAATTTAATATTTTGGGTTCATATTAGGCTCTGCCATTTATGGGCTAGGATATCTTACATAAGTTACTCAGCAACTTCTCTGAGCCTTAGTCACTTAAACTGTATTAATGTCAAAATTATCAATATTAAAAATAGCATGTACAAAGAACAGAGTAGGAATCCAATATATGGTGGTAATTTTTAGTATCATGCAAAAATCACTCCAAAAAAATAATCCTCATCTCTCAGAAGCCTCTAGCTCAGACTTTGCTAAGAAAAACAAGAAAGCATATGCTAGATAAATAAGAAAAGTAGCAGAACTACAGCAAAATATTTTAAGAACTACACCAGGAATTTCATAAAACCACACAAGGGCCATGGCATACACCAGTCCTTCACACACCCACACGCGCACACACACTCACACCACACATACAAGCACACAGACACGAACAAACAAATATGTAAAACATAGTTTAAACACTATCAACAGTCTCATGACATTTTTTCTAAAGTGGTTTATAACTTCAGAAAGTAAGGAAAGACACAAATATCTGTTTAATAATAATAGGCATATAGAATGCATATTCACTGAACTGAGAAGTGGGGGTGTTAACCAGTCAGCAAACCCAATCTCCCTTCAGTATCTGAGGAAATTGATTCATGGACTTCTTACAAAGGGCAAAATTCACAAGTGCACAAGTATTTCCTGTAAATGAATTAAAATTTCCCTATAACCTAGCACAGTCTCCCATACACTTCAAATCATTTTTAGCTTGGTGTAAGACCTAATACAATTAAATGCTACATAAATCGCTGTTATACAATATTGCCTAGGGACAAATATCAGTGAACGGTCTAGCTATCCCGTATAGATGCAATTTTCAGAACTTTCCATCTCACCGTCGGTGGCATGCACAGATACAGAACTGCTGTTGGGGCATGATTGTATATGCCACAATGCACAATTGTCTTAGTTGCCGTTCCCCAACCTGTTCTAACGGTTGAGGACTGTGCTATGCCAACTTACTCTCAATGCTTCCTGATTCCGGGCTCACCTATTCTGCTTCCAGAGAATAAAGTTTCTATCAGCATTAGCTGGGGTTAGCCAGGAGGAAAGGCTAGCCAGAAGAGGCCTTTCTTCCTCTTCATTTCTCGACATTCAAACTACACTACCTTGATTGTTAACTTTATGTTTAACTTTATTAGATCAGGGTATCTAGTTATCTGGTCAATTATGTGTCTAGGTGTTGCTTTTAAGATGTTCTTGGATGTGTTTAGCATTTAAATAAGTAGACTTGATATAAAGCAGAACATCCAATATCGTATGGGGAGGGCTTCTCCAATCAATTGAAAGCAAAGACAGACACTCTCTTGGGAAGGAAGAGTTCCATCTTCAAATTGCCATTTCAGACTCAAGCTGAAAGTCAACTCTTCCGTGGTCTCTAGCTTGGTAGCCTAGCCTGCAGAATTCACAGGAATTGATCTGGTACAGAGTTAGGAACCAGTGGGCATAAACATTGTCAAATGTTAGGTTGAAATACCTGCTCTTCTCTGGCCTTGAGCCTAGCAGCCTGCCCTGCAGCTCTCAGACTTGTCAGCCCCCGTAACTGTACAGATTCTTCAAAAGTCCCAATTCTCTCTCTCTCTCTCTCTCTCTCTCTCTCTCTCTCTCTCTCTCTCTCTCTCTCTCTCACACACACACACACACACACACACACACACACACACACACACGAGCAGAACCATGCTGGGAGAACAACAGCTGCGGATATGGCTACAGTGGTAATCAGGTACGACAGGAGGAAGCACAAGTCAAGCAGCTCCTCGTGTGACTGGAGAGGACTCTCAGAAGGCGTTCAGAAGCCCTTGGACATTTCTGAGTAGGTATGATACAGCTTGACATGCTTTTTAAAAACGGCCAGCTTACTGAAACCAGCGCTGGAAATCATTTTTTCCTCTACCTTATTTCTAAAATTTATAGACTAGATAGGGACCTTTGTAGGTTGCATACAACACTTAAGAAAACATAAAAATATGAGTGGAAAATATTTTTAAGTCTCCAGCTTAATTAAATGTTTTATAGTTTATGATAAATCAATTGCCTGACTTTTTTTAAAAAAAGAAAACAACGAATGGACTTGATGATACTTACTCATGGTGTACTGCTCACCCGAGTGCTCTTCAGTGTTCGGACTCTGCTGGTTGCCATGGCCCCTTACTTTGTACACATTCTCACTAAAACTTGACTTGGAGAGCTTCTGAAAGGAAAAGTGGCAGGAATTCAGCAGGGGAAAGCTTCACTGTGAATCAAGTGTAAGCAAAACTAATCAAGCACTGGCATCAGAAGTACGAGGAGCTGGGACGTGTCTCCTCGATAACACTCAGAAAAGAAATCCAAATACTTCTGGTCTCCCTAGACCAAGCTGGTTAAAATAATAAAGATAAGATACATTAGATTGGTGCTCGGTGTGAAAATAGGGTATATGTAGGGTTCTCCAGACCTGAAAAGATAGATTAATGATAGTAGATGGTAGGTGATAGATAGATAGATAGATAGATAGATAGATAGATAGATAGATAGATCATAAATTCATTTTAAGGAATTATCTCTTGTGGCTGTGATTGTATATTTAGCAAGTCTGAAATTTGTAGGATAGGTAGCAACCTGGAAGTTTAGGCTTTTGCCATCTTGATTACAAATTCCACAAGGCAGAAGGATGGAAAGTTAAGCAGGGGTTCCCAGCAACACTACTCAGATATCTCCTTTGGGACAAGGCTCAGCATGCTCTGTAGGTCCTCCTGCTTCAGCTCCACTCAAAGTCTCTTTCACACACACACACACACACACACACACACACATTTATATACATATATACGTCTATCCTGGTCTTCAGTCAAGCATATGGGTACATCAATCTGATCAAATTCATCACATCAATTAACCATCATTTCAAAGATGCTATTAAAGGTTTCCCTGCATGCTGAATTAATATAAGTTCCCAAATAATTCCCAAATTATCCTACTTATTTGAAAATCTGTGTTATATTCCAATCATATTTTCATTGTTCTTCATTTTTCTCTTCTTTCTAGAAGTAAAGCCAAGATCCATAATTTGAAGATCTCTGATGAGATGCATGCATTGCAATGTGTAAGAGCTCCTGAGAACACAAATATCACTAATGTGGAAAGAGAGCACACTTCTCCATTCCTTTCCCTATCCCCCTGCTGATAATGGAAGAGATGTTTAAGAATTGTTAGGAAATCCCTAGATTCGGTCCAGCTATTGCTATAGACAAAATACTTCTGTGTTCCCCAAATCACAGTGATGCTTGTGTGATTATTTGAAGGTAGGGCCTGTGGGGGATGGGGTGGCTAGTATTGCCTACCAACTTGACAAACTCTAGAAACACCTATGAGACAAATCTCTTGGGAACTCTATGAGAGAGTCTCTGATTTGGTTCATTGAAATAGGAGTACGACCTACCTGTGGACAGCACCATTCCTGAGGTTCGGGGTCCCAGACTGAATAAAAAGACTTAGTAAGTTGAGCCTCAGCATCCACTGCCCCACTTCCTGACTGCGAATACAGTGTGGTGGGCTAACTTGAGTTCCGGATTCCGTGAATTTCTCCTAGCGATGGTCGGTATGCTCAAACTGTTAGCCAACAGAAACCCATTTTTCCTTACCCTGCTTTTACTGCTTTTATCACAGGAATGAGAAAAGTAATTAATACAGGAGGTAATTTCACTATGAAGAATTCATGCTCACATAAAAGGGAGCCCAGAGATCACACTAACCCCATCTGATAAGAAGTTATAAAAAAAATGTCTGCCTTCATATTTGCCAAACACTTAATCTGCCAGTCATTTGGTCTGGGGATTCCAAGCCTCTGTAACGTTGAACAATAAATTGATTGTAAGTTTTTTCTATAGAATGTTTATTACAGCACCTCAGTGGACTAAGACATCTCTCATCCGATAATGCACAGAAATGTTTTACAGAAGGCAGTCTAGCATATTAGAAAGGACTTAATGTATTTCCACAGGACATGAAGCCCCTTTTCTTCCCACAGATTAAAAAAAAAAAAAAACAGTTAACTTTTCACAGACTGGAGTTGCTCAGAAAAATCCTTCCCTTCAGAGGAGTGCGGGTTCCCAGCCTATGAGACGATGTTTCTGTTGTCTTGCCCGGATCAGCTCTGACTGGGCTGGGCTGGGCTGGGCTGGGACAGTGTCCTCCCCCACCCCCCACCCCACCCTCTAAGGTTGTAATATCTACCTCAAACATTTGTTCTCACTTGGTGTTGATGATCTGGTCTCACTAGAGAGCATTCCAGTCTTTCCAGGATTGGAGCCCTGTGAGGCTTTTCTTACAGTTCCACTCTTTTTAAGGACAGAATATTTGTCCCCGGAGTGAAGATGTAAATACTTCTCTCTTGGGACTCACTGCCTACCTCGATTGTCTCAGCTGACTGGCCTGTTACTATTGGTGTTATGTCATCTGCACGTCTTTTGGGTAGCTCCTGCCTCTTCAGCCCTTTTTATGCTCCATGCTTTCCCATGAGGCCACGCAAGGTCTACCATCTCTGCTGGCCTCTGTCCTGCCCTGCACCAGAGTCCACACAGTACAGTTAGCTAGTTCAAATGGGCCCAGATTTGTCCCTTGGAGAATTAGGAGGTTGGTCCGGATACGACCCCTTCTGCTCTGGCCGTTTTAGGATTCTATAAATGTCTCTCCCACTTAATGGGCCTTGACGGTACCTCAGAAAAAATGAAATCCTACCAGGCCTGGAGAAGATTGTTTTGACTCCACCATGTCTGTGCCTAGCTCTTTTCTGATAAGTTTTCCATCACGATTTTGGAGCAATGCTTCTTCTTCATGGAGGAGGCTTTCCTGCAAACACATTAGTTATTGTCGGCTTCCTTCATTTTTCTAGTCAGATCATTTAAGATATGTGCTAAAGATTTTTCTCCCACATTTATTATGTCACACAAAATGAATTTAAAGGGAAAGCTTTGCTAACCAATTACTTCCTATCCTCAGGACTTTGTCACTGAGGTTTCTGGCCGGGACCCAAGCATGCCTCTGGCCCTGGGTCTCTGCTGTTAGGATATCTTTGGGCTGACGCACTTCCTCCTCTCTTCTGGTGAAAGGATCTTTTTTATTACAATGCATTTATTAGGAAACTTGCTCCCGGAGGCTTATATGTAAATAGAGGATTATGAGCATAACTAATTTACATGAGATACAAAACATATTCATAAAGCATAACATATTATAAATGATACAGTGAACAAAAATTAATACGGTTTCCAGTTGCAAACCAGAATAGACAAATCCTCTTGTCACTGACTTTTGCTTTTTAAAGTTCATAACAAGTCTTTTTTTTTTGGTCAATGAACCAGTCTTTCTTTTTACATCAGAGAACTTCAACAGAGACTGCTTTAGAAAATAAAATATCTATACTACATACACAAACTAGATCTTAAAAAAATGATTAATGAGATTGTTTTCCTTTTCCCAAGCTGAATTAAATCAAAAGCATGATCAAACCACTTGGCTGCACAGAAGTCAGTCATTAATATTGCTTAAAAATCTAATAGGAACCAGCTGATTCCGGGCACATGGCTATATACGGCCTCTGTAAAGTTGAGCTGGTCTGTCCTGAGTCACATTTGAAGGTATTCCAATAGCTCCAAACAAAACAGTGACAGAATAGCTGGCCCTAAACAAGACAGAGGATATGTGCTCTTTGGCTATTGTGTTAGCAACTAAGTACACTGAAATTGGCCAAAAATAGGAGTTCCAAAAAGAACATTACCAATGTAATAAATGTTTGTGACCTTTAAGTCTTCCACGGGCTCCGTATGGTTATAGGAGAAAAAAAAAAAACAGACATTTTAAAACATTGATTTAACCTCTTCCTTAGGCAAGGATTGCCTCACGGCAAGAGAGCGTTTTAGAGGGAGGAGTGGGGAAGCCTTCTATGACCCCAGGTCTTTCTCACACAGGCCAGAATTCCACCCTGAACCTTTCCCCAAATGCCTGTTCATTGACAAACACTTGAGGAGAGAGAGACTTGGCTCCAAAATGGATGCTAGACCTGGATGGAGGTGGGTGGTCCTTGGACTTCCCACAGGCAGGGAACCCTGATTGCTCTTTGGGCTGTCGAGGGAGGGGGACTTGATTGGGGTAGGGGGCGGGAAATGGGAGGCAGCCGTGGGGAAGAGACAGAAATCTTTAATAAATAAATAAATGAAAAAAAAAGATTCTGTCCCTGTGAGAAGGATTGCTGAGGAAGGAGAGTTGAAGGTGAGGAAAATACAAACGTATCAAGAGACCACCCTCCAAGGGAGGGCTGAAAACAAGTCTGAAGACAGAACTGAAAGCAGCTCCTGGGGTGGGGGAGGAAGTTCACAGGATCCGACGCAAAACTTAGAAATATAGAAGTTTAATTCAAAACAGACAACGCTATAGCATGAGAGGGAGAGAGAATGAGACAAACAGAAACGATCCCTAGATCACTCTGAGTTCCACACTGAGTTCTGAATTAGAGGCCAAGCGTATCTCTGCGGCAGCTCTCAGACTGATACAGACATCAGATTTTCTTGTAAACCATTGTTGGTTCCCGCAGTGTGTAAACTGAGCCTCTTTAGCATGGCCCTCTTGCTCTCCTGGGCCACTCCTGCATTCCCTTTCTGTTCCCTCCTGTAATTTTAGACCCACCCCTCTAGCCTTCCCTCGTTCTTTGCTCCTGATTTCCTGTTCTTTCCAGTAATAATCAATCACTGTATTCCATCTCCCTTCCCACCATGGTCAGCAAGCACCACCCAGCCTGTCTCTTCAGTGGCTCCTCTGCTCAGGTCTTACAAGGCCCTCAGTCGCTTGCACGGCACCAAAGAACATGACACTAAGTTGATTCTGATCTTCTATGATATGATATACATCAGCACATATGTGCACACACACACGTGCACACACACGTGCACACACAACTAGAATCCTCAATACCAAACCACTTTACATCCTCAGAACACTTTTGCTCCCCTTTTCCGTCTCCACTTGGTCGTTCCAGGGCTGAAATGTTTTCCCATCTCCTATGCACGTTCACCTTCATCCTGGCAATCTCGCGTTCCATTCTCAGACGGAGCTTTGACTCTCTGCGGCCGTCTCTAATTCTTTCTAACAGTTGGACTGCATCATCCACACGTCCCTTGGCCGTGGCTCTTGCATTTGTTACTGAGCAGCTCCAGCACCTGGACGCTCACCCCCACATAGCAGTTGCTCAGCGAATTCTTTCTGTATGGATGAGCGTTGTACGAATAAACTGGTACATCTCTGACTGTAAGCTGCCTGGCAGGATAGAACTTCCATCGCTGAGTGATCCTGCCAGGGAATGTCTCCAACTGCCTCAGTCTCCACCACCTTTAACCTATTTCCATATTTGAAAATAAAATCTCAAAACTCTAGCTAGTTTTTGGAGGATTGACTTTATTTTGCTTAACAATCAACTTTAGTAACTATACATTCATGGAGGGGAAAAAGACAAGACTGATAACAGAAAATGGTGACTTAGAAAGGTAACTTGCTGAGTGTTTTCAAACTGGAAACTGCTCAGCGTCGTTAGCCTTTGTGATGGTGACTAAAGACTGAGAGACTCATGATATCATGAGAGCAACTTGAATATGTCCTGCCGGGTCTCCCATCTGGGGTGCCCTCTCTGCTCCTTGAACCCGACTTCATTCCGGACATGAGCTCATCACCTCTGAAAACTGACACAGGAACAGCATTTTGCCACAGACGAGAGGATTGCAATTGCTCTGGACAAGTGAAACAAGGCTCACTGATTGCTGAAGGAGGACACTTTAAAGTCCTCTGTTAAAGTCCTCTGCTGGGTTGGAGAACGAGGGTCAGATCCATTTTAACAGCAAATAAAATGTTACACAATTTATAGATTTCATAGGACTAATTGAAGCTATAAAAAGTTCATTTTACGTAGTAGAGTAGAATTACTAAATATTGATAATAAAATTATAGAAAACAGTCTTCAATGCTAGAATGATCTTTTTTTAAATCTTGACTAAGCAGCACCTTGAATATCCACAGGGTTATGTGGACTTTGCCTTGCAGTGATGTGTACTGACCCTTCCTAAGACCAAACTGAAAGATTCCTGTCCTTTCTATTTATCCTGCCTAACAGCTTTGTTTCCCGTTTTCCCCAGGGGAACATTTCATTGCCAAGCTCCTTAGCTCATCACTCATTAAAGACTTCCTGAACATACTCTTGCCTGCAGACACTTATCTAGAAAGATTCAGTACTAAATAAAACAGATCAAAGCCCTGTCCACCTGAAAGTTTCTTTACTTTACCGTTCTTCCTTAATTGAAAGACGGGAGAATCCAAAGATTTTTATTCCATTCCCCAGATCAGGGAAAGACACCAGCCACAGAGGCCGGCTCCAGGTGCTCATTTCGTAGTGCTTTCTTCCCTGAGTAATACCCATGGAGGGACTGGCCAGAACAGGTCTGAAGCCTTCCCTTGAAGGAGGTTTCTGGAGCACGGATTAAGTACCCTGAGAAGGAAGAACAGCAACTGAGAAGAGGTTTCTTCAAAGTCATCACCCACTGTGTGGTAGTTTGAATGTAACTGGCCCCCATAGTCTTATAGGGAGCAGCACTAATAAATAGAAGGTGTGGATTTGTTGGAGTGTGTATGGCCTTGCTGGAGGAAGTGTGTCACTGTGGGGGCGGGCTTTGAGGTTTCCTATGCTTGGATACCACCCAGTGAGTCAGTTGACTTCCTGTTGCCTGCAAGCTGTACACTCTCAGCTCTGGAACCACACTGGCCCACGTGCAGCCATGCTGTCATGATGATAGTGGATTGAACCTCTAAAACTGTAAAGGAGTCACCCCAATTAAATGTTTTCCTTTGTAAGAGTTGCCATGGTCATGATGTCCCTTCACAGAAATAGAGCCCCTCACTAATACACACTGTTAGGAAAACTAGACAGGAGTGGAGAAGCATGGGCAACCCAGCTCTCTGCCTGTGGAAGGCTATGAAAAATGGTAAATGTGCCCAGGAGCCTCATTCCCTGAGGTCCAGCCTGAGAGAACAGAAGGCCAGAGCTGTTGGGACTCAGATTCCAGAGGGCTGTCAGAACAGCTGTCCGCTTCTCCCAGTCACGTGTCAGCTGCTGAAACCTCTGAGGCTTCTCCCTCCTAATCACCGCTGATTGCAGTAAGCCATGCATTTCAAGGGAAAATGTATTTTATGCGATTTTGTATCTCTGAGTTTATAAATTGGAGTTACCATGTCAGGAGTGTTTGGACTTTGGCAGGGCTAGTCATAACAGAGGCCAGAGCGTCTGGTGACTAAAGAGCCCTGGCGACGAGAGTCATTGGAACTAATGCTCCCAAGTGCTTAACATTCTTTTTTGGCTCCTTAATCCATTTCACCGAATATAAGAATAAAATTTTTATGCTGAAATACTGGTGATACAATTTCTCTGCCATTCCCTGCTGTGTGAGCAAGGCCTGCAGACTATGGGAATCTGAAGGCTTAGGCCGTTCTTTTCCCTCACAGCTGGTGTGTGTTCAAAATGCAAGCCCGCCTGGGTATTTCCAAGGAGAATATTCTTTTCATGATGAAGCTGGAGTAATCTATTCTTCAGTAGAAATGACCTCTGTTTTCATGGCCTCATAACTGAGCAGTTTCATATGAGTTGATGTATTCTTTTGAGATCAGAAATATCTGTCATAGATTTTTTTTCCTTAAGATTAGGGCAATAAGCAACCTAGGTTTCTCTGATCTTCAAAGGCAGCTATAAATGACTCCAAGGTCACCAGGAAGAAATTAGCACAAGCAGCAAAAAAAGCAAGATGGATGCTTCATCTGATTGATTCTCGCTGCTTTCCAAAATGGAAAGAAATAAAAAAAGTTTTTAAAAGTGACTTTTCTTTCTCAAAATAAATCTAAAAAGGCAGATGTCTATCTAATTTAAACTGAAGTTAAGGTAATGTTGATCACTTTGGTGAAACAAAAGGCAGAAAAATAATCGTATAGATTTTATTTTAAATTGCATATTCGAGACTAAGGACTGCTCTGATTACATCATTTATATGTTAAATGACAGTGGCTGTCATTTACTGCCTAAGTGCCTGGCTTCACATACAACATAGTAGACTGATGGAATGTGCAGGCTCGGCGTCTGAGTTGAAATGTTCACCATTTTCCATCTGTGTGATCTCAACAAACTACCGAACCTTTCTGCCTGTTCGCTCATTTGAACATCGAGGATAATAATAGTATTGACATCAGAGAATTGTTTGAAGATTAAATGAAAGCCATGCCATAGGTGTGTGCGTGCACACGCACGTGCACACACACATTCACACACATACACTAGAAATAGTATGATTTCACTGCTGGTACGTAATCAAAGAGGCCACATTCCAGTTCCATTTTAACAGGGAGAATATAAGATACAAGAATTTAGGGTTTTATCAAGGCTAACCACCCAGATCAAATCAGCCTTGTAAAACTCTTCAGATCTCTGCTTTTATTTGCTCCAGCATGCTGCATTTGTTAAATGCACTGGTAACCTCAAACTCCATTTGATTTGGGCAGAATACAAATAAGTTCTATGTGCTTGAAATTAGCGATATGTCTCTATAAAGAACCACTCGTTTGACATCATCGTTTCCAGGTTCACTGCTAATGGGCTCATGGGGACTTGGGATGAGCTCCCATCCAACAAGAATTACCAGTTCGTATCCTCAGTCAGTCATGAGAAGAATTTAAATGTGAAGACAAAGACATGTTTGGAAGCTTGCAGTTCAACAACAAAAGCCTGAGAGGATTTCTAACAGTTTGCATGGCTTGTTATTCTCCTTGATGGGGGAAGTGGCTTTACAATGCCTGCAGAAGAAAACAGGTTATGGCTATTCCATGCTTACGCAGGGGCAAGGGTCTGGCTAGACAGTTAAGAAGTCGAAGTTATGAGGGCAAAACTAAATGTGCAAGGATTCAGACAACTGTGTGATGTAGAACCAGTGTTACGCTTTTACCAGTAGGTACAAGGGTAGGCTGTTAGCGCTCAGAACATAGGAAATGACCTCGACAAAGGGGCCGGGGAACTAGTATTCGAATTGCCTAGATTGGTAGCTCTCCTTTGCAACCCTGTACTATTCAACTCCAGTGAAAGCCATTTTCTTAGGAAGAGTCCTCGCTTATTTAATTACCACCTTTAATATTTTCCTTGTATTTGTATGTATTATCTAAGTTTGTTTTTCTTTTGAAAACTAATAACTCAGGGAAGGGGAGATCATTTGTCTTTGTTTGGAAGTACACCAGGAGGAAAACCCACTAACCTCGATTTTCTTTCTAGAAAAGATGATGCTCAGAGTTCTAGATTTAAATCCCCAGGGGAACCCCTCAGTTCTGAAGAGATCGCCAAGGGCCACCAAACAGAACACAGTCTACCGTGAGTGCTTATTCATGACAGTAACAATTAAACCATGTGATGATAAAGGAAAACGATCTTGAAAATTATTTTTAAAAAGGGGGGGGGGGATTTTGATTATTTAAGGGCATGTTATCATAAAGTGGAAGATCCCAGCCCTTCCCAAACTGCACTAATGGAAAAAGTCTGCACACTCATCATCTGTTCTTGAGGAGTATGAGACTCACTTGGAAGCGCATTAAGAAGCAACCCAGAATTGCTTTAATGACGTCTTCTTAAACTTTAATGGCAGACAGAGTTCTTTAAGACTCTGTGGAAATAATCTCCCTATGAAAAGTACATGAACACAAAAACTTCACGCAATCTCAGAAGGCGTAGCGGGTCACTTGAAGCCTGTTTATGGATATAAGGACACGATTTGTGCTTTACTGGATGCAGATCTGAATTGTCCAAGCACAATAAGTACTCCACTCAATGGGATGGTTACCAAAACAAACCTCTTCGTAGCTAGAGTTCTAATGGATTTCAAAGTGTTTCTTCATACGACCAACCTAACCTAGAGAGCTAGGAAGGCAGGCTGGGACACTTGGAGGGTGCTTATCCTGCCTGTGCCTCATAAGCTGCCCACTCCAAGACGTGTTGCTTGGACTGATGTGGACTGATGGCATATGCGGGCTCCGGCGTCTGAGTTTAATGCCCACCACTTACCATCTGTGTGATCTCAACAAACTACGGAACCTTTCTGCCTGTTCGCTCATTTGCACACAGAGGATAATGATGATATGGACATCTGAGAAGATAAAACAAATACCATGCCATAGGTGTGCACGCGCATGTGCGAGCGTGCATTCACACACATGTGCATATGCACGCACACACACACTAGAAATAGTACTTCACTGGTGGTATGTAATCGAAGAAGCCACATTCCACTTCCGTTTTAACAGGGAGAATATGAGATGTTGTTTAACAACACCCAAGATTCTACTAGAATTATTTTGCATAAGGAAGATCATTCCCTTGTACACATCCTTCTGGATCCTTTTCATTGACTCCTCTAAGACAGACAGCTGGAGTGATCGTCTTTAAACTTTCACAAACTGTGTGTTCTTTCATCGGAAATGCGTGGGAGCTCACATTCTTGGGAGTTTTGCTGTTATGGGTTTGCTCTTTTGTATTTGAGTTTCATTGCTCAGTGCTTTGGATCACTCCAGGGTTTCAGACTGGAGGTGCATAGCCTGTATTTGGTGGGGGATGTCCTTGTGACTATTTCAAGGAAGTATATGAGATCCTTTCTTTTTCAATTTGCAGATCTCTGTCTGGGTTTCTCAGAATACTTCAACCAAAACAACAGATTGGACGCAGAATCAAATATGAGAATCCAGATGTTTCCAGCCAGACACAAAGGAGATCTGCAAAGACGGCACTTTTCTATTTGCTTTGAGGATACTAATATAGACTTGTATGTTTCATCTTAAAAGAATTAAAGATAGAACTCTCATTTTAATTTCTAAGTAGAAGCTCTTTGGAGTCCTCACTAAGATTTAAGAACATTAAAGGGGCTTGGATAACAAAATGCTTGTTCATTTGACAAGTCTAAGACACGGCCCAGCAGGTGTAGATGGAGAGGCACAGATGGATAGTCGGGGTCCTATGTGGGCACCATGTGTCTTCTCTTGGGACAAGAGTTCCTTGAATGGGTACTAAAAGTGATGGGGGCAGGAGGAGATGGACCCAATCCAGTCTACTTTGTACCTCTCTGCTTGTGACCTGACCCAAACACAGCTGCTGTGGCAACTCAATTAGCAGAAAGAACTCGGGAAAACCAAGCAATCAGAGTATAGAATAACATAAAACAAGGAAGGCTATCTGCAGACGGCAGATTCAAGAGCACCAAAGCTGATGCATTCTCATCAGAGAGAAGGGAACAAAATGCCCAGAGTTCGTGGCTTTTGTTTGTTTGTTACCACTCTGTACAAGATTTGTAAACTTTTGTAATACCTGTCAATAGAGTTTTTATCTTCTGTAACACAATTTCGGGGGTTATTAAAAGGTCAAATCAGCAAGAGATACAGGGGGAAAAAGCCTCATGTGTTCCCCCCCAAGGCATACCCTAAAATTTAACAATAACCGGTAGGCACTAAACATCTTGCTTGATTTTCCTGTTACTGTGCAAGGGTCTTGACTTTGGAATCGGGAAACAAAAAGTTTATTGGCAATTTGATACCTCGTTCGGGACAATTTAACTTCAACAAGTCTCATTAGCTTATCTAAACCGTGGATAATATTTATCTCACGAGGTTGTGAGGGATCGAGAATCCCAGTGTACTGTAAGGGTACAGTATAGATAGAGCATGGCGGATCTTCGAGCAAATAGCGGGTGGTGCCTGTAACGGGCGAGGATAGCAGTTAAGACCACGCAGACACTTTAAACGGTGGAAGGTCCGGTGTGCCAGTGTCGGTCGCTACAGACAGAGAAGCGTCACGGGTCATCCCTGTCAGGAGATGGGAAGAGGCTTGGGAGAACTCAGGGCCATCCCTCTTTCCACGCCCCGACCCCAGGTCCACTCCAGGCATACCTGTCCAGCGGCCACCCCATCTCACCAGTGACCAAGGGACCCCCCCCCCCCCCGCTGCTTCACCGCTAGATTAGAAGTGCAGGACCCCGCAGCCCAGCGGGATGTCCCCCAGAACCTCTAGTCCAGAATCGGGCTGACCACGCGGACCCACGACCCACGCGCCGGTGCAGGGTAGATTCCAAGTGGAGCTTACTTGGGTGTGTGTGTCGGGGGCGGGGGGAGTCACGGTCAGGAACTTTCAAGTTCACAGCCTCCGACCGCCCACTCTCCCCTCACGAGTGGGCCACCATCAGCCTCAAGGATCTCCCGGGTGGACCCCAACACCAAGGTTCGGGACTGCGGAGCTTCATCCATCAGAGGACTCACCGCCCAAATCCTCCACCCTCATCGTGGCTCGGGAGCCCGGGACTCGAGCGTCCAGAGTTCGCGGCGCTCGCACATCGATTGGCACTGCCTCGCTGCTCCGGCTCCAGGCGCCGGGGCGAGCGGCGCGAGCTCAGCCGAGTCCAGCGGAGCGCGGGGCGGGCACCGAGGCAGGCGGGCCAGGGGATTGCCGAGTGCACGGATGAGCGCAGGGGGCCAGCGGCTCGCGCTCTCCGTCTGGCGGCGGGGGGGCGCCGGCGAGGCCCGAACCCCGCATTCGCCGGCCCTGTCGCCTCGCGCCGGCCCGCGCGCCCGCGCCGCGCGTCCCTGTGTCCCTCCCCTTCCACCCCCCCTCCCGGGAAAGCCGGCTCGCCTGGGGCTCGCGGGAGGGAGCGCGCGCGGACGGCCCCGCCCCTCCCCCCCCTCCGCCGCCGCGGAGCGCGCAGGGAGCAGCCAGGGGCTCGGCGGCGGCGGCGTCTGGCCCCAGCTCCTCCTCCTCCTCCTCCTCCTCCATCTCCTCGCTCCCTCCATCTGCCGTGGGTATGGCCCGTCGCTGGAGCACAAAAGAGTCTCCGCGGCGGGGGTCGGCGTGGCTCTTGCTTTTCCTCACTGGGGTGTACGGTAAGTGTCCGCCTCCCCGCGCCCCGCTGACCGAACAAAGCTGGGGCGACCCCGGGGGCCACCAGGCCTCCAGGACGGGCTTTGCCTGGGCGACCCGAGGAGACCCCGGCCGCCGGCGGGACAAAGACCCACGCGGGGTGTGCGGGGAGGGTTGTCTGCTCTCGGGGATGCTTGGGTCCGTTCGCCGCCGCCGACCCCTCCGGGCGAGGGAGGCGGGCCGGTCGGGACCAGGGGTCTCTGCAGAACGACGACGTGCGGGCGGACTGCCCGGCGCGAGGGCCCCGGCGGGCGGCTCGCTCCTCTAGCTCTAGAGCTCGCCCGGCGCCGGCTGCACAGTCGTCTCGCACAAAGATGTGACCGTGAGACTACGACGAAGGGGAGGTCGCCTCCGGGACGGTCCTGCCGCCACCACCTTCGATCCTTCCCGAGGCAGGAAGTTCTCTTCTTGGTGAAATTGCCGTCGCTCCCATCTCTCTCTCTCTCTCTCTCTATCTCTCGGTCCTCACTCCCTGAAAAAGCACCTCGCTTGCTTCCTTCCCACCCCTCCACCTCGGTCCCCGGGCTCTGTGGACTCCGGGCGTGTAGGATCTTGTTGTTCCCCAGTAGCTGCACGCCAGAGAAGGCCAGAAAATAGTTTCCAGCCCCACCTCAGTCTTAGGCTATTGGGGCGTACAAGTCTGCCCTGACTCCCTGTTCGCTTGTCATTCCATCCGTGTCCTCCCTCGGCTACTGTCACTGTTGCCTGATGCCAGTCGGTGCTCTGCTAGGGATATCAGTCTCTAAGGCTAGCGGAAGGCTGATGGGATGTGGGAACTGTGCTTTGTGTGAACTAGAGCAGTGTTCATCACTTGAGTCCTGAGCATGGGCTCAGGTCTGACTCCACCATTCTTAGTTCTCATTAGTTAACTCCTTGAATGGGTATTGCAGGGAACACGGTTAATATTTCCATTTTGGAGCATTGCTCAAATTTCTCCAGAAAAAAAAAAACAAAACACTTTGAAGCTACCATTTTTCCCCCGATATATTTTACTTACAAAAAGTCCAAGTCATTTGCCACAAATACTGGTTCGGTAGTATAATGGTGGTGGTTTCTGTCAACATATAATTCCCCAGCATATGGTAGCATCCTTTTGAAAGCATTTGTCTGTAGAATTGAATATGATGGTAACTTTCCTTACCTGAGAATTCATATTACATGAAAAATATAATAGACTTAAATTGCCATTTACTGGCAGCCAAGAAATAGTAGTCTTTTCAGTATAATTCAGGATGTTGCTCCCTTTTCTGAATAGTCTGTTATTTTGTTCTGGGCAGGAGGATGGGTTCATCCACATCTGATGTAGTAACTGTCAGTGATGGGTTTGTGTGGGACCAGAAAACTCAGTGCGTTTTCATTGTTAGCCCCGTCCCCGCTTGGCTGATGACTTGTGGGTTTGGGTCTACACCAACGATCAATAAGCTATTACGTTGTTTCTTCTAGCCTGGAGGTGAGTATAGTCGTGCTCTGGGTTGGGTAGAATGGCCCAGGAGAAAGGGAAGCCAGCAGAATCTTTAATCTAGGGTGATTAGGGGTGTCCAGTTGTGTAAGCGCTGCACTGTAATCAGAATTGAGTGTACGTGGTGTCTGATCAGACGAGGTCAGTAAGTGAAGTCTTTGATTAAAAACCCATACCATTAATATTTGAACGAAAAATCTTTTCCCTGTAGAGGTAAAGAGGAGGCTGTAAAGCAGTATTGGCCTTGGTGTATTCTTTTATACCAGTGCACAAAGTGGCCTTCTGGTAGGTACTTTCCAAAGGGTTATCTTTTGGGTGTTTGTGTTCTGTGGGGGAATTGAAGGCAGAGGCCAGAAGTCCTTTTTTCCAGCCTCGCAGGATCATATTTATAAAACTAACCAGTGATTAAGGTCCATATCTCCAGCCACTCGAGTTTCAAATAATAAGAAAATAGGAGTCAGTGAGGTAGACAAAACATTGAACTATGTGGGCAGAGCTAAAAGGAACTCTTCACTCGAGTTAGGGGCATTCTCTGTACATGCAGCTGTGTGAATCTGTCTGTCTGTCTGTCTGTCTGTCTGTCTCCATTCAGGTTTGGGTTTATATTAATGGCAAGAACATCTAACTGTAGTGACAGGTAAAATACGTACTCAGCTTGGAATAGCAGTGTTCGGTGTAAGTGGACTGTGTGATGGTATAGTGAACCATTTGGGAGATGTCTCAGTAAAGTGCTTGAAGACCTAAATTCCATCCCTAAACCCACGTAAAAAGTTGGGCAGAATGTCATGCACTAGGGATGGCCGAGACAGCCAGTAGATTCTCTGGGACTCATTAGCCAGCCAGCCTTACCGACTTGGCACAAGCTCCAGACCGGAGACAGCCTTGTGTGGGATAGATGGATAGCACCTAACGAGGGACACCTGACCTCTGACCTCCATATATACCTACACGTGTGCATGCACATATGTACACACACACACAAATGTGGCTTCCATAATAAAAATCTCTTGTGATAGCTCCATAGGTAAAAGGTGTTTGCTGCAAAGTCTGATGACTTGAATTCAGTCGCTGGAGCCCACATAGATGGAAGGTGAGAACCACCTTCACAAAGCTGTCCTCCGGCCTCTACCAACATACATGGTGGCACACATACCCTCGTTCATACTTACGTAGGTAAAGGAATGAATAAATAAAATTAGTTCTGTTAAAGCAAGTGAATATCCTGAATACCTTGACATAGATCTGGTAAGGAAAGGTTTTTGAGCCTATATTTAGGAATTCCAACACTGTTTTATTTGCTGGCTTGTTAAGTTGATGTTTTAGGTTACTCTTGGCTATTAACCAAAATACGAACCTTTAAAACATTTCATGTAGCCTTAAAAATCCTCACTTGGTATTTATATTCTTTACATGACCTTTTATTTCTTGGCGAACTATGATATGTGACTATTATAGCTGCAGGTTATCTTTCTAGATGCCAGGGTCTTGTTTGAACTTTTAATTGTGTAAAAGTATACAATGAGTTTAATTTGTCTGCCAACTACAGTTAGTGTTTTCTGAGCAGTTGTCCTAGGACCAGTAATCACATTCCGGTTGTTCTGTCTGCAGAGCTCTGACTATACAGGAGAGCAGGAGAAAGTAAACGTTGACAGCTGCCGTTCAGAAGCTTGGAGGAGTAAGGACGTTAGTGGAGGAATCCCGGAGCTTAGCTGGGTTAACCCTAGCCCACTGCCAGGGAGAACGTCCTGCTCAGCTTCTCATCCCAGGGTGCCCACCTTGCCCACTGCCGAAGTTCTGAAACTCTCTCTCTCCAGGTCACTAGACCTTAGTCTTGTTTATTTCCGAGACCAGTTCGGCCGCAGTTAGCAGCACCTCTGCTCTGTCCTTGCTGCCTGCATCCTCAATCGGGGTTTGCCAGCCGCCACTCAAATAGAACCCGAGGTGTAAATTTTACATGGTTTTCTAGATAGATCTGGAAAAAGAAACAGAGTTCTTAAGATGACACCCGCCGGCTTGTGATACGCTCGGACGTACTGTCTTGTTATTCGTTCTCCCCTTTCCTGCCTTTCCTTCTCTGGGCTGTCTTTGGGCCCGTGGTTTCATTTGATGAGCACTGCTCTAGGTGAAGCCTTAGCTTGTAATTTAGACATTTGTTTTGCTCATCCTTCGTTTTATGAATTGCTTCGAAGGGTTATAGGTCATTAGTTTTTGCTAACTTCCTGCTAAAGCATTGAGTGGCCGTAAAAACTCATCCTGACGGGTGGATCTTGGCTGACCTGTGATAGCATTCACATTTGAGCTGTCAGCTTTTGATTGCGGCCAGGAGTCTTTGTTGTGGACCTGCTGTTGGAGATGCTGTGGAAGGGCACACCGTTCTTCTTACTCTCTCTTTTATATTTAACGGGTGAAGCTTTTCCCGTGGAACACTGAGCAGTACTAAAAAATTTTCCAGTTTAAGGATAGACTAGAAGTTCCAATTTTAGAAAAGTGGTAGAAATAACTGGAACAGAAGGGGGAAATGTAAGCCGATACCAATTACTTCTGAGAAAGTCAAGCTTGATTACATAAAATATGTTGAATAAAACTGAATTAATTGCTTAATATAAACCCTTCCTTGACTTCAGAGTCTAAATTACGCCTATGTCCTAGGGAGACTGTGAAGATGGGCATCGCAGTCCACACAATTGTAGGTGGTTGTGCTGAATGGCAACCTTGAGAGGGGTAGCTGTCCCCATTCAGAGGGGTAGCTGTCCCCGTTCATTCAGAGGGGTAGCTGTCTCCATTCAGAGGGGTAGCTGTCCCCGTTCATTCAGAGGGGTTGCTGTCCCCGTTCGTTCAGAGGGGTAGCTGTCCCCGTGGAAGAGATTTGCGTGATGTGCAGGAATGGCCTAGAAGGTTCCTAGAGAGTATCATCTCCACGGAAGAGGGGCTTTCAGCTAAAAGTGAGCAGCAGTTAGAAGAATGTTAAACCTTAAATGTTTTAAAGCCAGGGTCTCGCTCTGTAGCCCAGGCTGTCCTCAAACTCACAGCCATCCTCCTGCTCCAAACTCCTCAGTGCTGAGTACAAATGTGAGCTGCCAGCCTGGGCCAAGACTTCTTCTTTTCAGAATAGAAAGTCTAATATTTATGGAGAAATAAAGGGAATGACTGTTTCTGGTCTCAGGTGGTTTTTTTTCTTTTTTACTTAATTGGTGGTTTTTCTTTAAAAAAAATCGTTAGCAATATTAACTAAAGAATGAAGTTAAATAGGAGATGGACTGCAGATGAGATTTGTGTGTACATTTAAGCAAATTGAAAATGCTTTGACTTTGACGTTGTAAGGTGAGCATTAATCTGCTCTTGCTGCTGTCTCTATAAATAGTGACGGTGGTTCTGTGTTCAAGACTTGAACTCGCACTAATCTCTTCACTTCTAGGGTCTAGGGTCCCTTCTCTTTTCCCTTCTCCCCTCAGTCCTACTTCTTCCTCCTTTTTTTTTTTTTTGTGATAGATGGACACAACTTACAGCCATCATATTATATAACTTAAATGTTGAACTAGCTTAGTGGGGTCTCACCATCTGATCCGTAGAGAGAGAAGGAAACTGACGTTTGCTGTCTTTACACATTCATTGTTACAAGTTCTGCTCTTGGGCATTAGTCATTGATCGCTTCAGTTAGTCTCACCTGTTTTTTAATCAAAGAGAAAATGAAGTTCTGAGAGTTGACTCTGCTATCATTAGAAAGTCATCTTTGTTACAGCTAACCATCTGTATTCATCCGGGCATCTGGCAAATGTTTGCTGAATCCTTAGCTCTGGTACGGTCAGGTGCTACCTAGTGGGCATAGCTTCTGCCCCCGTGTGCTTGCATTCCAGTCAATAAATTGTTGAAAGGTCTCTGGCAGAAACTAACAAGCTTGGAGATAATAAATATGGAGTGATTAGGGATGGATGTCTTTCATAGGGGACATTTATAAGACCTAAATGTTAGGGAACCGTGAGAGTTATTGTCAAGGAGCCTTGTATGCGGGAGCAATAAATGAAAGGCCTAGAATCAGCGAAGCCTGGTGTGGAAGAGCTGGAGTATTGCAGATACAGGGACTCACATGGCTATGACCAGAGCAGAGTGGTTTATGTGGGGACAAGGTTAGTTCAGGGTAACCCGGGAGCGCTGACAGCTTTGAAGAACATGGTAACTATTGGGAGGTTTAAATGACACCGTATAATTTTTATTTTGAAGTAATCGATTTGCTACACAGTGTGGAACATTTGAAGTAGGCAACGTGCTCATGAAACTTTGACTGGAAGCCTGGTGAGAGACGTGGGTGGTTGGAACAAGCTGCTGGTAGCTGAGGTGGCCGGGTGTTGTCCTGTCGATAGATAAATAAGGGGGTTTCCTCCTTCTTCCCGGGGAGAGGGAAGTATTGCTGCGTTTGTACGTGGGTCTGGGCTGGGAAGATGTAATGTCATCTGATTGCTCCTATACATTTTCTTGACGTGTAACTTGATCACGAGTTAAGAATGAAGAGGAGAAAGACGCACTGAGGGTGATTTCCTTCCTCTCAGCCTAGCAGTTTGGACCCTTGTTCCATGGAGAAAAGACTATAGGAAGGACACTCACTGTGCAGTGATGCTGTCCATGCCTCCTACCAGGAGGGCACTGAGATGTCATTACACAAACAACAGGAGCGTCTGAGGTGCTAGACCTCGGGTCTCGTGGAACACTCAGTTCTCGAGCTCTTTTTCCCCACTCGGTGCAGAGCATAACTTTATCAGTCTTAGGAGTATTTCAGGCAAGAATCCAAGGATAGTATGGAAGCTAGATTTCAAGTATCATTTTATCCGAATTTAAAAAGTAAGAGATCAATAGAAATTGTTTTATGTCATTGGAAGAGGCAAGACTATATTAGCAGATTGGTGAATTTCACAAGAAATTGAGAATAAAGTGACCTTTCACCTTTTTACCGGATCCTCTATCTTATTTATAGAAGACGGAGTTTTAGCAGGTTGTAGAACATCAACATAAATGAAGCTGACAGAACAGGTCTCCGGTTTTCTCCTTAGATATTTGACAACTCACTGCCCTGCCTAGACTCAGTATGACGAAGTCAAATTGTTTTAGACTGATGCTCTCACTATTGAAGGAGTCCAACCTAATGCCTCTTTTGATTCACTTAAACATTCCAGTTTTTAGGAAACTAAACATGCCACCGACCTTTCGGTGTTGAAGTTAAGTGAGCACAGTGGAGTGTTCGGCGGTTGGCGCCTGAGCCTTTCAGGTATGAGGAAGATGCAGAATGAGCGCATATGTCTGGTGCACTCTGAAGTATGATTCAGATACATGCGCATGGTTTTGTTGATTGTTCTCATGACACCAAAACCTTTTTATTAATAGAATATAAAGCTTTCTACACACACACACACACACAAAGTGCCACGACTGCTGTAGTCAGTGCGAAGCGGCCCCAGACAAGCTAGGGATTAGTCATTTGCTCCAGTTCTTCCTGCTCCACTTCTGCTTTCTCTGTGGAAAAGCCCGTCGCTCTATTCTTAATGGTAGTGATATTCTCTTTACATCGTTACACTAGCTGCCCGCCAGCCCACATCGATTCAGTCATGCCCACACACAAGGCCCGATGCCTTTTCTGAAACAAATGCAGGTTTGTTTATGTAACTTTTCTGCATCAAATCTAGCAGCAGGGGCAGTGAGTAGTTTGGCTGGTGAAGGCATTGCCACCAAACCTGAGCTCAGTCTCCAAGAGCCACATGAAGGGAGAAGAGAATCAGTCCCCACACATTGTCCTCTGACTTCTGCATGTATGCTGGGGCGGAACACACATGAACGCATGCACACATCCATACCCACATACTCATAAAGAAACTGGGAGGGGCGTAGCAGCATCTCTCACCCCTGCCCTTCCTGTGCTGAGTTCTTGCCGTGTGTATATTTATCTCCTGGCTCTTGCACACACTCTTTCTTCTGTCTGCTTGTCCACTGTCTGCACTCAGCTGCCTCTTGCTTCTCTTTCAGCTTTCCCTTAGAAGCTGCTCCCGTGAGAGTCTTGGCTTCTCAAAAGCTGTTATACACATCTGGAATACACAGGTCTGCAATATAAAGCATGTATGTGTACACATGCACGCACATACTCACCAGTAGCCATGCGTAAAAAGAAGAGAGCAAAGTTAATGTTAATATATTTAATCCAGATTGCCTAAAACATATTGCTTGTACATAGAACCAATAGGAAATAATTATTAATGCGATACTCTGCATTATGTTTTTTTGCGCAGTCTTCAAATACAGTGTAAATTTTATACTTCAGGCCGATTTCAGCTCACCATGCTTAAAATGCTCACTAGCCGCTTGAAAAAGTCACTGTCTATTCAGGTTGAGTAGACCTGTGACCCGGAAGCTTTACTATTAGGTATAAAACTCAACACAAGTACATATTGTGTGCCAAAAGGCACACGCGAGGGGCCATGTCATCCTTGTCTGTTGTAGTCCCAGACTGCAAACAACTCATCCTTACACCCCCAGTGGAGAAACGAAGGGAACAGGGGGGCAGTGTGGGCAGCGGTTCTCAGCTTGGAAGTCTCAGGAGTCACTTGTTTGGGAATCCAAAGGATATTTTTAAATTGGGGCTACATGCTTACCTAAACCCACACTAGAAATTAAAACGTTGTTAATATGAGTCTATTTAAAATGGCAGTGAGAAACCTGTTACCACGCATACATTGATAAATAAAAATTCGCTAAAGGACACATTTTCTACAACAAAAAAGTGAGAAGACTGGAGTTGTTTTACTTTTGTGCAAGTTATGGTGGAGCTCTAGTGGTGTGTGAAACACACTTGGTTTAACAGCAGATAATACTTGCTGAATGAATGAATTCATTTACCCATAACTAAAGCAAATTATATTCGTGGTATTTCTGAAGTTGAAGTATTTACACATCTGCTCAGCCGTTCTTTTCACTGTTGACGTTAGTGGACGGAGCAGCACTGAAGTTTCTTCAGTGTTTGAGCTGCGGTTGTTTTGCCTTCTCAGGTTCGGAGAGCGAGTTGTGTTTATGAGCAGTATATAGGTCCTGTGGTAAGAGCAGAAATGAATGGTTTTGTCTGAATAAGAACGGCTGAAAAGAATGTTGTCGTTCTCACTGTGATTAAACTTTATTTTACTGAACAACATACTAGAGATGAGCCAGTAGGAAGTAGCAGATTCCTGTTGGGACTAGGCCCTGGAGGAAATGGAGTGGTCTCAAGAGAGCTGAAGCCCAGTCCGAAAGGCAGAAGTTGGGAGGGAGGCAGGTGGGGGAGGGGGTGTTTCCAGAACAAGAAATGTGAACTGAGCTTAAGTCAGGGGTCGAGGTCTCTTAGATCACATACAGGCACAGTGTACCTGTTTCATAGACCGGATACGGAATAACAGGTTAAAGTATAAAATAGCCAGTTTTCTTCTCAGCGCTGCTTTTGAACTTCTCTGAGTACCAGCTAAAATAGTTGGCTATCGTTATAGGCCACAGGGCAAGCATAATGCATACAGATAAGATTGCCTCGTTAAGTTAACTTAGCCCCACATCACTTTTCTACCAAATTGTAGCAAGGGGCTGAGTAGTTTTTTAAATTATATTGACATACACTGTACATATGTATGGAGTGTAGCATCATAATCGGATATATATGCACACACGTACATATTTATACCATGGGTAATGATCAAGTCTGAGCAGTTAGCATTCTTTCTCACTTTTTTGTGCTAGGGACTTTAAACTCTTCTAATTACATTAAAAATGTACTACATTGTGAGCTGTAGTCAGCCTGCTGTGCTTACGTGTGGATGTGCTAGAGGGACTTGGAACTGGAATCCAGGATGTGGCCTGGCTAGCCAACTGTGGTGGCACAGACCTGTGTTCCTAGCACATAAAGGGTGGAGGCAGGAAGACCCAGGAGTTCAAGGCCAGCCCGACAGCCTGTCAGAAACCAAACACACACAGGAAAATCCCTGATCTAAGTAGGGAGTTAGCTCTACCTCAGCTTTGGTCAGTTCGCTTGAATTACTTCCAGTTTGGTCTGGTCTAAATCTGTTGTGATATTAAACATTCACGTATAGGTTTTCTTTTGACATGAACTTTAATTTCCCTAGAGTGAATATTTAGGGGTGTGGTTCCTGTGTCTCAAGTTTCATATATGTGTTCCTATTTTGGAGGAAGTACTGAGCCGTCTTTCACCGAGCTTAGCAGTTTGCCTGGACCAGCTGCATGTGAGGGCTGCATTGCTGTGGGGCTTCACCAAGCCCAGATCTTGGTATCTTTTTTCTTTTTGTCCCTCTGAAGCTTCCGTAGCAGACCCTCCTGTTTCATTTTGCGTTGTTAAGTGGCCAATAATGTTGAGCATCTTTTTCACGTGCTGTTCCGCTGTATTGGATGAAGTCATCAGTTCATGCATTTCCAATCATTTTTCATTTTACTGTTGAACTTTTAGGGGTCTTGTGTGTTATTTTGCTCTGCATCTATAGCTTGTCTTCTAGAACTGTCATGGGCAAAGCAAAAGTTTGACATCTTACAAAGTTGAGCTTCTCGGTATTTTAGCTTATGAATTAGGTTTGGTTATAATTCCCTTTACCCAGCTCAGATCAGGAAGGGTTCTCTCTTTCCTAAAACCTTCTTTGTTGCACATTGTGACCTAAGACCCATTTTGATTTATCACTTGTGAGTAAAGTTTGTCAACAAGTTTCCTTTCTGCAAATGGTTTCACTATCACTTGTTGAAAGTATCACGCTTCCTATTTGAGTTGCTCTTCTACCAGGTTAAGTGACCACGTAGCAGGGTCAGTAAAGATTTCCTGACACTCTGATTCCTGTTCCCTTCCACGTGTGTTGTAGAATTAGCTCCTCTTCGTCTGGGAAATATCCTGATGTCCTGATGAGGTTTTTTTTTTTATTTTTTATTTTTTATCATACAGTGTTTGTTGGCAAAGGCTGCTCATTTTGTTTCCTGGCCACTCAGACCTGAAAATACCACACAGATGTGCTCCCCTCCCCCAGCCCCTGCACACACAGACTACACACAGAAATAAGTTTGAAAACATGAAAATGATAATTTTCTAAATTTGACTTCTAGGTGTACCTTCTTTTGTGTATGTAACGTGATTGCTCACTTACTAGTTTTAAGAGGTATTTCTGTATATTTTCCTGGGATTTCTTTTACATTTTATTTTTAATTGGGAATAAAGACAGAGTTATATTTATCTCTCCAAACTGTATAGAGTTGAGACAGGGTCTCACTGTGTGGCTCAAGCTGCCTTTGTACTTGTGATTCTGCTTCTGGAGTGCTGGGATTACATGCACACCCCATGCCTGGCAACCAGTGTTTTAATATTGAACCTGTGGCCCTCCTGTTTCTGCTTCTGGAGGGCTGTTGGTTGTTCGAGACAGGATTTCACTCACACTCAGCAGCTCGGGCTGCTGTGGAACTCGCTGTAGCGCAGGCTGCCTTTGAACTCATGGCCGTCTGCCTGCCTCAGCCTCCAGAGTGATGGGACTACAGGCGTGAGCCACTGTGCCTGCCTATTTGCTTTTTATTTCCAAATATGTTACTGTGGACATCAACCTTAAAAACTTCAACCTCTAGAGTACAATTCAGCTGCTTTTAGTATATTCACAGGGTAACCATCACCCCTGCCCAACTTCAGAAGACTTGCTTTAGCTCCAGAAAAAAAAAAAAAAAAAAAGCCCTATACCTGTCAGTGATCACTGCCTCTTCAGCACCCTTGCCACCCTGGCAGCCAGGAGTCAGCCCTGTCCCGAGATTGCCTTGTTCTGGGTGTCCGATGGAAGTGCAGTCCTGAGACACCGTCTTGTACCTGGCGCTTATCCAGCATGTCTTGTTCTTGTGACTGAGTTCCTGGTTCCGGGTTTGTCCAGAACACACTCCGTCCTGTGACTCGTGTGGTGTGGGCATTTCAGCAGTTGTCGCTTTCTGTGTTCCCTTATTTGGGTGTGTAAAGAGGGCTTAGAATTTGTAATTCATTGTTGGGACTCTGCCTTTGTAAAGAACTCCAAACTGATCCAGACGAGTAGTGCTGTTTCCCATTAGCGTGACATTCTCTGCTTTTCACCAATGCTTCGCTGTCCGTCTCGTGTCATAGCTATCCTGTGTGCGTGTGGAGTGGATGCCATTGTGGTTAAAATGATGAGGAGGGGGCTTCTGGGTTTTTCCTGTGTTTGATGGCTGTTTGTGTGTATGTCCTTTGGAGAGATGTCCATTCAGATCCCGTGACAGTCCTGATTAGTTAGCTTACTTCCCGTTTCGTTATGTGAGAGTTTGAAACTTTGGGGCCTGGTTTGGAAGTATTCTCCTGTCCGGTGGGTTACCTTTGCACTTCCGAAAGCGCCCTTCGGCTTACAAGTGTTTTCAGCTTTAAACAATGCGGTTAATCTGTGGTCCCCTTTGTTTCCCTAGTCAGAGGCCATGGTTCATCCCTGTGCTTTTGTTTGTTGTTTTTGTGAAATTGTGTGGTTCATTTTGGCCTTTTTGTTTTTGTTTTTTTACTATGGTATGGGTAGGTCAGCTCATCCTTTGTGTGTGTGGCTTTCTGTTTAGAACGATTTGTTGAGAAGACTTTTTAATTTTTTAATTTTCTTGACAGTTCTGCCAAAGGTCAGGTGACCTAACAGTGGGCACATCCTTCCTGGATCTGAATCCCATTATTGCTTTCATCTGTCCATCCCGTCTCAGTTTCTCTTCCCATGCTGTGGTGAAATCCTCTGACCAATGTAACTTGAGAGAGAAGGGTTTGTATGGTCTCTCAGTCCAAGGGCACAGTGTGTCCTGGTTGGGGAGCTGTGGCAGATAGCAGAGACTGAAGCAGGTGGTCACACTGCATCTGCAGGCAGAAATGCATCCTGCTGCCCACAGTCCAGGGCACAGCCAGGGAAACGCATCCCTGCAGTGATTGGGCATTCACACGCCAGGTGAGTCTCCCCATCTCAGTTAATGAAGTCAAGATAAATCTTCACAGATGTGCCCAAAGTCCATCTCCCAGGGGATTCTAGAATATGTCAAATTAGCAATTAACTCCTGTATCAGTACGCTGTCAGTACTCACCTTCCTAGTAAGTTTTCAAATTAAGAAGTATGAATTCTCCAGTTGTTCATCTTTTCCAAGGTTGTTTTGGTGATTCTGGATTTCTTAAATTTTCATATGTATTTTAGGTTTAGCGTGTCAGTTTCTGGTCATTGTGGGGATGGGAGCTGGGGTTTTCCAAAGGATCACATTGACTGTAGAGCGGGTTTGCTGAGGACGCTGTCCTCCCAGCTGTAGTGATGGCCCCGAGCAGCCGTTCTCTTCCCATTTCCATCTTCAATTTATTCTAGTGATGCTTTGTATATAGATTTTACATATTTGTTGTTGTTAAATATATTAGTACATTGTTTTCCTTGCTTTTGTAAACTGAATTATCTTTGTTTGGTTTTTAAATTATTAGTGCATAGCAAATATATTCTCTGACTTTATCCAACTTACTGGCTTTAATAGACTTGTTTTTTTTAATCCCTTGGGATTTTTGTATACAAGATCATGCTATATCTTTAAACAGTGAGTCTTATTTCTTCACTAGTCTACTAAATGACCTTTTGTTTTTGTGTCCTTCACCAACTGTCTCTAGCAAACCAAACCTTCAGTTATTAAAAAAAATGAATAGAAGTAGCAAGAATAAGGATCCTTATTTTTACTTATAGTTACATTTAAATTATTGTAGCAAAGATTGTATTACTATGGAGACAGGAGGAGAATACATGTTATAAATTTATACTGCTCTGTTTTGCCAAAAATGATTTTAAAAAGTCCCAACAACAACAAACTAAACAGTGTTCACACCGACTGCATTAAATTAGCCGCTCCGTTCTCAATAGTGTTTTACGTGTTGAGGCTTCCCTTTCTCTCGCTGTGGCCGTGCTTTGGCCTCAGTCTCCTCGTAGGCAGAATGGCATCTGTGCTACAGAACTGTTAGTGAGCAGATGATTCTGTGCCGTTTGTGCAATCTGAATGCCAGTGTCTCCTCAAGTTATTACCCTAAGATCCTAATTCCGGGGGCGATGGTGTTAGGAAGTCGGGGGCACTTGAACATGTGGTTCTGTTCTAATGCTCGGAGTAGCTGCCCTTAGAAGAAACAAGCGAGAATTTGGGGAGACACTAGCATTTGGGTTAAATATACAACACAAAATCATTTGCTTATTAACAGTTCTGTCCACTTAAATGCTTACTATTTACATTGTATCTATAAGGAAACCAAGGCCCAGGAAGTTCGTCATCTTAGCCTAGGCCACATAATCACAAACAGGAAAGGCTAGGATTTGAACCTAGATAATGTTCAAATTATCTAGCTGCAGATTCTCTGCCCCACCCCGTCTTTACCTAATGCTTTGAAGAAGAGAAGATCCTGTAAATGGATAAAAACGCATTCATAAAGGGCCTGTGAATGGATACAAACGCATTCATAAAGGTCCTGTAAATGGATACAAACGCATTCATAAAGGTGGTTATAATGATGGGGCTGTGCTCAGACAGTTATACCATATACCATAGGCTATCAATTAAAAAGCTTAATGCCACATTTGGGTTATTGCTTTTCAAGTTGTTGGTCAGTGAGGTCCCATAGACACATCCCCAAAACATTACAGGCTGTTCTTGTTCTTAGTGATCCTCTAGAACTCGATGGTAAGACCCTCCTACTGAAGACACCACATACTTGATGTATAGAACATGAAGATGTCAAGCTGGTACCAACCTGGAAGACTTTTTCCTATGCTGGACAGTTCTTTACACACTGTTGTTGTTTTTTTTTTTGTTTTGTTTTGTTTTTTTGAGACAAAGTTTCTCTGTAGCTTTGGAACCTGTCTTGGAACTAGCTCTTGTAGACCAGGCTAGCCTCGAACCCAGAGATCCGCCTGCCTCTGCCTCCAGAGTGCTGGGATTAAAGGCGTGCGCCACCACCGCCCGGCTTACCATGTTGTTGTTATACACTGTTGGAGAAGAGAAGTCACCAGCAGCCTCACCAGATGAGAACCCTGATAGCTTCAGTGGCAGCTGGTCTGGCAAGATCAGCCCACTGGCGCAGTACCCCCCAGTACCCTTCAGTACCCTTCAGTGTCCTTCAGTGCCCAGGCTGCTGCTTTGCAGTGTTGCTTAGAGACCTCCCTCCAGTCAGTGCCTCTTTGTAAACAAGCTGATTTAATTCTTCTTGCATTATCCATTTTAATTTATTACCAGGACTTATCTGCTTGTGAGCCTACTAATAGATGAGCCAGAGATGCTAGATTATTAATGTTTTCTGAATTTATCCCAGTTTGCTCTTAATTGAAATTTCTAAGAGGCAAGATGCTCGGTTATTGGATTTTTATGCTACCCCCTCAGGGTTTGTTGTAAGGCTATTAAGTGACTCACACAAATACTTGGTGCATCAAATGTTAATTTTCTTTTTTCTTTAGTAGATAGACAAATGACAACATATAGGAACAGTAATTGGATAGTTAATAAAGTTAGAAAGATTAACTTCAGAAGCATTTAAAAATACCACCAACCAATTTAACAAATAAGTAACAATCAAACTGTTCTAGCAAATGTTCTGACTCATTAATAAAGACAAAACAAGACTTGTTAGGGCTCAATGAGATGAGCATTCATGCTTAGCTAACAGAAATACTTGAGGTATTATTTGACATAACTTTGACATATCTTCTCTCCATAAATTATTTTCTAGATATTTATATTATTTATAATTTTGTTCACACTAATAACTAATGCTGTAATTGATGCTTTTGTTATTTTTGTGCTTTTTGTGTTTCTATAATTGGGCTATAAAAAGTACAATTACTGAGTCAAAGGCTGGAATACTTTCAAAGTTCTCAATAAAAATAATATCCTATTTGTATTGAATGCTTCTCTTTTACTAATTATTATTTTGAATCCTTTATATATAATTTATTTAATCTTTCCCCCAAACTCAAAACAGATCATATTTTAGCCCTGTAAGTAAGCCACAGAGAAAATTTTTTATGCAATTGCAGCCAAGATTTGTTTTCTAGAAGAATTTGAGCACATTAAGCCTTTGCTCATAGATGTTAAGATTAAAAGTCTTTTAATGCCTTCCCAGTGAACTATTACAATAATAGCACCATAGCAGTGAGCACAGCCAGAGCCATAATTATGGTCACTAAATATGATTTGTCCCTGAAAGGATTCAGGGGTCATGGGGTGGATGATTGGCTCCAGTGTGGCAGGCCGGATTATCCTGCATACAAAGCAGGGAAACCACCAGAGACCAGAGGTTCATGTCCAAACGACACAGGCATGAGTTGATCTGAGAGGTCCCCTGGCTGACAGTGAGAATACTAAGGCGTCACACCAGCAGTGAAGACAGGTGATGGGGACACACCTGGTGTGCGGAAATGTATCCTCCATACAGTAGTGTCCGCTTACAGTAAGACACACACTGTTGTGACAGACGGATGAGTGGATACCAGGGCAGACAAATGGCTGGCACGCTCTCTGTCCTCCAAAAACAGACCGCTGTGAGAAAAGAATTAAACATTTATGTGTTTTCTCCTTATGAAACGCTGTTTCAGGGTAAGCAGATACCTTAGAGGGAGAGGGTTTTACTGAAGGGGCAGCCGCATTTGTGTGCAGATCGCCCACTGCTTTTGTGCTGCAGTCCTAGCTGAGCGCTTGCAGCAGCAGACTTTGACCACAAAGCCTGAAACATTGAAGCTCTCCTCTCACAGAGAGTGTTTGCTGATCCTTGAACCAAGTGGACAGAATTAAATGAGCTAAAAAGGAAGTGATGCAACAGAAGGTGGACATCGAGCAGCTGGTCAGTCCAGTGGACACGAGGCTGACCAGTCCGAGTTCAGAGCTACTGGAGGCTTGACAGAAGGCTGTGTCTGAGCACGCCAAAAAACAGAGCTGAGATAATCAGGCAAATCTGATTATGGCCTAGTTATAGTAGATGATATCAAGACTCTTTAAGATCTCTCTTTGTTAATAGCTTTATGGGTAAGCAGAACTGTGCTTTGAGGCACACAGGGGACCCATACTTAGTGTGTACTATTAACACAGCCCACGACAATGGAGAGGGTAACAAAAGCAGTAGCCAAATGCAAGACTCTTAGGCCTGCAAGACTTACGCACTTCCCTACGTGTGGCAGGCTTTCAGGTAGCCTGCTTTTGGCAGCTACCGGCACCAGTCTGACCTTTGAAAATGCCTTCGTCCCTTAGCTTTGTTAGTGTGAGCGTAGTCATTCTCTCTTGCTCCACTGAATCCAGATGCCATTTACAGAGAAGCATCTGTCCAGAAGGAATCTGCATCCTCTAGTACTGGTGACTCCAGAGCCAGCCTTTCATGCCTGCTTCTGCTCCCCAGTAAACAGATGAGTGTTGTCCGTTTAATTGCTGCACTTGAACCTCCTGAACTTCAGAAGGGGCATGCCAGTTATTCCCAAGATGGCTTTGAAAGGAAAGTGTTGCACAAATGCTTACACTATTGGCTACCATAAGACACATTTGTATATTAGGAGGTATCATGAGAGCGTGTAGTACATGATTTTTGTAGTAAGATAGACCTAAGCTTGGATATTATATCTTCTAGCTGTGTTATTGTGAGCAAGTTACTATTATCCTTAACATTTAATTTCTTTGTATATACTGGAGGCAATACCCGTTTCAGTTGTTTGCCATAATAAGTAAATCAGCAAAATCGAAATCAGCAGAACATCGTTTTTGTAAGGCTGAGATGTTAGCTCAGTTGGTAACGTTTCTGCCTTGCACCTAAGTGTGATCACTAGAACCCATGTAACAAAAATGCTCCGTGTGACCTTGCACACTTGTGATCCAAGCCCCAGGAAGGTGAAGCCATGGGTGAATCTCTGGGGCTCACCAGCCTGACATACTTGGTGTATTCCGATCCAGTAACAGGTTCCCCCCAAGAGAAGTGAAAAAGTAGACAATACCTGAGGAAACCCAAGCTCCTCTGGCTTCCATGTGTGCATGTGTGTGCATGTGGTATTGTCTCCAGTACACACACACACACACACACACAGGGAGAGAGAGAGAGAGAGAGAGAGAGAGAGAGAGAGAGAGAGAGAGAGGAGAGAGAGCTGTACAGATAGATGTAAGGTATGTTCTCTTTCACTTGGAGAAGCACTTGTACACTTGTACACAACTGATGTAGGTACATTTACATGGGATCATTTTTAAGAGCTACATAACAGTGGGTAAACCCCCATGTGGTATCTCTCTGTAGGGTTTTATTGTGCGTGTATACGGGTGTGCTGACACGCATGTGTGGGAGTGCAGGCATCCACAGGCCACAGAACTCTGCTGGAGATGAGAGGCTAACTCTCAGGAGTTGGTGCTATCCTGCCACCTTGTGGAACCCTGGGATTGAGTGCAGGTTGTCAGGCCTGCCTGCATGCCCCTCTACCCACTGAGTCATCTTGCCAGCCCGCAAAGGTTTTAGACTTACAAAGTGAGTAAGCTGTGAAATAAGCTTTTTAGAGGTAAATGGGAAGCTAGCTGTTCACTGGGAGGAAAAAGTGAAGGAGCATATTTATTGAGATACAGTCTGTAAGTAAGGGTGCACCCAGGATCGCTGGAGATTAAACACAGTAGCAGCATGTGCTTTCCTTGGTGTTGTCTCCCAGCTCCACCCCAGCAGGTAAGCACTGAGCAAAGACAGCCGTTCTTAAAGTGTGTTACCCAGTGCTCTACACTGCCAGGGTCTTTGCCACACAGTGGTCTCTAACCTTCAATTAGGGTGGCAGTCCGAATTCTCTTCCCTGTGGCTTTCGTACTTTCAGCCTTACGGAATACCCATTCCATCCTCCTTCCTTGTCAGGCTCTCCTATTCCTTCCCTTATCATTCTCTACCCTCTTAACAACTAACTGTAACATAAAACCAATGTTTAATTATGCCGAGGGTATTATATGCCTTATTTCAAAACCTGGTAATTTGAGCCATTGAATCAGTAAGCATTTGCAGATCTTACTGTCGGAGACCAGGGTGGGTGCTCTAGGTGGCAGCGAGGGTGGCAGAAGCGTGCCTAAGGGTACTCGGGGCTCTGCTGAATTGAATTAGCTGTATTAATTATACAAATTATGGCAGTTGATTGCTCACCCCCAGAGATGATAAATGCCGTGGTTTATGTTCAGAAGTCAGTACTAATCTGATATTCTATAGAAACAGGAAGACCCTGCCCTATCCTAAACACAGACATATGTTTCCTGAGTTGGGAAACAGGGCATACCACACCAACTGATAGCAGTCCAGTAGACTGCTGCAGGCAAAGGGACATCACGCTGAAAATGTCGTGGTTTCAGACCCTGAATCCAGATGTATAAGGTAAACCAGAAAAGGGAAGCTAATGATAAAGGTTAAAGGATAGGGACCAGCCAAATCATGGGCCTCATAAGTTCTTATGCAGAAAGAAGTTGAAACACTTTTTAAAGATTAATATGAAATGTGCCTTTAAAAAAATGTCTTGTAGCAGTTCAGAGAATGAGAGGAATGAGAACAGTGCCAGGGATCAGAGAGCTGCAAGATCAAAAGTAGGAAGCCAGCATATGGGCCGATTCCTCTAGCCCCACGCTTGCGAGTACTCATCCACTATCTGAGATGAGCCAGGCACTGCTCAGTGTTTTCATCCCCGTGGAGCTTATATTCAATGCAAAAAGATGGAGGGGCATGAAATCAAGAAATATCAGGAGGGTTCCAAAGAAGGGCGTGAAGAGTCGAGAGAACTTACCATGTACTGCATGTGGGCGGGAGATGTTGAAAGACGATGGAGTGACTCAGAGGGTTCTGGCTGGACAGATCGGAGATAGTAGTGTGGTTTACCAGGAGATGTAAGAGGAAGGGCAAGGGGTCCAGAGAATTTCGGTCTTCTGTAGGTAATGTTAAGGCACAGTGGTACAGAGGCAAAACAGAATCTTTAGGGTAAAGCTATTATAGTACGGTGCTGGCACCAGCCCAGACACGGAGACTTATTGGAGCAGAATAGAAGACCCAGAGTCAGAACACGTACCCATAATCATCTGGTCCTCAGCAGAGGCGAACGGGGGGAAAATAGCCTCTGTGGTGAGTGGCGCTGGCTGGGAAAACTGATTATCCAGATGTTGGCTGAAACTGGATTCTCAGCCCTCACCCTGCACAAAGGTCAACCCAAACTGGACCCCAGACATTAATACAAGACCCGATTTGAAACAAGTAGAGGAAATGCTCCAACGGTACACATAAGCACAGACTTTCTGAGATGGACTCCCGCAGCTCAGGAAATAGCCAAGCTGACACAGATTGCACGAACTCAGCCGCATCTGCACGGCAACAAGGAAACGCACACTGAAAAGACATGGGGGAAGAACAGGGTCTCATCAGCTACGGCTGACAGATAGATGGTCAGTATCCAGAATGTGAGGAGAGAATGAATCCGGTCAACAGAACTACAGATGACTTTAAATGAACCAGTACAAGTAGCTAATAAATGCAAGAAAAAAAATGTCCAGCCTCTTAAGCCATCAGGGAAACACCAATCAATAGTACACCGAGATTCTAACTCACTGCAGTCAGAATGGCTGTCATCCAGGGCTCCGGCTGTCATCCAGGGCTCCGGCGAGAGGTTTTGGCAGGGATGCCAAACCTTAGATGGTTTCACTGTGTAGCCCTCACTGTCCCGGAACTCACTCTGTAGACCAGGGTGGCCTTGAACTCACATAGATCTGTCTTTCTCTGCCCCCTGAGTGCTGGGGTTAAAAGCGTGCACCACCATTGCCTGGCAAGTTTCAACATTTAAAACCCTAAATACCTCTGAGACTGAAGGCATACTTTTAGCTGTGAACAGGAGTAAAACAAAAAGAAAGTTATATACAATATAACACAAAATGACACCGAGTAAACCCATTCCAAGGGGAGAAATGGGCATAGCGAGAAAAAGACTAAACCAAAGCAAGATTGACACCCAGTAGGACAAATATTAAACCCTACATGCCCCATGTCCATCATCTCAGATCCATGGGAGCATCGTCTGAACTCCAGTGGCCCCACCCCTGTGCACGGCCTTGCTACCTGTAGCTCACATGGCTTCTTTCTTAGGTAGGCTTCAGCCATGCAAGAGTTCTTATTACTGGAGTCTCCAACATCCTGGGGTCTTTGCAACTTAAGGTTCACTCTTAGTGCTTTCTGCATAGCTTCTTAGGGGCTCTCTGACCCTACCACACATTTGTCTGGTCTTCCTCTGGAACCTTGGTATAAACATCAGTGACCCTTCTGCAGTCTGCATTTTTACAAAACTAGCTTCATGTAAACAAGGCCACGCTCTGCTGCCAGCTTAAGACATAGCCAGGCCTTGTTTTAGCATGAGTTCTGTGGCCTCTGAGTGTTTGGGCAGTTGACCTTATGGTGGGGGAATTGTGGTTGTGTAGTTGGAATTTTCTTTGGGCCACCAATCAGCTCCCAAACAAAGACACAGAGACTTAACTATTAATTATGAATGCTCAGCCTTAGCTTAGGCTTGTCCCACTAGCTCTTTAACCTAATTTAACCTATTTCTGGTCATCTGGCAGGCTCCGGACATCTCTCTTTCTCCCTTGTTCGCTCTCGAGCCTACATTCCTCCTCCTTCTTATGCTCTTTGCCTGCCAGCCCCACCTGTCTCTCTACTTCTTAGCTATTGACTATTCAGCTTTTTTGTTAGACCCATCAGGTACCTTCAGCAGGCAAGATGAACCAAATGTAACACATCTTTACTTAGTTAATGTATTTTTTTAAGGGCTGAACGCTCTGTCTGCATGTATGCCTGCAGGCCAGAAGAGGGCACTAGATCTTAATATAGATGGTTGTGAGTCCCCATGTGGTTGTGGGAATTGAACTCAGGACCTCGTGAAGAACAGCCAGTGTTTTTAACCACTGAGCCGTCTCTCCAGCCCTACTTAGTTAAACTAATACTTCACAACATAAACAAGTGCAGCACACCTTTGCCTAGTTAAATATTCTGCAGAACTTCCCGTGTGGTCCTTTTTCAATAGGATGCCCTCAAAGTTGTTCTCAGTTATTCTTCTTTCAAGTGGGTTTGTGTTTTTACACCTTGGGCTTTTGATGGAAGGGCTCTCGATCCAGGAGACTCCCCTATGTCTCAGTGCAGAGTTGCATCCCTGTAATGTATCTTTTTGTCAACTACTCCTTTCTCCAAACTTGCTTTGTCAGCAGCTCTAAAAGTTATTTACTCTTCTTTCCTGCCCTAACAGCACACCTTAAAGATCCTGCTCTGCTTTTTGGCTTGTGCTTCCCACTGTAAAACTGGCTAAAAGCAGCAAGCAATAACTAATCCACAGCTCCAGTGTTTTACTGCCTTGACATTTCCTCTGCCATGTAGATTAGCGCATTACTCTTGTATTCGGCCTCACACGGATCTTCATGGACACAATGTAGCCAGCTTCTTTTCCAGAATGTAGCACGGATAGGCTCTCATGCTGCTCTCGTCATTCCTTTTTCTACTGTGGAATCCATGAGCATGGTGTGTGCTGGTTTCCTGGCTTTCTACTGACAGAGGTTAGAGTGTTGTAAACGTCTTTAATCCACATCTCCAGACTCTTCCACATTCCTCCTACGAACCAGGTCCAAGGTCTAACCACACCGTTCAGTTTGTTACAGCAGCAGTCTGTTCTCAGTACCCTTTTTTAATGTATTGGTTGCTTCTCATCACTGACACAATAAACGACTTAATGGGGGAACATCCTTATTTTGACTCCTGGTTTCAGAGGGTTTAAGTCCATCCTAATGGGGAAGGCTTGCAACAGCTGGAGTGTAAGGTGGAGGCTGTTTCACATCGTCAGGAAGCAGAGAGCCAGGCAGGAACCTATGGTAACATTCAGAGACTCGCTTCTAGTGACCTCCTCCCACCAGCCCAACCCTATCTCTTAAAGTCTCTATGTGCTTAAAGTAGCAGCAGAAGCTGGCGGCTAAGTTCTCAGAACGTGCATATTGGGTATTTCACATTTAAACCATAACCACAATTATATCAAAAAGAGTTTCCAGAAAAGGAAAGAGCGGTATAGTACTCCTCAAGATCCCTGACAAGTTGGCAAGAGTATTAATAATTCACAGAGTTTTAGTTAAGAAAGTTGGTTGAAGCTTTGAAGAATATAACAAAGGACTGATGTGGTTGTGAAGAAAACAGGAGCTAGATTTGAGTGTGGCATCATTAAAAGATTAGACGACCGCACTGAATGTCCAGAGGTGGAACTGTGAGTCGGTGGGGAAACTCTCCTGTCGTCTGTGCTTCCTCACCTGTCCGAAACCAGATTCAGAACCCACGGTTTTTGAGGATGAGGTGTTGTATAGGTATGATGTTGGTGATCTTTTCTGTTTAACTTTGTATGGGGCTCCTTGTTAGGGTTAGGAAGGTACTCAAGCAAACCAAAATCTTGAGTGTGCCAGACAAACTCTACCCCAGGTTTGCTAGGGATGAGAGCTTACCTGGGAAGACCTAGAGTAAAGGACAGAAGTGGGCGCTCTACTAGTAACTGTCAGTTTTCCTTCAGAGTAACTGTTGTACTACAACAGAAAATAAATACAACAGAAAGAATCTTAGACTGAAAGGGGAAAGATAAAAATACAGAAAAGGAATGCTTTCTGAAATGAAAGAAGTTCTGTTTTGTTTTATGCAAAAGCATTAACAGACAAGAAACACGTGCATATATACCGAAACAGAAACAAGGGTTGGAAAAGGAGAATGATGGTCGATGAAGGAAGGACTTGGCATCCAGTGTAATCTTAAACATGGCGTTTGCTTGCATGACAGTGTCTGACAAATGAGAGAACCAGCTTTCTGTGTGCAGATACTGTTGTGTGACAAAACTCCTTTGCAGGAAACACTGCACTTAGGACAGACAAAGTCTGGGCACCACCATAGTCCAGCTTGGTTCCGCAGTTGGGTTTTATTGGGGTTGCTTACAGGAGTATGGGTGAGAATGATTCCATCACCAAGGCTCACCCCAGCGTGAGTGACAGCTCACAGAGCTGGGAAGCTGGAGCTCACTGTTCAGCCTGTCGGCAGCTCAACAAGTTAGGGGTGCCCCCTCCAGGAGTCTCTGTTGGTCCAGACCTCCCTGCGAAAGCTCAGCTGGGTTTGCTTCTCCTGGCAGCGAGTATGGCTACAGTCTTTGCAGCTTGGCTTGTCAGAGAGAGGCCCAGTGATTCTGGTGAGTTTTAGGGACTTCCTGGATCTGTTTTGAGTTGGTTGCTTCCCTGCAGGATGGCATGCCTCTGTCTCAGAGGAGACTATTACACAGCAAATACCCACCACACACTATTTACGCTTTGTGTCGTGGGTATGGCTAGGAGTTGACATAGACGGGTCCTCATTTTCCTGCATAATGAAGGTAAGAAAAATATCACATATGTACTGCGAAATAAGAAAATGCTAAGTTAAAGTTGGAGAAATTAAATATATATAAATGTTATTGATGATTTTAATAATTAGGTAGTTTTTTAAAAATGTATACTTCAAAATACTGATTTATAAAGTTGATTTTTAAAAATTCTTTTAAAGGCAGGTTTTCTGCATCCTGATATATTATAAATCACATATTTTTATTATAAAGCCAGTACTTTTTCTGGTTCTTTTATCAGTTGAGTATAAATGTCAAAATGTTATTATTGATGTCAGCAAACATAGGAAGGCTGTCGCCACCTACTAGTCTACCTATGATTGATTCTCATGTATATGAAGTTTTTAAAAACAACCCATCTATAAAAGAGGGTATCACTGGATATCTTAAAGAAAAGCTTAGAACTGCACAGCTACAGAATTTTATCTTAGGAAAGCATTCAAGTTCATGTATTCTACAAGCCAATTAGGAAAGTAATAGATGCCTTAACACGGCAATCACATAAATGTACTGAGAATAAAGCCAGCATGTTTACCCTACCTTGACAGTGGTTAAACTCTTAACCATCCACTTTATCCACATATATTTCTTCATGTTTAATCTGTTTGTAGTGGGGAGGGGAACAAAACAGATGTGCAGTACCTTGGGAGTCACAAATTGAAATGCTGATGGAGGCCAGGAAGGTGATGGCAAGTGTTATCATAAAAGAGGCCTCGGGCCACTGTCAGAACACCAGCATGGCAGTTGGTTTGGGCCACTGTCAGAACACCAACATGGCAGTGGGTTTGGGCCACTGTCAGAATACCAACACAGAGCAGTGGGTTGGGGTCACTGTCAGAACACCAACACAGGGCAGTGGGTTGGGGCCACTGTCAGAACACCAACACAGGGCAGTGGGTTGGGGTCACTGTCAGAACACCAACACAGGGCAGTGGGTTTGGGCACCTGGATGTTTTTGTTTAGAACATTCATGTAGGCAGACAGTAGAAGTTTTTCAACAAAGGCAAACTGCTTATTTTAGGAAAAACTTTTGAATGTTGAAATTAAACAGATTAGAATTTCATCCAGCCTTACTACTTGCTAGCTGAAAGATCTTGGGTGACTTCCTCCCATGGGTCCTCAGCTGCCAAGTGTAGATAATGATATTCTCCCAGCTTCATGAGGCAGATTTAATAGTATATGGCAAGTTCAGCACGGTGCATAATGATGCTCACACTATGGTCAGTGGCTGCTGAACGTGAGCGTGTGAGATGGGGTTGATGGCAGAGGGCAACTAGAGAGTTTTCAGGGTCATGGAGCTGTTTTGTCTTGGCTTAATCTTGGCTGCAGCGTTGTGTATACCTATCGGAGCATACTGATCAGTCTCTTGAAATCCATGAAGTTTTTCAAATAACTTCCGTGCTAACACAGCTGATTTCTAACAAGCGACTTACCCATTCTCTGCTCTTCAGTTGCGTTAGGGATTGGTAAAATAGTTTATAAAAGCCCTTTCCAGAGCTGTCACTCAGCTCTTAGGGTGGAAGTGGAGGTAGTGGTGGAGATTCTTCACTAGAGATTTTAAAGCCTTCCTTTTTGTTTAAACAAAAAAGAGGAAATGGTGTAGGATGTGTCGCTTTCATTGGTTGAATAAAGAAATTGCTTTGGCCTTTTGATAGGGCAGAAACTTAGGTAGGCCGGGAATACAGAACTGGATGCTGGGAAGAAGAACAGAGTCAGACAGACGCCATGAAGCTCCAGCCCGAGACGGACACAGGTTAGAATCTCTCCCGGTAAGCCACGACCTCGTGGTGCTACACAGATTATTAGAAATGGGTTAGATCACGATGTGAGAGTTAGCCAATAAGAGGCTAGAGCTAATGGCCAGTGATTTAATTAACACAATTTCTGTGTGGTCATTTTGGGTATAAGCTAGCCGGGCAGCAGGACACAGCCCGCCTCTCCTTGTACTACACTTGTATAAATAAAATAATTGTAGAATACTAGTAATTCCATGAAATAGGAATATCAAATCTTAACCTTTTTTGGTATGCAGCATCTCATTATAGCCATCTTTTGTTGTTGGTGGTGTGGTTTTGTTGTTGTTGTTTTGGGTTTTTTGTTTTGTTTGGTTTTGATGCTAGGAAATCTTTCATCAGAATATTGCACTGAATTCTTTATACATTTTCAAAGAATTCATAAGTAGGTCAAATTATGTCTGGGGAAATTGTATGCAGTAGTTTGTCTGAACACCCACATCAAAATGCTTCCAACTTGCAACAGCTAATATTGTATCTCTGCAGTTGTGGATGCTGGAGGTTCAAGATTTCCATGGTGTCAGGCTGAAGACCTGTGTGCTCTCGGGCCTCTTCCCTGTGCAGATGTCAAGGGAGAGCTCCCTGCTACTTCTTTCTCTTAAAGGGATGCACAGATTGGGGCTAAGATTGTAGGACTTCATCCATCAGAAAGCCAGGACTCAGGGTGGTTCTGAAAATCCTATGGCCACTCTGCACATATACTGTCCTATGCAACACAGGCAAGAAGAGTGTTCGCTGTCCAACCGCTCTTTCTGACAGGCTACATAAAGGGTTAGTTATAAAACTCACTGGGAGTGCAAAGATGAGTGTGTATCTGCCTTTTCTTTCTCGTATTTTTTGTGTATGTATGTATATGTACACACACACAAATAAAAGATAGTGGATGGGTCAGGCTACAGCATGTCAGAATTGAGGATTCTAAGACCAGGGTTTGAGCACTTCTCCCTGGGGTGTTCTTACACAGTTCAGCATAATTATCTATGGGGCTTTGTACAGAAAAGTCACTAGGAATCATACTATTAAGTATCTACCTAAAAATACCAATAATACAAGTATATTGTGTGCAAACATACAAATAGTTTAAATGGAAGTTTAGGCCGACTGTTCCCTCCAAGAGCCAAATGTTATTAACACTAAAAAAACAAAACAAGAAATAAATAGGGATTTTCTTGGTAGGATGGCAGCCAGCAGCTTGCAACAGGCTGCTGCCTTAGCCAGTACCTCCATGAAGCCCATTTTCACAGTCGTGACCTTAACGAGGCCGAGTGGAGGGTGTGCGAGTTCTTGCGGGCTCTGTCTGGGGAGGTGCCTAGCACTGCACTGTTTCAGCTGGACAACACATGAAACAGGGGCAGGATGAGGTCCGAGAAATGCTCGGGAAGGATGTTCGTGTCCCAGCCCCAGAGTGGCTGATCTCCCGGTCACTAAGGGAAGGATGGCTCTCCAGGAAACCACTGAAGTGTGCAAGCAGTGAGCACACATTATGCATTTCTTCCGTGAAACAGGAACATTAAGGCCAAAGGATTTCCTGTCCAAGTTCTGTATTGGCCATAACCCAGGAGGTCACCCGATGGGAAGGTGCTTGTTAATATTTAATTATTTTAGAGTACAAAGAAACTCATAATTTGATGGTTGCTTTGTGATTAAAAAAATAAAATAAAAACAACAGCCAAAACACCCCTTTTGAGTTGTTGGTCACGCTTGCCCAAGAGAGTCCTCCAACATTATAGGCTATTGCTATTGCCCTGGGTTTCCCTCAGAGGTAGAAGGTAAGTCCCTGTTGCTGAAAATGACCATTCACTTCTGACACCCTGCCCAGGCACCTCTGAGCCGGCACTGGCTCGAAAGTCTCCTCCCGGAGGACTAGCTTTTATGGGACCAAAAGGTGCCGTGCACACTTTCAAAGTAAAGAAGCAACCAACAGTCCTGCCCAGGTATGATTCCTGCCCAGGTATGATTCCCATGAACCGCAGTGCTGACCAGCATGGCACGATAACCCTGAGGCTGCAGTAGTGGCACACATATGCTCAACAAGAGGAAAACATGCCTGGTACTGGAAACCTAGCCAGCTACCCAGGGTGAGTGAAGTCATGGATCTTGGAAGAGAACCAGCAATCACCACTTTACTAAAGCAGCACAGTCCCTGACTGCTTAATAATTGTTTGCCTTTGTATCCACAGATAACTGCAGGAGGAAGGCTCACTGTGGATTTACTTGGCCACATTGGTGTGCCAGTTTGTAGGAGGAAGACCCGCTTGTACGTCCCAGCCACCCAGCTAGCTTAGCCCCAAAATAATCACACAGAAACTATTATTTAAAACACTGCTTGGTCCATTAGCTCTAGCATCTGTAGCATCTGATAACTTAGTCCTCACCCCTCATCAAGGAAAACCTTTGCAGTAGCTTTGCAACAGCTGGAGACCATTAGAGACAACCACTGCCAGTCCAAACATAGAGCTACGGCGCTCCCCCACCAAAAAGAAAAGTAAGAGCAAGCACTATAAGTTGTCAGAAATGTTTTAGTTTACAAATTTTAGACAGTGGATTAAAATACCAAGACGACTGAAATAATACCTACATGTTTTAAGTCCTTTGTACAAACCTGTCACCAGAACATTTTGTGTGCCGTATACTAAGCGTAAACACTACCAGGGTTTTTGTGTGTGGGTTGTTTTTTGTTGTTGTTGTTGTTGTTTTGCTTTTGTTTGGTTGGGTTTGTTTTGTTTTGTTATTTCATTTTCATGTTTTTCAGTGGAGACCTTAAGATAAAATAGTGAGACCCTACATGTTCCCCAGAATTAAGACCCAGCAACCATTAACTCAGACCTAGCTCCGTGTCCTGCCCATTGCCCTGGTGATGGTTTTCCTCCACCCTATTTTAACACAGATAACAGTCGTCATTTCATACACTGATTTTTAAATTTATAAAAGATCTATTTTTATTTACGTGTGTGTAGGTGTGTGCCACATATGTGTGGGTTCCCACAGCGGTTGTGTGACCCCCCTCAAGCTGTAATTACAGGAGGTTCCCACCTTGGTGCTGGGATCCAAACTTGGGGCCTTCTAAAAGAACAGTACATATGCTTAACTGATCAGCCATCTCTCAGGCCTCGTCCATCGATACGTATTTTTTATTGAAAAAATAGATTTTTTTTCTCACATAATATATCCTCATTACAGTCTCATCTCCCTCTGCTCCTCCCTACAGCCCCTCCCACCCAGAGTCACTGCCTTTCTGTCAAACAAGCTTCTAAGGGACAATAATAAATTAAGATATGTAAAATAAGTTAAAACAAAAACTAACACACTGGAATTGGGTAAAACACAAAAGGAAAAGAGCCCAAGAGAAGGCACAAGAAACAGAGACCCACTCATTCACACACTCAGGACTCCCATAAAAACACTAAACTAGAAGCCATAATATATATGCAAATGACCTGTGCAGGCCCATGCAGCCCCCATACACACCTGTGCATGCTGCCTCAGCCTGAGTTCATATGAGCTTTGCTCATGCTGATTTAGAGGGCCTGGTTCTCCTGGTGTCCTCATCCCCTCTGACTCTTACACTCTTTCTGCCTCCTCTTCCGTGGGGTTCCCTGAGTCCTGACAGAAGGGATTTGGTGGAAACATCCATTTAGAGCTGAGTGTTCCAAGGGTCTCATTCCTTACATGATGCCTGGCTGTCTGGCTGTGGGTCTCTGTATGGTTCCCATCTGCTGCAGAAGAGAGCTTCTCTGCTGGCTGAGCAAGGCACTGACCTATGAGTGTAGAATATTGTTAAGTCATTTCATAGCTAGTCCCTCTTTTTCTTTCAGCTTTCTTTTTTATTGTTTAGAATGGTATTTGGTTTTATCCTAGGCCCCTGCGCTATCTAGCTTCAGGTTCTTGGCCCCCCAAGTAGTGCCACAGATGGGTTCTATCTCATGGGGCAGGCTTCAGTCAAATCTCATATTGGTTGGTTACTCCCACACGCCTTTGTGCCACCATTGTACAAATGGTGTCAGGACATCCTTGTAAATGGAAGGGTTTTTGTCTGCGTTGGTGTTTATGTTTCTCTGTTGATAACATGCAGAGTACCGAAGACACTAGAACATAGGGCGGAGGCTGTGTGTAGACACAGCTCTACTTCATAGTCAGTGAGTTGTGTAGGCAGACAATGGAGCCTTGCCAACAGTTTGTGGAGAGCAACGTGTTGACTTGGGAACAGCCTGGGTTGTTTGGTGATTCCCGTGGGACCCCTTTGGCCAACAACTACTGGAACTGGTGTATCTACCTGCTTCTGCCTCGTGGGAGCTCTGTAGTATAATTGGAGATCAGGGGCAAGATCTCCATCAGCTCTTTACTTATTCAGGATTGTTTTAGCTCTCCTGGGTGTGTGTGTTTTTCCATATGAAGCTGAGATCCTTTTAAGATTTGTCAAGAATTTTGATAAGGATTGCATTAAATCTGTGGATGGTCATTTTTACTCTATTAATCCTATCAGTCCATGAACATGGGAGGTTTTTCAGTCTTTGGACATCGTCTTCAATTTCTTACCTCAGTGCCTTCAAGTTTTTATCATACAAGTCTTTCGCTTGTATGTATGGTTAGAATTACTCCTAGATATTTTATATTATTTGAGGCTATTATGTGTTGTTTTCCCGATTCTTTCCCTCTCTCTGTCATCTATATATAGGAGTGCTGTTGATTTTCGTGAGTCAATTTTATATCCAGCTACTTTGCCGAAAGTGTTTATCTGCTGTAGGAGTTTCCCAGTGGAATTTTTAAGGTCTCTTGTGTATAGTATCATATCATCTGCAAATAAAGACATTTGGACTCCTTTCCAGTTTGTATCTCATGGTCTCTTCCAGTTGTGTTATTGTTACAGCTAAGACTTCGGATGCTGTGTTGACTAGGTATGGAGAGACTGGACAACCTTGTCTTTCTATGATTTTAGCAGAATTGCTTTGAATTTTTCTCCATTTAAGTTGATGTTAACTAAAGGCTTGTAAGTTGTCTTTATCATATTTAGGTATGTCCATTACATCCCTAATCTCTCTAGGAGATTAAAAGTATCAAGAAGGGGTGTTGGATTTTGTCCAAAGGCCTTTTCTGCATCTAATGAGCTGATCTTGTGGTTTTTGACTTTCAGTTTGTTTGTATGGTGGATTACATTTATCAATTTATGTATGTTGAACCATCCCTGCATCTCTGGGAAGAAGCCCACTTGATCATGGTAGATGATCTTTTTGATGTTTTCTTGGATTCAGCTTGTATTTTTTTTTTTGAGAATTTTGCATCGATATTCATAAGGTAAATTGGTCTGTAATTGTATTTGTTTGATCTTTATGAGTTTTGGGTGTTAGGGCAACTGTGGCCTTGTAATATGGGTTGGGCACTATTCCTTCTATTTTGTAGACTAATTTGAGGAGTGTTAGCATTAACTTTTCTTTAAAGTCTGGTTGAATTCTGCACTGGAACCATCTGACTCTGGACTTTCTTTGATTGGGAGACTTTTAATGACTGTTTCTATTTCACTAGGAGTTATAGTTCTGTTTTAGTTGCTTATCTGTGGCACCTATGGAGAAGATTATCCATTTCTTTTTGATTTTCCAATTTGGTAGAGTACAGGTTTTTAAAGTATGTCCTTATAATTCTCTGGATTTTCCTCAGTGTCTGTTATGTCTCCTTCTTCATTTCTGGTATTAATAGTTTGACTCTTTTCTCACCACCTTTTAGTTAATTTAAATAAAAGTTTGCCTATCTTATTTTTTTTTTCTAAAAGAACCAACACTTCATTTTATTGAAACTTTGTATTTTGTTTATTCATTTCTACTTTATTGATTTTAGCCCTGAGTTTGATCGTTTCTTGCCATCTACTCCTTCTGGATGTGATTTCTTCTTTCTGTTCTAAAGCTTTCAGGTATGCTGATATTTTACTACTATGAGATCTTGCCAATGTTTTTATGTAGATACGTATTACTATGATCTTGCCTCTTAGAACTGACTTCATTGTGTCCCGTGAGTTTGTTTTGTTTGCTTTTTTGAGACAGGCTTTCTCTGTGTAGCTCTGGCTGTCCTGGAACTCACTCTGTAGACGAGGCTGGCCTCGAACTTACAGAGATCCGTGTGCCTCTGCCTCATGAGTGTTGGGGTTAAAGGCGTGCGCCACCACTGCCCGGCTTGTCCCATAAGTTTGAATTGTTGTGTATTCATTTTCATTTGATCTTAGTTTCCATCTTGACTCATGTTTCATCCAGTAGTAAGTGGTTCAGTTTCAATAAGTTTGTAAGCTTTCTGTTGCTTCTGTTGCTGTTGCTGTCCAGCTTTGCTCCTCGGTCAGACAGAATTCAAGGATGAAAACAGAGATGGCACTTTTCGTTTCCCGGCCACCCAGACCCAAATAACCACAGAGAAACTGTATTAAATACAACACTGTTAGACCAAAGGCTCAAGTGTATTTCTAGCTAGCTCTTACATCTTAACCCAATTCTATTATTTCATATTTTACCCCGAGGTAAAATATGAAGATATTCCATATTTATGGTTAACTCATGTCTTGCTTCTTGGAGCTACATGGTGTCTGCCTGACTCTGCTTCTTTCTCCCCCGCATTCAGTTTAGTTTTCCTGCCTAGCTCTATTCTGCCCTGCCATAGGCCAAAGCAGCTTCTTTATTAACCAGTGGTAATAAAATATATTCATAGCATACAGAGGGGAATCCCACGTCACAAGGAGTTATTTCAGTTTTCTTGTATTTGTTGAGACTTGCTTTGTGTCCAAGTATGTGGTCAATTTTGGATGAAGTTCCACGAGCTACTAATATGAAGGCATGTTCTTTTGGGTTTGAGTTAAATGTTCTGTGAGTATCTTTTAGATCTGTTTGGTTTATAATGTGGGTTAACTCCATCATTTCACTCAAGGTTTTATCCAGATGACCTGTGCATTTCTGAGAGTGGGATGTTGAAGTTCCCGCTATTAGTGTGTGAGGGTCTGTGATTTAAGCTGTTGTTGTATTTTCTTTTATTCTAGCCCCACATTGGAACGCCAGAATGTAGTTGGTTGTTTTTTGCTCTTTTGGCTTTGGGGGGCCTTCCACCCAACTCCCAAATAAATCATATAGAGTCTTACTGTTTCTTATGAACTCCTGACCTTAGCTTGGCTTGTTTCTAGCCAGCTTTATCTTAACTTAAATTATCTCATTTATCTTTTGCCTCTGGACTTTTACCTTTCTGTATTTCTGTATATCTTACTTTGACTCTTGTTCCATGACTGGCCCCTGATGTCCTCTCTCCTTATTCTCTCTTGCTCCTGCTTCCCAGATTTCTCCCATTTATCCTCTCTGCCTGCCAGCCCAGCCTCTCCTTTCTTCTGCCTCCCTATTGGCCTCCGGCTCTTTATTAGACCGTCAGGTGTTTTAGACAGGCAAAGAATCACACTTCGCAGAGTTAAACAAATGCAATGCAAACAAAAGCAGCACAGCCTTACGTCATTAAACAAATGGTCCACAGCATAAACAAATGTAACACACCTTAAAATAATATTCCACAGCAAGCTGTAGTCCTGTTTCTCTCACAGACTTGAGTTGTAGGGATAAGTCCCACCCCTTAGGGGGCGTGTTCGCCTCAGGCTAAAGTTCTATAAAATTGGTGAGCGTGCTCCCAGCGCTCTCTTCTGCTTTCCTGGTCTCCGCGGGAACAGTGGTTCTGTAAGTCTATTCCTCCATTAAAGCTGCCTATATTTTGACAATCTGTTTGCATTCGCTTACGCCGTTACATTGAGTGCCCTTGTGTTTGGTACACAGATGTTAAGAATTTCAGTGCCCTCTTGCTGGATTTTCCCTTTGATGAGTCTATACTGTCCTTCACTATCTCTTCTGATTAATTTTGGTTTAAAGCCTATTTTGTCAGATACTAAAATGGCTACACCAGCTTGCTTCTTGCATCCATTTGCTTGGAATATTCTTTTTTATCCTCTCACCCTGAGGTTATGTCTGTCCTGATTTTAATATTTTAAAATGTTCCTCTAAAGGACAAAGTGCTTTCATTTTTAATGACTGTAAATGCTATATTAATTTATTATTAGTTTTAAATAAAGCCCCTCGGCTTTATTAAAGAATTCAGCTAGGTTCAAATTTACACTTGTTTAAGCTTTTGTTTTGTTTTGTTTTCTGTTTGTAAGTTCATTCACAGCCTTTTGAAAGTTGTTTTTTGTAAGCAACCAAATATATTTTAAAGAAACTAATCTTTCAATTTCCACTCTGGAGTTTGCCAAGTGTATGTCAGTAATGCAATTGAAGATGCTTCCTGTCCTCTGCCTTTCCAGTTGGAATTGGATTTAGAACCAAGTCTACACATGGCCACAGGAGCTGTTTCGAATCTAAGGTTGAATTAATTACAATTAAATCAAATTAACTTATTTGTTACAGGACAGTGCCCTCATTTCAGATGACCAATATCCTCCACATGTACCAAATGGCTGCCGAGTGAGGTGGTGTGTCTGTGCTGTGTGTTCATCTACTGGGAGGCGGGCAGTGTCCCCATGCCTCCTTTCTTTCTGACTTTCATGGCTAATGCCCAAGTTCGTTATGTCATTGGGGCACAGAACGCTGACCATGTTCTAAAGTCACTTTCCACTGGCATGATCCCCGAACACTTGGCTGCTGCCTTATCTTACTTAGGCCATGTCATCTCTCAGAAGTGCTGGGAAGTGAAGACACAGCAGAGCTTGTGTGCGGGTTAAAGGGACAGGAAGTTACAGTTAAAAATGAGCCCCAGGTACATGCATCCTTAGGTAGGGGTAAGGATCGGATTGATTCGAAAGGAAGGAAGACGCTGCAGCTATAGCTTGCCCTTCGCCAGCCATCTGCTTGTTCCTTTTCTCTTCTTAATAATGCCCTTGGTGTGTTTAGAAAATTAACACGCCACCCTCAGCCTGGGACCTTCTTTCCATTCATTTTCTTGTGAGAAACTTGTCATGGAACTTCAACAGCTGTCAGCAGAAAGACAGGACTGGCATTCTGTCTTCCTGTGGGTGTGACGTCTGGAACCGCTGCAGCTGCTTTGTTAGGCTGAGGATGACAGCAGCCAGCAGGATTGGCGCCAGGAAGCTGGATCTCCAAACCAAATCTTGTCTGGAGTCCAGCCTGCCTCTCCTTTTTCTGAATTAACTTTACTAAGGTAAAATTTGCATGCAGTAACATGTGCTCTTTTTGACGACACATTTTGGTGAGTTTTGCTGACATAAGTGCACACGTGACACTTCCGAAAATACAGGAACCACATGATCATCTCAGACTGTTCTTTCCTTGCTTCCACAGGTCAGGTACCCTCGCTACCAATTGTAGAAACTACTGATCTTTCCTGTCTCTCTGTGAGGTGTTTCTGTAACTGGATTTAGTGGCTAAAGTCCCACCTCCGGCAGCTCCAACAGGCAAGGCTGGGCCACGCATGCCCATACCCCAACTAAAGAGAAGAGGAATGGCAAAAAAAAAAAAAAAAAAAAAAAAGGCAGGAAATGCAGTTGATGCACCGAGAAGAGACACGAAGGGTCCAGGACCTCCGTACATCTTTGGGGTGCTGACATGAGTTTTGGTTTTAAGTGAAGGAAGGATTAGGACAAGGACAAGAAGGCTCAGAGCACATCTGGATGAGACATAGTTAGCTGTCTACCCAGGATGGGGTCTGGAGGCCTCAGCACTGTGGATGTACACGGTAGTCTAAGGAAGAAGGGGAGCAGTCTGGTTGTGTGAGGTGGCTGCTGGGGTGCTGGGATCCAGAGTGACAACAGGCCCTGTGCCTTCAGCCTGGAAGGAGGGTGACAGGCTGGCAGATGTCCTGCAGTAATTCCCGGGCTCGTGCAGACTTGAAGCAGACAGACACACAGCGAAGGCGGGGCTTTAGGGCATAAAGGAGGACTTGGTGCTGGCTGCTGTTTCATAAAGAATTTCTAAGTGCTTGCTCCTTCTAGACATTTCCTGGCTTTTTTAGATTTGTTTGCTTGTTTAATGTTTTCATTTTCCTTCCATAGGTGTGTGTTTTAGTGCGTATTCATCGTGAAAAGAAACTGTCCTAAAAGGTTGTGCAATTTTGTGCTCTCACTAGCAATTTTTAAAAATATTATTTTATTATAATTTTATTAAGTAATGAATTTATCTATTTGGGTTGTGTGCGTGTATGTGCGTATGCACATGCATTCTGTGAGCCACCTGTAGAGTTCAGAAGACAACTTGCAGGAGGCAGTTTTCTCTTTCTACCGTGTGGGGGTCCAGGGATAAAACTCAGGTCGTCGGGGCTGGTGGAGAGCTTGCTTACCTAACACTGAGCCATTGGGGAGGTTTCAGAGAAGTTCCTGGAGAGGGATAGGAGTGTTAACCATGAGTAAAGCACTCGGTCAGCCCCACTGCGCTGTGCATGTTCTAATGGCTGGTGATACCCGGGCGATCGTCTGCAATACTCCGCCTGAGAGCTTTTCCACACCTGAAAGAACTTTAATTGGGTGAACTAGAAGTGTAACTTCTACCTTGTAGCAAGGCTTGATCTGTCCTCTTGGGAAGACTCATGGTACACACATGCAGGTTAGTCTAGGACCTAATGGACCTAGGACCCTGATGGCCTTTATACACATTTGGGGAGGTGGGTAATTGTTTTTACATGTACTTAATATTACTGCTACCTCTCAATCCCAGTTTGTTCCCTTGGCCTAACAAGATTTCCCCGTCCTTCCGGGATGTTCCTGGTCCAGGAGCTCTCCGGGCAGAAAGCCTGTGCAGTAACAGAACCCACCTTGTTGTCCCTTTGGTCCCGGCAGTTGCCGTCTTACATCACAGACTGCCATCTAGACCTGAGTTTTAGTCACCATTACCCCAGCTTTCAGTGGGGACTTGGTGGATTATTCCAGTTCTTGTCATGACCTGTAGGGGGAGGCTTATGTGTGAGTTTCTTATTTTCGCTTATTTTCTGTGTGTGTGTGTGTGTGTGTGTGTGTGTGTGTGTGTGTGTGTATGCTCATTTCAAGTCCCAACCCTTCACTGGTTTTCCCCATAGCTATTTTTCTTTTTATAGTCCAGAATTTTCCAAATAGATGTGCAGTTACATAATCTACAGATACAGGTTGGCGTTTCTTTTGCAGTTCTCAGTGTCTGTGAATTACCAGTTGAATTGCCTGGTATGGGAACTAGAGTGTGCACCCCATCCCCGAGTCTTACTTTTGGCAGAAAGTCCCTAACATTTCCCTCTATGAGTAGGACACTTGCATTCCTTGCTTTTATTTCATGTATTTTTGAGTAGTTTTCTCAAGAGACTGCCAGCCCCTTTGGGGCCAGTACTTGGCCTAACTCTTATTCCTATGTCACGGGTTCTTTATTTGAGCCAGCTAGAGAAAGACTGCATATCCCTATTTATGTCTTGTTCTGTGCGTGGAAAAATAGCAGAACCCAGCTTTATACCATTGCTGCCCACGACTCCCCTCCCAAGAGTAGGACCTAGTGGAGGTCTGTAAATGCCCCGCAGCAAGCACAAAGGGGCCTGCATGTTCAGCAGTGTACTAACGTCATAGAAGCCCACTGCAGACTGGCCTAACCCGGTGCAGGGAATCAAAGTCACCTCCACCAGGTGTCAAGTACAGCAGGACCTCTGATACGGTTCTAGAGCAAACTCATTACTGCAATTGAAAGGCAGAATGAGGATGTAAATCAGATGAGATTTTACAGGTAGAACCAGTCTGGAGAGCTTGATGAGCCTAACTAGGATTTTAAACTTTTTCTTTAAATATAGTAAAAGACAAACCATATTGGTTTGCTTGTTTTGTTTTTGCAAATGTGTGTGTGTGTGCATGTGTGTGTGTGGTTAAGTCTCATAACTGCTCTCTACATGGTGGGAAAGAAATTGTAGGACGCCAAGCATGTACTATTATGAGCTGTCATTCATTAAGGCTGCGTGTCCATCTGGACTGGGGTCGCTGTCTCCAATGGGTTTTAACTCCAAGAGTTAAGCACTGTTTCTTTCATAAACAGGAAGTGCGTCCATGTCTGGGCCCTTTGTTTTTAAGTGAGAAATACACCGTGGGAGTTGATGTAGAGCCTGAGTTCGTCTCTAAAGTAAGCAATATAGATGTCTTAGTGACTAATGACTGTGTCCAGGGTTCTACGCAGTTTCTGCTCTGAAGAGAAAGCTACTAAAATGTAAGAAGCTCTGGTTTCTTCATACGTAAAATGACTGTTCAATGTTAAGGGCTCACTTAACGGATGCTTGCAAGGCATTTAGGAGTTAGCTGGCACATAGCTGCCAACCCTTCGGTGTGGTTTTTATTCAAGAGCTTTAGCTACTGAATGAAGAGAGAACAGAAAGAAACCACCAGATGGAGAGACCATAAATATAAGCATTATTTATAATACCACCACTTTATACAAGTGAACAAGCCAGGCTTTCAAGAAGTCGTCCGATTAATGTCAGTGTCTAAATGCCACAGAGCTGGGGTCGGATCCCAGCAGTCAGTACTGGAATTTATGGCATCACCACACATACCTGAGCGTCACACGACTTCCCTCCTGGTTGTCACAACTCCAGAAGCGTACAAAGTGTTTAGTTAGGACCATTAATCCTGTCTAGTTTGTGAGATGGGAACCATTAACCCTTCTTATTATTTAGTGAAATGAAGACCATCAGCCCCTTGTAGTATTGAATTAGTGATACTAGAAACAAAATACGTCAGAAGACTTAGGTACCAGTGAAATTTACATTCAAAACCTTTTAGGTGTTACCCGCTCCATTGGCTGGCATTTTAACTAGCCGGTTGCTGGTGTGTGGTTAGAGAAGTGATATTTATTACACTGTTTCCTGTTTCCAATATTTGCTACCAGTAAGGCTAGCATTCCGTGAGACTCTGTAGAGACTGAGTCCTGCTGCCACAGTGAAGAAGGTAGCGTGTGTGTGCGCGTGTGTGTGTGCGCGCGCGTGTGTGCGCTCACATCTATGGTGTTCATTTCCTGACGTGGGAGGACCCAGAACTGTTTCCTTTGGGTTGTCACTGATAACATGGAAGTTTAAGTGATGCATTTGTTAAAATATTTTTGATAGCAGGACACCTAAATTAAGTTATCCGGTTCAGCTGATGTGAGTCAGAAACATCTGAGGTAACAACAAAATGTTCAGTGTGAACAGAGATTACCATTTTTTTTTTTTGACTTCTGGGAAGGACTGTGTCCACACAGGAATGAGTATATAGGAAAGAAGCAGGACCAGTTTTTCTATTTGAGGGTGTTAGCGGTTTCTGATAGCACGATGCTTCTCTGAAATCTGACATTTTCAGCATTGAGCAATGCCACGTATTGTTCACCTAGAACGAAAGGCGATAACATTTGCTCACTTGTCTTTCGGTATTTTACATAGCATGAATAACATTTTTAAAGAAATCTGTGTCTATATATGGCAAATTCAGTCCTTGTTTAAATGTGCAGAGCATGCCTGTCTAGCCCCTGTTCCTGGAGTTTACAGTTTTACACACTGTAGACCTGTCAGAGTCTGTGTAGACGTGCACATGTATGCAGGTAACACACTAGCCTGCACACCAGGTGATGGAGCTGGTGTTAGATGTTTGGCCACCTCATCTGAAATCCAATGTGCCACTTTTCTTCCTTCAGCCTGTTCATGTTTACTGCTCTGGAAAAAGACTTCATGTAACGTAGGTCTAGCACTAAAATCCACAGTTTTCTATTCTCCTTCAAGGATATCAGAAGCACAGCTGTAATTTGTACATGTACCCAAGCCCACACCATGGTGCTGCTCCAATTACACAGCTTTCACCTGGGTTCCTCTGCTTGGAGTGCGAAGGTCTGAGCAGTGGATACTGCCCTTTGACAAACTGTGGTTGCTTAGCAAATGTGTTTCTTCTTCCTTTAAAATGAGTAAGTTGTGTGTGGTGAAGAAGTGGACAGGATCTTTCCAATGGTTCTAGCTTTCCACGTGTATGATTTGCTTTGCTGGGCAAAAACAAATGGTGCTCATGTGGTATGAAACACAGTGATTAAAATAAGCATAGCCAGGTTTGCTCGTGTATTTAATGTCTCACGTCCCTGCTTTCTCCCATTCTGTTGCGTTGTTTCTAACCAAGGGGCCGAAGCAGTTCCTCTCATTTGAGAACACAGCTGTGGGGACTGAGCTGGTTATGCTGGGGTTGTTTCACTCTGCAGTAGGAGTTCTGTGCTCTGCCCAGTTGGGAAAAAATGAGTAACTGTTCAATGTTATGTGTCATGACATGGTTTCATCTTAGGAATCATGACATCTCTTATGTAGTCATCTGTCAATGTTTTGAGCATCTGCTCTTCTGATCTAGGATATGTTAAAAAAAAATGGTTCCCAGGGTTGCCAAATAAACAGACTCTCTTCTTACACCTCTTAATGAGGTAGAGATGGATGCTGGGTGATGATCCCTAATCCTGGAAGTGTAGTGTATGAGGTGGGATGTTGGACGATGATCCCTAATCCTGGAGTGTTGTGTATGAAGTAGGATGTTGGGCGATGATCCCTAATCTTGGAAGTGTAGCACTCAGAAAAGGAAGGTTGTTGGTTACAGTCTTGCAGTTTTGTTTTCTCCATGTTCAGTCTGAAATAATTCTGCTTCCACATCCTACATTTTACTCAACTGGCTTCAAAAAAGAGCTGGGCATGGCTTAGTGGTAGAGTGTTTTCCCTGCAAGCGCAGGATCCAGGATTTGTCTCCAGGCAAACAACAGTGTTGGGGAGGATGATATTTGATGGAAAATGATTTATAATAAAGTGAAAATGTCTCCTACAACATGAATACCTGAAGGGACTCCATTTGCTCTAATCTGAGGGAGCGGACACCTTAGTAGGTGGCAGTGGCACTTGGCAAATTCCTTCGGCTTCTGTGGAAGGAAGTGTAGAAATCAGTGGCTTCCAGAGTGAGAAATATAACTATTAAAACCACGAGGGAAAGGTTGAAAGATATACAAGACAACAGAAGACCTTTGATAAACTAGAGCACTGGGGCATCACGGGACAGGCTCTGAACAGTGTGTCTTAACTCCATTACTTCTTCAGTCAGCTCGGTTCCTGCTGATCTGTAGCTGATGGCTCCTGCTGGTGCACTTGGCTCTCTGGGGTTGAGAGATCTCTGCATTGCACTGTATTGTAATTTCCAAAATGTCGTGTCTTACTCTTTCTTGTACAATGTTATAAAAATTGAGTTTCTGATAATTGAAAGTCATTCTGAATAGTTTTCTCTTAAGAATGTGAATTTTTTCTGAGTTTTACCTTGGAAATTAGTTTATTTATTATGTTTAATTTTAGGAAATGGGACTCTTGCAGAACTTTCTGAAAATGTGCATATTTCAGGAGTGTCAACTGGTAAGTCATCTTTTGTAATGTTTAAATTTCATGCATGACTTATATGGTAAATATTGAAAGCCACCTGGTATCTTATGAAGTGATACTTGGCTATAAAAATTATTGCTGCTTTCACAGCATGTAATAAGGAAGGAAGGAACTGGAACATGGAGGAATTCTCATAAGATAAAGTGATATTGCATGCCTGAGGGTTGGTTATACTTTTCCAAACAGACTGTGTAATTATTTTCATGTGAAAGTTAAACCAAGAGAAAAGTCAGCTCAAGTAGAATTAGATATTTTCTCTCCATGCAAACTTGTGTAAAATGAAATTAATTTTGAATGTTATCCTTAGAATTTACAGCCTTAACAATGAAGTGTCTGGTTAGATGTTTTAGGTGAGATAGAGCGATACTCCACAAGAACCTGCTTACTTGCATGCACAGTTGTTAGCATTCTTGGCTCTGTGGAAGCAGAAGTCAGTGAGAGGACCACGGGCCACGGCGGCACAGCTGTCAATTGTGGATGACTTCCAGTGTGTTACCACATTTGCCCCATTAACTATAGTTACCACATATCAAAAACTATCTGTTCATGTATGGAAATAGCTTACTATTAATAATTACTAATAACCCTTCATTTCCCTCTATTATTGATAAGATTTGGGTAGTTAAAAGTCACACCACAATATCAGTCTACTGAGTTTCTATTACAAATTTTACAGTTCTTGTGTTTTTTTTTTCTTCTTCCATAAAGCAGAATTGGAAGTTTGTTGTTGGTTTTGTATCTCTGACTTTGTATTCAGGACGTTAGTGCTCTTACCATGCGCTCTGCTCAGTCTGTGTCCTCACTAAACACTCAAACACACCAGGTCTCCAGAAATCAAAGTTGTCTTCTTCGTTCTTCCACATTTTTTTCACTTTTTCACAGGCATTTAATTGCGTATCGATTTTATACCTCAAAAACAAGGTTTTTAAATTTTATCTCATCTATGACTGTATGAGTTTGGCACCCGTGAGGATGTCAGAGAACACCTGTGGGAGTCAGGGCCCTTCCACAGTGGGCTGCTGGTGGAAAGCAGGCAGGGCCTTGAGCGTGGCAGGCAAGTGTTCTTCCTACCCCTCAGCCTCACCTCTAACTCTGTTATTATTGCTGTTGTCGGGTGGGCAGATGGTCACTAAAGACAGGGGCTCTGTCGCCCACACTTTCTTCCAAGTAGCTGTGGCTAGCTGACTAATCCTCCTGCCTCCACCTTTCAAAGCTGAGATTATGAGATTACTGGTCTGTGCCACACACCCCCTTTTTGTTGTTTTTGAGACGGGGTGTTACTGTGTAGCCCAGGTTGTCCTAACTCTCCAGTCCCCCTTTGAGACGGGGTGTTACTGTGTAGCCCAGGTTGTCCTACATTCTTATCCTCCTGCCCTGCGAGGCTAGTATGGAATCACTGGTTCACAGCACCGTGCCCAGTAAGAGTTGCTGTGTTTGGTCACTACCAGTGTTTACTGTATTAGAAATTAAAGCTGAGAAGTTACCTTAAAACTTACATGTTTGATCTACAATAACAAGAATGAGTTCATTGCAACCTTGTGACTATAGCAGAGTTTAATTAAAGCAGACTTTTCAGGACAAGAGTGTCAACAGTATTGTTGTTTTATAATATTGTAAAGCCTTTATTGATGGATTTAAAGCAGCTAGGTTCTCTCCATCTGTTTCTGCATTCAGTCTCTTCAAACATAAGGTTTTATTTGATACGTGAAAATAATCTAATTGATATGTAACTAAAAACGTAAAGGAGTATTTTAACAACCTTTTTCAGACAACTGTTACAAAAATCCAACAGATGATAGCTTCTCAAGGTTAGCCACAGTTGGAATCTGAATTCATGTGTGAGCTTTCTGTGCTCTGTGACACCGCAATCTGGTCGGCTTTGGCCTCTGAGTACATTTTCATTACCATATATGATTCTATAGAATGTCAGTCACTTAGAATGTTTGCTGAGTTGTAAGGATTAATATGGAATGTGAAAAGCCACAGAAATTTGGACATATTTAATATCAAATTGTAAGTTTATTATCAATGCATCAGGACTGAATTATACTTCTTACTTTTGTCTCTTTGCTTGAGATCAGGGCTGCTGGACTCTTGTTTAGCATTGCCTTTGCTCTTAGTAAATTCCTGTTGGAGAAACATCAGCAGAAAGTCATGCTTTAAAAGGAGTCAGCTGTGTTCTCTCTGTAAGCCTTTCCCCACTTAGGAATTGCAGACACGTGTAGACAAACTTATGGTTTGCCAGGGCTGCCATAGCACAGCACCCAGACTAAACAACGTAATGTGTGTTCTCCTGAGCCTGCAGTCTGAAAGCCCACAATCAAGATGTGGCAAGAATAGTTTCTTCTGCATTCTCTCTGTGGCTTTTAGATGCCATCTTCCTACATCCTGCCCCGGAATCTGTCCTAATGTCTTCTGAAGTTACATCATAAATCCCACCCGTGTGACCTCATTTTAACTTAATTACCTCACCAAAGAGTCTCCATGTAATTACAATGGCTCTCTGAAGTACTAGCATTGGGATCTTAAAAAATGAATTTTGAGGACAATACAATTCATTCCATAACAATGTATATTTTAATTATGTGGATTTATACATCAATAAAATACTCCATTTCAGAAGACAGCAAAACCTTATTAATATGGAATATTTTTTCTGAAGGTTAGTCTCATAAAAATTATTTTTCTATAAAGAACAGCATGTAAGACCCATCCCTAGTATACATTAAAGAGGATAAATGGGTGTTTTTTTTTTCAAAGGCTTTGCCCAGTGAGGGAAACTGTGTGTGCACTGTTACACCTTGTGTGAAGTGTTTCCGGTTTGGAATATTTAGGGACTGGGATGCTCATCATGTGGTCTATTAATTAGACATCTCAAACATCTGAAATTCAGAATGCTCCAAATCTATAATGGCAACAACAAAACCTTTCAGATTTCAGAGCATTTTTGGATTTATATTTGGAGATGAGCAAAACACATGCTGAAAAGGTTTCGGAAATCCTGGCGTCCCTGCAGTGCTGGTCCCAGGCTGAGATGTCTCCCCCCTGAGCAGACTCTAAGGCGAGCATGTTTTCCCTTGAAGAATCAAAGCTCTGGAGTCTGTGGTGCTGCCCGCTCTGCCCTCGGCCTTCACCTTAAGTTTTTCTACTCTGTTTAGTTCTGCAGCCCCTGTTCCAGCTGTCCGCACTGTAAATCGACTGAAGGTTTTAAGTTAGGTTCTACTTTATCCAGTTAGTACGCTTGGAAAATGATTTAAAAAAAAATAATATTTTCCCACAGGAAAAGTCAGGACCATCTCAGGCAAATAAGGGTGCATTGCACCCTGTATGCGGTGACTTCGTTTTATTCTACAGTAAAGCACTGATATGGACCTTGTGCCCCGTAATAGTGGGAGTAAATGCCTTAGTTACTTCTCTACTGACAAAAGGGGATTACAGGAAGCCAGGGCAGCAGCCAGCCGGAGCTTGAGGCAGCCTGGCCAAGGGTGAAAGGGTACTCAGCCAGCCTCCACTCCTTTTACACTCTAGGTCCCCTGCCCAGAGAATGGCCCCTCCCACAGTTCAGGTGACTCTTCTCACTTGAGTTAAGCTAGATCATGCCCTACAGGCATGTCCAGCCGCCTAGCTCCAGGTGATAGGTTTTGTCAGGTTACAGTTAACAGGGACCCTCAGAGTAGGGAATGGGTCTCCAGGAACCTACCTAATGGGAGAAGTGAGCATGTGCAAAGGGCACCTGTGGTGTGTCCTACGGTGAGAGACCCTGTGGTGAGTCATCAGCTTATTAGCCAGATTTACCGAAGGCCCTGAGATGGCTCTGGTGGAGAGGGAGTGACTTGGCCGAGAGAGGGGCAGGGCATCAGTCTATTCTGGAGAGAGAGGTGTCTATGTGTGGCTGGTGGTACGTCTTGGTCCCCACGCTTGCAGCATTTGTTTCTAACAGATTATTCCTTTCCGTCATTTTCTTCCTCTGAAAACTTGCAAGAAATATAAATTTGTCCTTTGCTCATTTTATGGCTACAAGTTGATATAAAAGATATTAAATTATAAAGTTTAGTGACTGAATATGATAAAAAGTATTATATATCATATTTTAATATTTTTCCTTTTAATTTAGAACTATTTATCTTTTTCCTTTTTCTTTTTTTGAAGTTTAATGAAAGTGCAATTAATGAATAAATAGGAGTTTTGAAAAACACCCTAATTTAGAAGCAATAAAAAGTAAAAAAAGAATAATCAAATATTAGTTGTTTGATTCAGGTCAATATTATAAGTTAGAGTAAAATTTAGTTTAAATAAAATAACATTGTTAAAAATCAAATACACTTGTTTACTGTGTTCAAAGGACTTGTTATAATCAACCTGACCTAAAACATGGCCCCTTCTATGAAATAAAGACGCCATATTTTGACTATTTTTTTAAATAAAGAAAATCACGTATGGGTTGAATGGATGACTCGGGTTAAGAACACTGACTGCTCTTCCAGAGGTTCTGAGTTCCACTCCCACAAGCACGCGGTGACTCGGTGCCCTCTTCTGGCCTGCACCTACACTTGAATTATAGCTGATCTTAGTTTAAAGTTTATAGACTACTTGTTATTTTTCTTTGTGTTTATGTCCATTATGAATGCACAAAGTTCCCACCACGCAGGGCTTGCAGTTAATTTCTGGAGCACATCACCGGCTTTGTCCAGTGATTTCCCCCAGCGTAGATCGTGCTGCAAAAGATGTGTCTATTATTCGGTAATGCATTTTGATATGAGCCTTATGCTTTTATTTCTAAGACTGTACTCACGGTCTGGAAGTCCGGTAGAATCGCTGCATCAAAAGGGGTCGCAGCAGCCGGCGCAGCTGTGCAGCATATGTGAGCATTTACATTAGGTGTGATCATCATTCTTGCTTAATATTTTTCCTTGTGCTATTTTTATCAAGTCCTAACCTTTTACTTCCCCTACTCTGTTTCTTAAAGAAGAAATTAATTGTTCCTCCTTTTGCTTCCTAGCCTAGAGATGTGCTGTTGTAAACAAAAGGAGTAAGGTTGACTTCTTTTTATAATTTATGCTCTTTTTTACATTCCGATTGTTAATTAGAAAAGATTTTGGAGCTTAATCCTTTTACAGCTGAAAGGGTTTTTGTTTTGGTTTTTTTTTTTTTCATTTAATTTTAATGTTAGGACTGGCATGTCATATTCGATTCAACAGTGAGACAGCTCGGTGTACCTTTTAATATCAATAGTCAAATGTTCTAAATGAGGTTAGTTTATCTGGAATCTATTCTGCATTTGATATGAAATCTTTTATCAAGCAGAACGAGCATATGATAGCTTACAAAAGAATACTGCTTCCAAAATTCTTTAATCCTTGCTGATACTGTTAGGTTTAAAACCTGTGACAAATGGCTTAGGCAACTATTAACATATCAAAGCAGACGCTGGTCACTAGCTTCTCCCAGCATCCTTTAGCCTGTACCTGTCATGGGGCCCTCCTGGCTGGCATACCCCTTTCCCTGCCCGAAACTTCTTCAGCCCCTGGGCTGGGCTACACTTCCCCCAGCCACCCTCTCTAGATCATCCAGCTATTGGTTACCTGCCTCTTTTGCCATTTTTTGGGCCTCCTGACTGCTGCACCTTGTCCCCCCCTCTCCCCTCTCTCTACTCACTCCCCCTCCTCACGCGGCCCAGGGTCATGTCCACTCTGGACTCCCCCAGATGCCGCTGCCTCTGCCCACACTTCTCCCACATATCCTTTCCTCCACCAAACCTGGGACCAGTCATGTTCCTTTCCTTTTTATTTATTTCTGTCATTCAAATATTATTAAATAAGTGTGAACTTCAAATAGTTTTTAAGCATTATTTTTTTAATTGCCAGAACTGAGTCTTTCAAAATCACCCTCCTTTATTGTGTATTTGCATTTTCTAGCTACCTGTTCTGAGGGTTAGAGGTCCGGCACGCTGCTGATCCCAAAGCCTCTTACAACTGATGCTTCAGTTGTAGCCTTAAAAAGGAGGGGCTGGGGTGTGGACTTATTACTGTCTGAATAGCAGGTGATTCGCACATGAGCTAATGATTTATGATGGATGCAGCATTATGTTCATGTGACATGTTTTTAGCCACTGCTTTAATTTTAAATATCATAATGTAGAATTTTACAGTTTCACTGAAGAACATTTAGTCTGATGAAATATTAATTCTAAAGGAATCTAAAATAAAACTTAACTGGCAATTATCTGATAGTGCTGTATGGTTCATTTTAATACAGAAAGTTACGCGAGTGAACCTTGGTCTTTGTACCTTTCCTGAGGGTTTTAATGTTTTACAGTTTTTCAATCAAGTACCTTGATCTTTTGCTGAAGCAACAAGAAGAATTTCACGGTTTCATTTGACCAGTGCCTTTTATCTGTTTCAAATAAAGACATGAGAAGTTACTATGTTCTTTTTGATAATGAATCCACTAAGATTTTAAGATCAGAGAATATGAAGTAGAACTTAATGGGACCCAGGAAACTCCTTCGGACAAGGAAGGGGGTGGGGATGCAGGACCCGTTTTTTGAGGAAGGCAGCGCCCACTCCTACAGAATGCTCTGAGTTGCCCACCTTCCCGCAGCCTCTGGATGAAGCATTCCAGAGGCCATGGTGGAGCTCCCCGTGAGCCTTAGGGAGTGGAGATGCCCCACCTTTTATAGTCTATGCTATATAACTTCATCTTGTTACTATTTTACTATGCAATAATGTATTTTAATATGTAATGTAATCGTGTTTTATATATTCTCAACCATCTACTAAATATCTGCTTTAATAAAATTATGTGTGTTTTCATGTTGCATTGTCATATTGAACAGTGAATAAAGTCAGTGTTAGAACAGTGGGGTGAGTCCCTGGAGTGCCGTTGAGAGGGTGTGATGCTTAGAGGATGGACGTGAGGGGTGCAGCGTGTATCTAGCAACAGGGCCAGGGCACTGGGTGGGCATAAAACAAACACGTTCACATATGGAGGATTTCTCTTCCACTCTTATACTTTGAGAATAACTTTTCCAAGTGTGATGCTCATTAGTTAACTCTAACTGTGCTAAATCTCCTGTGTAGTACTGTACACAGCCAGCCGCTCAATGGGTACTTTAGTTTGGACATTTCAGAAGGGTGGGCCTCTTGTGGGGCTCCTCACAGTGGGGAACATGCATTCCGAGGAGGTGGTGGAGCATAGGGGAGGTGGAGGAAGACAGTGGGAGGCCTTGTGGTCCGCAGCTGCAGCCCGCCCTCAGTGGTGATCTTAGGACCCTGTTCCTTCTCTTACCTAAGGCCTAGAGTAGTGAGGCCATCATTTGACCATAATTCCAGAAGCGTGAGCCAAAATAATCTGTTGTTGTTGGTAAAATGATTAACTCTGGTACTCTTACGAGACCCAGCCGCAGGTGGTGAAGTGGAAGTGGACGTTTCACTACCAGCTTGCTGAAATGGCCCAGGATAAGGGGACTTGTGGTCTTCAGTCTCACGGATAGAATGTGGTGTCCAGAGCAAAGGAGGGATAGTTTTTAATCACGCTCCTTCCGCACTATTATATTCATTTTTGTTTATTACTCTTCAGAAAGGACATAGTGGCTTAGATATGGATGGATAGTGTGTCATAGCTGATCGAAAAATCATGAACTCTGAGGCCATTGTTTGCCAAGTACTGCTTCCTGCCGCTCTCTTCTAGGCTTCCCCAAAAGTCGCCGTAAGCTCCAGAAATGAATACTTTCCCCATTCGGGGACGAGGAATAATCACTTGCTCAGCATTTAAATCTCTAGTGTATAAATTAGAAAAATGTAGGTACCGTAACAATAGTTCTTATGCCCTCACAGGGAAAAAATGCCCTCGTGGCTTTAAAAGCGGAATAAAAAGGCGAGTCTTCCCCGTTCCTCTTATCTTCTGCTTCGCCAGCAGTTTCGGAGTTACTCCTAGTACTTAGAAGCCTCCTAGGGAACGGCTAATTTCTCGCAGTGTAATTATAGTCAGCTTCGTTGCTCTCCTCATTCCGTATTTTGCCCTATGTCCAGAGCTCTTTGGTGTGTTGTGCCTCTTGTGACTACTGGGCGTCTGATTTTCCTACCACGTAACGTTTTCTTATTCTTTGTCAGGAACATTAATGATCTTCACGACACCATGAAATCACCTGCTTAGATGAGAGCTGGTGTCCAGGCAGAATAACATGGTTCTTGAGGGATGCCACTGAGAGTGACAGGAATGAGTGTGTTGATGTATCCGTCCTTACACGTCTGCGCCAATGCAGGAGGATATCCTTGTGTGTTAGAAACACTGGGTGCAGGATTTCTAATCATTGGTGTGAGGACGAGAGCCTGGTGGGAGACGGAGTACTGTGTTTTCCCACTTGTACTCACTTTACCTTTAGATTGCAGTGTAAGATTTCCCACGTTAGAGTATTAAATAACCTCGCTAGAATCCTAGTGATCATTTCCACTGAAGGAAGTGTTTGGTTTTCTGAGGGGGAGGGGCATTGAACACCAAGGCCTTCTAAACCACCTGCAACCGCTCTACCACTGAAAGACTCTCAGCGGTTCTGGTTTCCCTTTTAAAAGATTATGGTGTAATTTAAATTAGGTGCATTTGTGTGTGAGTGCAGGTTCCCATGGTTCAGAGGCGTCCAGTCCTCTGGAGCAAAAGTCATGGCAGCCACAAGCCAACTGCATGGACGCAGAGAACCAATACTCGGACAGAACAGGAAGCATCTCTCCAGCCCCCGCCGACTCCTGACTTCTTATGAAGGATTACAGATAACTTTTGGAGCACTCCTTAGGGAGTACTTCACATACTCAGTCTCCTTCCTTCCTTTCGGACTGCTCATCCTCAGTGTTGACATTTCCCTGAGGACAGAGCTCTGCTGGGGTACCATGTGATCAGACACTCACTTCAGGAGTCTAGACAGCAGAGGCTCAAGTGTAGATACTAGGTATGTGTGGCAAAGTGACAAGGTAGAGGAACTGGACTTGGAAACCCATCTGTCCAGGAGCTTTTGTGCTTCCAGTTCCAGTGCATGCTCCCCTTCCTTCTCACAGAGGGCCGTCCTCCACCTGACGTGGCACCTCACAGAGGGCCGTCCTCCTCCTGACGTGGCACCTCACAGAGGGCCGTCCTCCTGACATGGCACCTCACAGAGGGTCTCTCCAGTGCTTTCACTCCAGCAAATTCAGCACAGCTGATCATTTGCTGTGCTCTCAGGGGCTCATTGGTTTAGCATGTTTGCTTTTCAGATGGAGTCTCGTCCTGTTACCATCTTTGAGAATGCTGCACCCTTCTTTATTCTCCCAGCCCCATCTGCTCTCTCCTTCTCTGTTTCTCTTCAAAAAAAAAAAAAAAAACCATTTTATTCTTTTGTTATTGTTTTAAGAACCCAGAACACTTCCTCAGCTTCCACTTAATCCTTTTATGGCTGTTTTATCCCATGCCATCTGCATCTTAGCCATGCATACCCGTGTGTACGTTCTCTTTATCATCAAATGTAGATTCTTGAATGTTGTCTTAGTCAGCATTCTCTCACTGTGACAGAATACCTGCGGTGGTCATCTTACAAACAGAAAAGATTATTTTGGCTCATAGTTTCCTTTGATAGTCGCTGGGACCTGTTGAGTTGAGCCTGTATGGCAGGACAGCATTTCACAGAGGAATCTGCTCGCCCGTGACTGCCAGGAAGCAGACAGGGAGGGATGGTATACTGTCAGAGTGTCTCCCCGCTTCCTAAAGAACCCCAATTTCCCAGCCGTGCCACAGGCTGGGAGAGTGCAGAGACACTTGGTGCAAGCGCAATGCTTATTATTAATTCTGAAAAGAACAATTTATTGCTACTTGCTATTCCTAGATCGGTTTTTATGCAGATAGGGCTCACTCTTCAGAAACTGTAACCACGCTTATTCCCTGGGCTTTAACATTATTGTAGCCATGAGAGCTCAGCTGAATTCTACTCATTGTTCATGCTGATGACTTTCATGGGCCTTATGAGCTGTAAACTTTTGACTTGGAGCAGAAGTCTTATCCTCAGCTCTGTGAACTGTAACTTTTTGTAGCTCTAATAATAAAACCCAGAGACAGATATTGGGGTTCAACATGGAGATCGGAAAAACAAAGCAGCTAGCCTCTAGACCTTTTACCTCCACCAAAGGGGCGAGATCCTGTCTCCAGGAATCCTCAGACTCCAGACTCCACTGAGCTCCTGTCTCTTCCCTTTATATTTCTCTCTCCACCTAGCCCTGTTGCTCCTGTCTCCACCTCCCTATTGCTGGGAATTAAAGGCCTGGGATCCCAAGTGCTGAGATCACTTTTGTGTGAGCTCTCTTTCTTTTTTAGATAGACTCAATCTTGTATAGCCCAGGATGGCCTTGAACTCACAGAGATCCATCTACCTCTGTCTCCCAAGTCCTGGAATAAAAAGTGTGCCACCACTCCATGGTCTGTATGTCTAGCTGGTATGGCTGCTTTGTCCTCTCATCTTCAGGCAAACTTTATTTATTAAAACACAAATAATTTACCACTATAACTTTTTAAGAAAATTTTAGTTTAATTTTTTTCATACAATATTTTTAACATATTTTTCTGCCCCAACTCCTAGGATCTCCCCATTTTCCTACCCACCAACTTCTTGTTCTTTCTCTGTCTCTCTCAAAAAAAAAAAAATGGAACACACACATACCAAAAAAATCAAAACAGATGAAGGAAGGATAAACACACAAATGTGGGGTTCATTTTGCGATGACTGGTTACTCCTGGGGCCTGCTCTGGTATGTAGTTTATAAACCCGGCGACACTCCATGGCAATAGCCTTTGATGTTAGGAGTCTATGGGATTCCTTCAGCAAGCCACCCACTAAGATATAGCTGGTTCTTGGCACTGGAGGATTACTTTGCGTCCTAAGATACTAGTTGGGGCATTTGTCTCCCCCATTATATGGTGACTCCTCAGCAATGAGACTGAACGATTGCACACCCCCACACCTGCTGTCTTCACATGGGCACTAGAGATGGAACTCGGGGCCTTCTGCTTACAAAGCAAGCACTTTACCAAGTGAACTGTCTCCCCAGCCCCAGTGATAGCCTTTGTTTTTCGTTTGCTTAGTTTTTTTTTTTTTTTTCAAAATACATCTCTTTTATTGGAATTGACCCCTTCTTATTAGTGTTTTCTTACAAGTTTTCTTTGTTGGCTTATCTTTTTTCTTCCCACACATGGAGTTAAGTACATGATATTATTGAACTATGTAAGTAGAGGAAAGGGGAAGGTGCAGTAAGAACAAAGGCGTTCTCTCTTTAATGTGTAAGTAGATGTAGGAAAAGCACGTGCTGAGCCAGCCAGATGAGTGCCGTGACTTCATTTCATCAACACTAGCCAAGACTACAGATGGGGGAAGGTGTGCTCAAATTGTCCTGTGGAGATCTTTTGAAGTGTTGTATACCACATTTATGTATCTTTCTTGAAGTATGCTGTTTGCTGTAAGTTACTTTAAACACATATGACATCATTTAGCCCTGTATTTATTACATTTTTCCCCCAAGACAGGATTTTTCTGTGTAACAGCCCTGGATATCCTGGGACTCCCTTTATAGGCCATGCTGTCCTTGAACTCACAGAGATCCACCTGCCTCTGCCTCCTGATTAATCCTCTGCTGGGATTAAAGGCTTGAGACACCACAGCCGCCTTATTACATATTTCTTACAATAACTGTTGTGTTTCTTAGATTCAGCTAATAATTATACGTCCTTCCTCATCTGTTATTTCCTTGAAAATACCAATTCTTTTTCATGCCCTTCATATTTGTCTTGTGAGGTTTAGTGGTCAGTGAGTGTCATTTACTAACTTGTATTTCAGTTTTATAAAACCCAAACCACGTACACTTCATATGTCCTTAACCTCAGCTACTTATTGTCATAAAGTATCAACTCTTGTCAGTTCTGAAATGAAACCTAGCTTTTCATTCTTTGAACAGGGAACTGTACATTTTCTTTTACAAGTAGTTTAGGTCCAATCATAAATTTCACTGCTAACTTCTTTTCTCCAGGCTTTAAAAATGTTGAACTCTGAAACTGAAGGATTTATTTGACATGGTTTTGACATGATCTTTTCTCTCCCATCCTCATCTTAATAAAAGTCATCTGAAGCCTTCCACTTTGAAATGATGGCTTTTAAAAATAGGCCGTAAGTTTTACTCCTACTTTTACAACCACAGTTCTGTGTTTGTACTGTAAGATTATTGAAATAGTAATAGAAACTTGAAGTCTTAGGTTTGTATTAGTTTTGCTTAATTTTTAATTCATGCAAACGATATCTCTATTTTAAACTGGGAATCTAATTGCAAAATCTTATTAATAAATCCATCAAAGGACCTCTCCACCTATTCATTCTTTAGCAGATTCTCTCCTGAGGAGCAGAATACATAATAAATAGAAACAGTTTTTAGTTAAACCCTTCGGTGAACCTTCGTCCCCAGGGTTGGACATGCGTCACTGTTTTGTCCTGACACTAGATCCCCTGTAAATAAATGATAGACTCTGAGGGATCTTAACCAGGTCGCCGTGTGCCTGCAAAGACGGTGCGCCTGAGCTGGAAGCTGACATCACTTCCCTCTTGTTGCTGTTTCTTCTTTGTTCGGTTTCGTTTTCTGCGCTTGGTCTTGCTATGTAGTCTAATATACTTCAGTGTCTCCATCTTCCCGCCTTCACCTTCCAGGTGCAAACAGCACCACCTCAGCGATTTGCTGTCTTTCTAATGAACAATTAGAAGCCATTTGGTATAGGGGCAGGGTTCTACTCCTAGAGTTAATGAAGAATTTATAAAAGCTGTAGATGTGTGTCATCATTCATGCATGAATTTTGTTTATGTCTAAAGGTGCCCACCAAAGTAAATTAAATAAATTTGGGGGGTTTTCTTAGTTGTGGTTTATGTTCAAAGAACAAACACTTGATGTTGCTAATTAAGAAATCGATTAAGAAACAAGATGAGTTTAGGGTCAGCCTGCTGTATAGAGCGAGTTCCAGGACAGGCTCCAAAGCTACACAGAGAAACCCTGTCTCAAAAAAAAAAAAAAAAAANCAAAAAAAAAAAAAAAAAAAAGAGCAAAATGAACAAAGACTAAATATAGCAATTTTTGATATGTTATGTATGTATGTGTGTGTGTACATGTGTGTCTCTTTGTGTGTTCTTGGAAACCTCATACCTTACAAATCACACACTAAAATAACAGGACTTTTGAAAGAAGTGGTGTTCGTACTGATCTTTTAGAGGTATTTCACTGTACAGGTATCGAGAACAAATAAAATACCAGTCAGAATACTAATGTGGACAAATAGCAAGGACTTTTTGTGCCTAGCATTGGTCTGTACTGGGCAGCCGTGTAGGCCTGACTCATGCTTGTCTCTGCAAGACATTTGTTTCAAACAGAGACCAGTACAATCAAAACAAAAACAATCAAACGTGATTCAGACAGACCCTTCCCTGGAAGGTGCTTGGTTTACACCTGTGCTGGCTTTGCTACCTCCTGAGATGAGCATCCAGGAGCAAGCGGGCAGCTTAGGTCCGCAAAGGAGCCACTCCGTATAATAAAGGAAGGTGCTTCTAGGCTTTTCTTGAAAATAGTTTTCCTTAACTAAAAATTCCTACTTCGGATGATTTGCATGCTAGGAAATTTTTCATACAATCTTACATTACCCTAACAAAATTTCCCCCATTGCCAATTACATACACTCTTACTGTATGTCAATCCATTACACTCTTATTGAAGGATGAACTAGACCATAGCTAAAGTAATTCTGTGTAAGCAATAGAGAAGGCATGGATTGAATTAATGTAGGAAAAGAAGGTCAACATTGAATGCTGTAAATTGGGAGTTCTGTCAAAATCTAGAAAGGTGAGGTTTAAGCGAGCTAAAAATACAAGCATTTTGTTTTAAAACAAAAAAAAGTTATAAACATGGGGCTAGAAAGCTGGCTCATTGGTTAAGAGCATTGGCTGCTCCTCCAGAAGACTCGGGTTCAATTCCTAGCACCTGCATGGCAGCTTATAACTGTCTCTAGCTCCACTCCAGGGGACCTGACATCCTCACACAGACATAAATCCAGGCAAAACACCAATGCACGTAAACGTCTTTTAAAATGAATGAGCTCTTTAAAGAGTTATAAATAGAGGTTTGGGGTATGTCCTGCCTGTCCTCACCCTGTCCTCCATCCAGCCGCTCACTTTATGTCGCACTTTCTTACTCCTTCTGGGGCACAGCTTAGCCTACCTCTGCCCTCTTTCCTACCATGCCCGGTCCTGGAGCAGGCCAGGCTTTACTGTCCACCAGTCTGATTTGTCACGTGTGATATTACTCATTGACCATTCCTTTATCAAAATAATTGTGTTTACACCTTCAGCACCCTTTGCTTGCTGTTCATGGCTTAAATGCCCATTTAAAAGCAAGAAAATAGCAGCTTAAATTTGATCACATTAAACACAGTAAACCACTGCAAATTACAGTTGAGGTTAAACATCAGAGCTGAAGTGTTGGGATGAAAGGGGTTGGGGCGTTTATAATATGCTAGTGTAATGAAAGAAATAGGGGTTGAAAGACACTGTAAGGCTGGGCTTTGCTGACAGGTAGTAAAAGCAAGCTCGGCTCCCAACTGAAACTTGCAGTTCTCATGACCAGATCTTGTTTTTGAATGTCTGCGGCAACCTGTGACAGTCTCAAAATGAGTTTCCGTTTTACTCACCTGCCTTCTCTTAACCAAATGGTGCTGGAGCCAGTGAAGATGTTGAACATAGAATAAAGAGGACTTGGGAACACATAGTTCTGACTGTGCTGAATTTGAACTTGGAATGCCCAGTGAGCATTTGACCGTGCAGAGTCCCTGGCTAGAGAGTTTAAGCCCTGACCTGTGGGTTGTAGCTGAGCCTGTAAGAGGGTGGGGTGCACCAAGAGTGAAAAGAAAGGGGCTCTGCATGAGCACTGCCTGATAAGAGTGGCTGGGGAGGGGGACCAATCCCAGAAAACCTACAGGGCAGTTGAGGGCGGGGGGGGGGGGGGGGGGGACGACACCAGAAGATGCCTGTCAGCCAGTCAAGGTAGTAGACCCTAACATGAAGCAAAAAAGGCAATGCCAGGATCTCTAGAGAGATCTTGGGAACTGCGGACCAAGTGAGTGGTGTGTGTGTGTCGTTTCTATGGCCAAGGTTAGAACTGGGAGTCTGAGTTCAGTAGATCAAATGACTGCAAAGCAAGGAAAGAAAGAAACGCTCTGATGATCCTGGGTAGCTTCTGGAAATGCACCCAGATGAGCGTGATGAGGGCAAGCGGGCTGATGGAGATGCTGGGGATCGTCAAGGAGTAGCCCTTGTTTAACAGGGAGAAATTAAAACTAAGTGTGACTGGGTTATACTGCAGCCAAGCCAGTAATGCGAAAGAGAGCCATTCCAGTTTGCCAGTGCAGTACAGACAGACTCTTAACCAAAACCAAAAAGACGGATTTGAATAGTTTGTTTTTGCAGTTTAAAGCATTCTTTCACAGCTATGGGAGGCTATGTCATGGTTGTACTAGAGTTTATTTACATACCCAACCAATGCAGTGCACTTGGGTGAAGTGACTAAAGTGGCGGGGATCACCATAACGAATAGTGGGTATTTGAGACTGAAATTTTAACCCTGGCTTTATACAATGATATGTTTATTTCCGTGGAATCTCATTAGCATACAGTTTTAATGAGTCTGTAGATCACCTGAAGGCTCTTTTAAAGCCTCTGCCACAGAAAGCCAGATTCTAGCAAGCTGTAGATGGGCAAAACAAAGTCAGAATATCTAAAATGAGTTCAAGGAAAATCTTCGATATTATAATTTAGTTCTGTACTTACTAAGAGGAATGAGGTATACCTTAAAATAATGTCACTAAGAATACAGATAGAAATATAAGTGTAGTAAGTCTTAAAATAACTTCTCCTGTCTATGGTGGCATCTCTCAGCCCTATGCAGGTGTGTACAGTGTTCATGTGTATTCAGGTGTGCTCAAACATGTTCATGTGTGTTTATGCACATTTACATGTCCTGTGTTCACGCAGAAGTTTTATTTTTTGGTATGTGAGCACCACCTATTGGTTTCTCATGTACTGGAATTTTTTTCTTAAAACCTAATTTTAAAAAAACTAAAAATAATAATCTTTCTAGTCTTTCCCTAGAGTTAGTCTAGTGTTTATTTAAAAGTTGGCGGTTTTATGCTGTGTGATAATCTACTAGGTAAAAGTGACCAGAATAAGGCCTTGGACTTTTTCCCGTGGGTCATGACAGCTGTCTAAATGAAGCAGAGACAAAGCAGTGTGTTATTTCAATAAATCTTTATAAGAGAATTACACTCGAAGAAATCAAGTCTTTTTCGGAACCATCATTCCTGAAAATCAATCTTTTTTCTTGTAAGGGAGGGAATTTACTCTCTGATATAGTCAGAGATTAGCTCAGACGTTCATCTTCTTGCCTCTGCCTCCCGAGTGCTGGGAATGGAGGAGCTCTCGCTCCACCGTGCCCAGCTCAAGGAGTTTACTAGTAATGAAACTAGCGATGGTAGCCAGTTAATAGATAATCAGTGAGTAACAGCGGCCGTGGTTGTGACTGGGCATGAAGGCAGAGCCCTTGGTGTTTGTGTCTGTATTCCGGGCTGTGAATCTCCATGTTCTGAGATCTTGATCTGACCCTTGGCCGGTGCATTCTAGTTTCCTCTTAGGTTTGAGTCTTTGCTCTGCAGTAGGACAGACTTTAAAACATCGATGTGGGTTTTCTACAAAAGTGAGTTGTTCAGTAGACATAAGAATTTACTGTCTAATCTACATGGGAAGTAGAAAAAGACAAGATCTCATGAGTAAATTGGGAACATGGGGATCATGGGAGAGGGTAGAAGGGGAGGGAGAAGGAAGGGAGGGTAGCAGATAAAATGTATAGCTCAATAAAATCAATAAAAGAAAGAGGGGAAAAAAGGATTGACTGTAAGCGGTTTGGCTTGCTTTATTTTGAACACCGTTGATGACATTTCTTTAACTGCATTTTATTTCTGTCCATCCTTGGCCTAAATTAAGTGAGTATCAACCTCTGTTTAAAAGGAAGGATTTTTACACACACAGAGAGGGAGAAAGAGAGAGAGAGAGAGAGAGAGAGAGAGAGAGAGAGAGAGAGAGAGAGACTGACTCTACAAGGAATCTTTCTTGTTTAGTGCATATATGATGGGACAATTGTCCGTTTGTGAGGATGCAACTAAGATTCCTCACCTACAGATGGATGTAAACACAACAGTCTTTCTGTATATATAGATACATATATATCATACATATGATTTTTACCCAGTTGTAACTGCAGTGAGGGCATTTGCTGCCTTCAAGTCTGGTCACTGATCTTTTAAACTGCCAGAGTTCAGACCGTATGTGCATCGCTTACACTGACTCATTTTGTCCATCGGCAATATTTTTTATAAGCGTATATACTGATTAGTTAATTCATTGGGACATAGTGCTTATCTGGGTTTTTAGTTTGTTATATATTTTTATTACTTTTCTGAAAATTGTCCCAAGAGTTCTAATAATTCCTAATGTGCCCTTGTCAGCTGCTCTCCCCACTACTTTAAAATCAGCAATGGTGCCAGGCGATGGTGGCACACGCCTTTAATCCCAGCACTCGGGAGGCAGAGGCAGGCGGATCTCTGTGAGTTCGAGACCAGTCTGGTCTACAGAGCTAGTGCCAGGACAGGCTCCAAAGCCACAGAGAAACCCTGTCTCGAAAAACCAAAAAAAAAAAAAAATCAGCAACGGTAATTGATGAAATAGTGTGAAATAATAGCTTCCAAGGTTTAGGGTCTGCTAAAGCCTTTAGCTTTCTTTCCTTTTTGTTCCTTTCTTTGTCTTTTTCCTTCCTGTCTAGCCAAGTGTTTTATTTTTAGTGGGAAAGAACACATTGTCAGATTTTCTGCATGATTCTAGATAAGAAAAGGTGTATGGGCATGAATGTTTTCTTTTGGGGTGTTCTTTTATGGTTCAGTGATTTAGGACTCTTTCAACACCCTTGTCTTCATGGTTTTTTCTGTTATTCTGGTAAAAAGCATCGTGACCCAGGCAGCTTATAGAAGGAAAGGGTTTGGGGGTGCATGTGGTCCCAGGGATTGAGGGCCTGTGGCAGCCAGACCGTAGGCATTGTGCTGTAAAGTGAGCTGAGAGCTGAGGGCTCACGTCTCCACGCACAGGAAGGAAAGGGTGAACTGGGACAGTGGGAAGCTTTTGAAATCTCAAATCCCCACTCAGCGATAACTTCTACCAGCAAGCACACCTCCTCAACCTACCCAAGTAACGCCACAGACTGGGGGTCCTGGAGCATCCGTAGAGTCATTCTCATTCAGACCACAGCCCTGTGATTATGCCGGAGAGTATTAACGCAGTGGCGCAGGGACAGTTCGCAGGGTTTTAATGTCTTACCGTCTGTATCCAGTGGCCTACTTCATCAAACACTGCAGTTCCATATTTATGGTTATCTAAAGCTCACTGAAAACAGCTTGATGATCCTAAAGATCTAAGTACATTTACTGAATAGATATTCGCAGTAAAATGAATTTAAAAGATAAACATGAGAAAAGATCGATGGGGAATTGATTGATATCTGCACTTAAACCTAAAAATTCTGATGCCTGAGTGATCTAATTGGAAATTTTCCTTGCCTGCCAGTGAGTAAGGATAAGGTTCTTTTTCTAAAGGGGAAGAAAATAAAATACCAGAGTGGAATAGAGGCTTTCTAAGCCAAACCACGTCTTCCTGCATGTGATTTCACATCTGAAGTGTTTGGGTTTTGCTTTTGTTTTTTTAAAGAGGTACTGTCTTCTTGTTAGGATGTAATGATTAGCTAAGGTCGCTTTGGCTGTCTTCCAGCTTGTGGAGAGACTCCAGAACAAATTCGAGCCCCGAGTGGAATAATCACGAGTCCGGGCTGGCCTTCTGAGTACCCCGCCAAGATCAACTGTAGCTGGCTCATACGGGCAAACCCAGGGGAAATCATTACTATAAGGTAATTCTGATCCTTTCACATGGTTGGTCTTTTATTTAGAAATGTAAATGCGGTTTCCAGATATCATTGTCAGAGGTACAGCAATATAAAAACATTTTGCAGAACATAAAATAAGTTATGGTTATCAGTGTCATTTAAAGAGTAAGACAATGACCTAACTAACTTGGTTTTCAGCATTTTCTGTTGTCCATAGCATGTATGCTGATCTGGAACTCCTGTGGCCTCAGCTTCCAGAGTGCTGGATTCCCCCTTCTGAATCCAGGATAAACACATCATATAAGTATAATCCACTACACCCAGCTATTGTAACTGCTTCTTAACAAAAGCATAAATTGCTAAATAGCTTGTTAAGATCAAGAGTGACCTTTAGCATTGTGTAGACAAACAGAACCCACCAATCAGCTCAAAGATCCAAGCCATGACTTCAGCCTCGTTCATTGTCTCCTCTTCTTTAAAGAAGTTACAGTATGATTGTCGGTGGACATGCGTGTCCTTATATAACTAAACATGCTATTGAACATATCTTGATTTGCTTTCTTTGGTGTGTGATTGCATGTGTTGCAGGTGTGTTTACCCATGTTTGCATATGTTGAGGCCAGAAGCTAACATTGGGTGTATTCCCTTTCTTTTCGAAGGGTCTCTCACTGAGCCTAGAACTGTCTTTTAGGTAGACTAGTGGACACAAGCCTGTCCCTCGCCCCCAGCCCCTCTGTGCACTAGGCTTACAGACGCGCCACCACGCCACATGTTCTGGGCATTGTGTTTGCACAGGAAGCACTTCTCTCACAAAGCCCTCTCCTCGGCTTTATAATTTAGAAACAAAATAACATGGTTTAAGAATACAGAGTGAGGGCAGAGAAACTATTCAGTCACCTGCACATGAAAACCCGGGTCTGAATCGCCTGTCAGACCACTCATTTGACAAACTCCAGTCCCCACGAGAGATCTCATGGTGAGTGGAATCTGAAGAACAAACACCAGTGAAGTTGACCTTTGACCACCTGTACACGTATGTGCACATGCCCCCCCCCGGAACATGTGTGTACACTACACACACACACACCTAGAAAATGGTTGAAAACTTATTACTTGTACAACCTGCACTAACTTAAAGTGAAATGACTTGAAGTGAGGGCTGCAGGTGCCGCTCAGAGTAAGGGGTTTGCTTGGGCGAAGGTGTGGGCTTGACCCTGACCCTGTAGACGCACAAGCACAAGCATGAAATACATAGGAATGTGGAAGTGCGCTGGGTTTTGTGTTTGTTACTATTTTAAGAGCCCGAACTAACTTTCAACTTGACACGTAGCCAAGGATGACCCAAATTCATAATCTTCTTGCCTCACTTCCTTTAACATTTATTTATTATGTATGCATTGTTGTACCTGCATGCATCCCTGCGACAGAAGAGGGCACCAGACCTCATTTCAGATGGTTGTGAGCCACCATTTGGTTGCTGGGAATTGAACTCAGGACCTCTGGAAGAGCAGCCAATGCTCTTAACCTCTGAGCCCCCTGCCTCAGCTTCCTTCAGAAACAGATTTTCAAACAGTTGAATTCAAGTGGGGAAGAGTGGTGTAGAATACGCAAGTGAGAGCTCCCTGCATAGACTTTAGAGATGGAGGCACCAGCCACTTCTCCCTCACTCTTCTCCCTCAGCCCTTGACATAAAATATGAGTCAAAGCCGGGGTCTGCCTGTTTTGCTTAGGAAGGCTGTGAAAAAGCCGCTCGTAGCCATTGGTCGCCTCCCAGCAAACATGGATGACTTTGCCACATATGGACTCCATGGGAGAATCTGCAGTTGTGTGAGCCACCACTGAGACCAGTTGTAAAAGAAGAAACCTGGATAGGGAACACAGAGGAGAGGAGGAAGGGAGGGAGGTCCATCCAAAGAGCCTCCCACAAAGTAAGCCCACACCCCAACCTCCAGACTGTATGAAAAAAAGTAAGTGCTAAGATAAACAGCCAACATAATCCACCTGTAGCACAGCTACCGGGACATTGTAATGTTTACCATATCAGGACTTGCTTTTATTTATTTATTTTTTTTATTGGAAAAAAAAATTCCTGCCTCCTCCCAGCCTCCCATTTCCCTCCCCCTCCTCCCACCCCTCTCCCCCTCCCCCCACTCCTTTCCCCCTCCCTCTCCAGTCCAAAGAGCAGTCAGGGTTCCCTGCCCTGTGGAAAGTCCAGGGTCTTCTCCCCTCTATCCAGGTCTAGGAAGGTGAATATCCAAACTGGTTAGGCTCCCACAAAGCCAGAACATGAAATAGGATCAAAACCCCATGCCATTGTCCTTGGCTTCTCATCAGCCCTCATTGTCCGCCATGTTCAGAGAGTCCAGTTTTATCCCATGCTTTTTCAGTCACAGTCCAGCTGGCCTTGGTTAGCTCCCAATAAATCAGCCCCACTGTCTCCGTGGATGGGTGCACCTCTCGTGGTCCTGACTTCCATGCTCATGTTCTCCCTCCTTCTGCTCCTCATTGGGACTTTGGGAGCTTAGTCCAATGCTCCAGTGTGGGTCTCTGTCTCTATCTCCATCCATCACTAGATGAAGGTTCTATGGTTCTAGCGATGGATCAAACTTCACAGGACTTTCTTTTTAACCTTTTTGTCCTCTCAGTTCTTGGTAGTCTGGTCAAACCAATGAATTAATTCCAAGAATGTTTCTTAATTTATAAAACACATCACATTACAAAGTATAATCGCATTAAAACATAACTGCTGGGTATATCTGAATATTTATAATATAGTAATATATGTTTATTGGCATGTTCATGAAAACAAATCACAGTTCTAATAGCTTCTGTGTAAATGGTATCTTTAGAAAGTTAAAAACTTAGATGTAATATGAAAATCCGACTTGTAAGAGAGAGGGCGTGTACACAGAGATCTCTGGAAGTGTATGTGATGCTGTAAGGGCCGGGACAAGCACAGCCTGCACAGAGAGAAAATAGCTCCACATCAGCCCTGCAGTTAACGCCCTTATCACTTGATCTGAAGTGGAGGAGAGAGATAAAGTCGAGTTTTCATTTGTTAGGGAGCCTTGTTCAGATGCGGGAAGCAGAATTAGATTTCTCATTTGTACCAAGCAGTGGCTGCTGCCCTGTTCTTGTTTGACTTTTTTCCCATTTTCTTGAGTCCGTATTTTAGGAACTGTATGTTAATGGTTAACTATAAGGTGATTTATATGAAAGATTAGTCCCAAACTCGAGGGCCAGTCACAGCACATGTTACTCTTGTTTGTTGTCCCCTTCTCCTCCTTCCCCTTCCTCTCCCCCTCTCTCTTTATTCTTCTGATTTGCTGTCCTGGAAACTTAGCGGGAGCTGCCTTGAAGAAGTGGGTGACCTAGCCTAACTGAAGGGAGAGGAGTTTCTGTAGGGCACCTCCGCCATGCTTGAACTCGTGACTCAAGCAGGAAGAACTGCAGGTCAGGATCGGAAAGGGTTTCCCTGAACACAGACCAGGAGCCTGTGCTGTCAGCTGGCGTTCAGCACGGTTCTGGAATCTGCTGTGACCTTATGAAGAGCAGAGCCCTGCTGGGACCTGAGGGAGCCATGCAGGCATAAGGCCCTAGCAGCTGGCGTGTGGTGGCTGACAATGTGGCTGTCAGCTGCTGCGGACATCTTCCGTTACATCTCGTTTTTATGAACATTCTTGTCAAATTATTTTAAAGCCTCTTCCAACGTTCTCTTGTTTTTTAGTTTTCAGGACTTTGATATCCAGGGATCCAGAAGGTGCAGTTTGGACTGGTTAACAATAGAAACATACAAGAATATTGAAAGTTACAGAGCGTGTGGGTCCACAGTCCCGCCTCCATATATCTCCTCGGAAGACCACGTGTGGATCCGGTTCCATTCGGATGACAGCGTGTCCAGGAAAGGCTTCAGACTGGCGTATTTTTCAGGTGTGGTGTTAACTGCTCTTCACTTTACTTGGTTTTCTGAACAGTGTCTGTTTAATCATGTGTCGGCCCTCAACGATTAGAAGCTGAAGTCAGCTGCCTTCAGATTGAGTATCCAACTCAGTGTTTCTGCGACCATAATAAATTGTCTAATTTCATAAACTAGGGTCTATCTTTTAAAACGTCCTAAATATATTTGTCTTGAAAGTGTGCTTTTCTCTAAGCTTTTGCCCTTATTGAAGAGATCTTATGAGAGTATATTTTCTGGCGTATGAATTATTTCTCATTACATCTAAAGCAAAAGACAGCCCCCTCCCACCAGCACAGTTAGTTCACAGTCTCCGAGTTTTTGATGTTTCTTTTCCTAAGCCACTTTCCAACATGAGTGCGTCACCCACATGTGGAAAGTTTAGAGCACTGGGTGCCTTTGTCACGTTCATGCAGCCTGGAGGACTTCTGCCGCCTCCTCATCCACACGTAGGTTGTTAGTGGACAGGCAACAACGGCTCAGCGCGCTGTCCCTTCAGGGGCTGTGGGAATCTGCTAGGGTCTGGTTCGTTTCTGTTGCTCTTATGGAATATTTAGCATGGCATACTGAAATAATTAGAATTCCCTAAGCAGTTCTTCCCCTGTCCTTTATGAGCAATTCTCCAAACTTCCCAGACTTCTACCCTCCCTGAAACGGAACTATACCCGGTAATAGGCACTAGTCACTCCGTGAACTGTTTGCAGTTGTGTTAAAAATAAACTGTCAAGTGGAAGTATTTCATCATGATTTCATGGAGCATGTGCAACTTAAAGTTAAGATGGCAGTTCATGAAAAGCAAGGCTAAACTGTAAAACACACTGCAGTGTGCCCAGCAAAATGCTGCTTTGTTTGAGGACAGAGCAAGAGCTAGAGGAGAGTGTGAAAGATTATTGGCAAAGTGCTGGCCTGGGCGGTTTTTCTTCCTTCAAACATGTCTCCTGTTTTAGTGATGTTTATAAAATGTTAAGCTCTTAGGCAGTATATCCTTTGGCTCCCTTGTCGTACGTCATTCTCTGTGTTCGTAGTGAAATAGCATCTACAAAGTAGACCTGATCCCTTCTCCCATCGTTAGGGAAACCTGCAAGGAGCAAACAGTTAACAGATGCAATTGCCGGGCGCGTGATGCCAGTGCCGATGTCTCACCAGGACTGAACACACTTTCCACAGGGTTTTAAACCCTATTGCTCAAGCTTTGTCATCATCATTATATAAATATGCCTGTCTTGTGTAGTGTGGCTGGGTCTGATTTTCCTCTTCCCTCGCCGTTTCCCTTCCCCGCATTCTCCCAGGGAAATCCGAGGAGCCAAACTGTGCCTGCGATCAGTTCCGCTGTGGTAATGGGAAGTGCATTCCAGAAGCCTGGAAATGTAACAGCATGGACGAGTGTGGAGATAGTTCAGACGAGGAGGTGTGCACCAAAGACGCCAACCCGCCAACTGCGGCTGCTTTCCAGCCCTGCGCCTACAACCAGTTCCAGTGTCTGTCCCGCTTCACCAAAGTCTACACTTGCCTCCCCGAGTCCTTAAAGTGTGACGGTAACATTGACTGCCTGGACCTGGGGGACGAGATAGACTGTGACGTGCCCACGTGTGGGCAGTGGCTAAAATACTTCTACGGCACCTTCAACTCTCCGAACTACCCAGACTTCTACCCTCCCGGGAGTAATTGCACCTGGCTGATAGACACTGGTGATCACCGGAAGGTCATTCTCCGCTTCACGGACTTTAAACTTGATGGTACTGGTTACGGTGACTATGTCAAAATATACGACGGGCTGGAGGAGAACCCTCGAAAGCTCCTGCGCGTGCTCACTGCTTTCGATTCCCACGCTCCTCTCACGGTCGTTTCTTCCTCGGGACAGATAAGGGTGCACTTCTGCGCCGACAAAGTAAATGCGGCAAGGGGCTTTAACGCTACTTACCAAGTAGACGGCTTCTGTCTGCCGTGGGAGATACCCTGCGGAGGGAACTGGGGGTGTTACACGGAGCAGCAGCGGTGCGACGGCTATTGGCACTGCCCTAACGGGAGGGATGAAATCAACTGTACCATGTGCCAAAAGGAAGAATTCCCGTGTTCTCGAAATGGTGTCTGCTATCCTCGCTCTGACCGCTGCAACTACCAAAATCATTGCCCGAATGGATCCGATGAAAAAAACTGCTTCTTTTGCCAGCCAGGGAATTTTCACTGTAAAAACAACCGCTGTGTGTTTGAAAGCTGGGTGTGCGACTCCCAGGACGACTGCGGTGATGGCAGCGATGAGGAGAACTGCCCGGTTATCGTGCCCACCAGGGTCATAACCGCCGCCGTCATCGGGAGCCTCATCTGTGGCCTGCTCCTCGTCATCGCCCTGGGCTGCACTTGCAAGCTCTATTCTCTGAGGATGTTTGAACGCAGGTCAGTACCAAGACAGACTAGTTTGTGGTTTCTGCAGTAAACACATGTCCGGGGAGGGGGGGTAAGATGGTAAAACGCTTGTCACGCAAAATGAGGAGCTGCGTGTGTGCCCTATATTAACCCACAGAATTAAACATGGTAGTGAATACGTGTGATTCCAGTGCCAGTAGAGACATGAGGATCCCAGGGGTTCGCTTACCAGCCAGCCTAATGGGCAAACTCAGGGTTTCCGTGAGAGGCCTTGCCGCTCTAAACAAGGTGGATGGTTACTGACACCTGAGCTTGGCCTCTGGCCTCCACAGGAGCTTACTCGCAAGCGCACATGCGTGATTTAAAAGTGTGGCCCAGATGTTTGCCATAAGTCCTTTTAATGTGCTTTAGAGACGTATAAATGTTTAGAATATATAAAATTAGGATGAAAAGCCCAATAGTCAAAGATAAATATAGTACAAAATAATATTTAGCTTTATGAGATAAGGAATATATTTACTAGGTTACTGGAGGGGATTTTGCAAACTTTTATTCTCAGTTATAGTTTTATCTTGTCTTTATAAATATGCAATAATTCCACATATCAGAGCCTCCAGTGTTTATAGCTTCCTACAAGTGAGGAGAAAATAAATGGGCCATAGTTTTACCAGGCAGGCTCACAATAAGAGGAGAGCGGTGAGCCTTCCGTGTAACTGGAGTGAGCACCCTCGTGGTGGCGGCATGTGGAAGCCCTCGCTCCAGAGGTGCCTGTTGCAATATGTGAGCGGGATGTGGAGAAGAGGTACCAGAGGGGCTTCTCTGCAGAAGTGTGTAGAGAATAAAATAAAAGCCTTGCTCCAAGAATAAACACGTAATTCACTGGGTCTGGAGACTTGGAAACACACAGCGGACTAACAGCACGTGAGAGGGGAACTCGAGGCCTGGCTGTGCAGTTCAGTGTGAGATAGGATCTCTACTGAGCCCCAAGGAGGCTGGACTCCAGGGAGAGCAGCTTCCAGCGTGGTCGAAGATAAACTGAAAGAAGTTAATGGCAGAGACGGCTCCCAGGAGGCTACTGTGGGGACAGCTGCTTCAGTTCTAACAGTCACAGCTGGTGCGCAGGTGCACAGGGCCATGATGGAGTTGCTGCATCTTCCCTTGCAGCAAATGCAGATAGCTGAAAACCTTGACCATACTCCAGCGAGGGTGTAACACGGTGCAGAGTCGGGCCTCCAGTTCCATCCGCTACTGCCGAAAATAGACTGGGGGCTCATTTCACTCCGACCTGAAAAAAACAAAGTGTGGGTCTTCTGACCCTTTCAACAGCTGTCTCCTAAACTAGGGCTTGGGGTTTTGACATCTGTTATCTTACCGTGTACCTTTGACAGAGCTTTCCAGTCTGCCAGAACACAGTCACCTAGGTTTTTGCTAGCATGAAGCTCCCTTGGACACTCCGCTCTCCTCAGCCTTTCCGAGGGCAGCGTATTTCCAGATAGGAGTGGCTCGTTGAGTCAGTTGGCTGAGAGTCAGCTGGTCTTCAGCACTGATGGAGGAACTCTGACAGGCGCCTTCTTTTGACCCCTTTATTCCGTTTACAAAGGTCGTTTGAGACCCAGCTGTCCCGAGTGGAAGCCGAACTGCTGCGAAGAGAAGCCCCTCCCTCCTACGGACAGTTGATTGCTCAGGGCTTAATCCCACCCGTGGAGGATTTTCCCGTTTGTTCACCTAATCAGGTATAATTCTGATTTTAATGCTTCATCATTTAATGCTTTTAAAGTTTCTATGTAGTAAAACAGGAACCCTTAGCTTTAGGAATTTTCAGTCAAGCAAATATTAAATATATGGAGAAATGAATTTATAAATTTTTATTATATTTTAAACAGAATCTATGAAATTCTAATTCTTATGATTATGGTATGATTGTTCTTAGACATCTTTCTTTTTATAATGAGTACACTGAAATTTAAAATTTTCCGATTGAACTGAACACTTAGAGATTTAAGAATGAATACTTAATACTAACAATGTTATTAACCAGTTTTAAGTGAAAGTAACTGGAGAAGTTCTTTGCTCCTCATTTGAGGGAGAACTTCTGGCTGAATTTTGCACTGTTTAAAAATTTGGTCCACTTTCTTTGGGTTGTAATTCATGTTTCTTGATTCTTCAAATTTCTCAGTAAGTTTTTTAAAATATACCAAGGTTCACTTTAGTCAGGATTTATATGCATTTAGATTTTAAATGTGTTCACAAGTGTCTATAAAAATGATGCTCAGACTTAGAACTGAAAAAAATAGTATTTTCTCAGTGATCTAACTCTTTAAATACAGAGCACCATTTCACTTCTGCCATGTGCCACCTTATTTGAGTGTTCAGCAGATTCTTGATAAGAATTTGTAGGTTTTGAACCGTTTTCCAGGTGTAATTTATAATTCAGAATTTATACTGGTCAAAATTTAGGGAGTAAAATGGAAAAAAACACTATAGTTTCTTTATACTGTTGGCCCTGCCACAGTCAGAGTTTCTTTGAAGGTAGGTGAGGGATGTGGTTGACTAGGTCCACATCCTCCCATCTTCCTCCCCGCTGTGCCTACAAAGCCACAGACCCTGGGACTGCTCACTGCTGGGACCATTTGCAAGTTCAGGGGCTTCCCCAGCTCCCTCTGGTTTTCTAAGTGGATTTGAAAGGCTCACTGGGCGCTGTTTGTCCATGAGATTGCCATGATTCTGTTCTGTGATTGAGGGAAAGTGCAGGGCAGAATTCAGGCAGCCCTGTTTGCCCCTGTGCAACAGTATTGCGTGTTTGTTACCAACGAAGGACACTCCCCTGGGCCCCCATCCAGACACACTAGTCACAACACACTAGTATGTGGCTAATGTAAACTAATCTAAGTCTGTAGCCCTCCTGCAACCGCCACCCCGCCCTGACTCTCCAGAGCCCTACCCTAAGTCACATCATGGTAGCTGCCGGCCAGTCTCCAGGGAGATGCCCCTTTCTGTCAGCCATGACACTTCAGAAGCCAAGTCAGAGGCGTCCAGGAGGGCTGAGTTCTTTGTTCCTCATTGCTCCCTTCTCTAGAGTTTGTGAAGGAATTCTGTTTAAAGAACATTTTAAATAAGATAGTCCTTCAACAGTAAACTAGGCTTTAATAAAACCAAACTCTCAAGTTTTCTGGCAACAAATTATCAACTTTGCACAAGTTTTTAAAAGAAAGTAAGTTTGTAATTTGCCATCTGGTATAAAATAAGAAATGTTTCCGGGGAGTTCCTGCTGCTTCACAGTCTAAGCTCTAGGCTCCCATCCACCCGACCCCCATGAAGTGTCCTGTAGAACCCAGTGTTAACTGGCAGCCTGTGAGCAGGCTTCTGGCCAGGTGGAGAGTGACTCCTGACTGTGGCAGAGGTGACGACAGAGTTGGGGTCAAGTGTGCTGAGGGTCTGCCCGCCTCTGCTCCCTGCTGTGCGGATAACCTGCCCTGCTTGACTGTGGTTTGAATACTAGGTCTGCGGAGAAGTTCTTTCTAAGCTTAACTACTGTTCGTTTTTATTGTGTAGTTAGATGCTTCTTAACTGGTGGAAAACTTACACATTTTGTACTGAAAGTCCACGTGTTCTGTTAGGCAAATGTCTTACTGGGGGATGTATTGTCCTAAAGCTAGGCTAGGAAATGCTCCCTAATGGTGGCCTCTTAGCATTTGCTGAACTTTTTTTAGACTATACAGGAATAACTGTATGAGCAGGACCAACACAGGTGGAGAGCGGAAGCTAGCTTGTCTCCCCCATTCTCTTCCTTCTGGGCCCTGGCAGGGTAGACCTCTGTGTAAGGAGTGTGTCAGCTAGCCTTTGCAGAGATAGGTAGGATTTTAAGTGCTCGATCCAGGGTCTTAAACTGTGTTTGCTCCAACTCCATAACCACCAGGTGGAGCTTAAAGACTACTTAGTGCTGCACTTTTAAAAATAATCTAACACTATCATCTAGAACAAAAGAATATATCTTTTGATTACATTTATTTACTGTTGTGTCTGGAAGAGGGTCAGGCTTGCTCTGATGCCATCTGTGGCAGTCAGAGGACAACTTGCCTGGGTCCCGTGGGCTCCAGGTGTCAAACTCGGGTGCCAGGCGTGGGGCTCATGCCTTCACCTGATGGCCCGTCTTGCTGGCCCCTAGGTTTCTTTTAGTTGAGCAAGATACTTTTATTATGTGCATTTAGTTTGTGAAGCATTTCATATTTTAAAGTCTATAATTTTTTAAAATTATCCGTTTTTAAAACTAATATGGTTTAATCCTAAACTGAAAATGAAGCTAATTCTTAAAGTTGAGGAGTCCAAATGTATACTTTTGATTAGTATACTAGTCTCCGTTACAAGCATGCTCAGTCCTTTATTTGTGGCAGTGTAACTGGATCCTCAGTACTCATTGACTTGGTCTGGAAACTAGCTCTGAAATTCCCACATGGACAGGACAATTCAGCCTGGTATAGCAAGGCTAACTTATTAACTTATTTAAGTGGGTAAAAGATCGTAAACATAAATGATGCCAGGTCACCTAGTGAAGTATGCTAGAGATTTATCAGTCTTCTGGTTGTAAATGTATTTATCTTCCTACACTTGGTACAGTTTTAGGATTGGGTTCTTATTGACGTTTGAAATAAAATAACTTAGAATTGACACAGCTATTACTGTAAAGTTGAGATTGCAGTCAGGTTAGAGCCGAGAGGATTTACTTCATCCCCCACCCCCTGAAACAATGGGCCAAAAAACACTTTGTTATTAATGGTCTTACTTTTTCCCCTCTTAATTTTTTGCAGGCTTCGGTTTTAGAAAACCTGAGGCTAGCCGTCCGGTCTCAGCTGGGATTCACGTCAATCAGGCTTCCTATGAGCGGCAGATCCAGCAGCATTTGGAATCGTATTTTTAACTTTGCAAGATCGCGTCATTCGGGATCCTTAGCTTTGGTCTCGGCAGATGGAGACGAGGTTGTTCCGAGTCAGAATAGCAGCAGAGAAACGGAAAGGAGTCACCTTCACAGAAGCCTGTTTTCCGTGGAGTCTGACGACACAGACACAGAAAGCGAGAGAAGGGATACGCCGGGAGCATCTGGTGGGGTGGCTGCGCCTTTGCCCCAGAAAGTCCCTCCCACGACAGCCGTGGAAACCACGGTGGGAACCGGTGGGAATTCCTCAACCCAGAGCACCCGAGGTGGCCCTGCAGATGGAAGGGATGTGTCAGGTGTGGAAGCCTCGGGTGTGAGCCCAGCCCGCCACCAGCTCACAAGTGCGTTAAGTCGTATGACTCAGGGCCTGCGCTGGGTACGGTTTACATTAGGTCGGTCGAGCTCCACAAATCAGAACCAGAGTCCTTTGAGACAGCTTGATAACGGGGCGAGTGGAAGAGAAGACGATGATGATGTTGAAATGCTAATTCCAGTTTCTGACGGAGCTTCAGACATTGACGCCAGTGACTGCTCCCGACCCCTCCTTGATCTGGCCTCAGACCAAGTACAAGGGCTTAGGCAGCCTTCCAGTGCCGCGAACCCTGGAGTCAGAACCGGTAACCGCGATGGCCCCTGCGAGCGCTGTGGCATCGTGCACACAGCCCAGATCCCAGACACTTGCTTAGAAGCAACGATGAAGAGCGAAACGAGTGACGACGAGGCTTTGCTGCTGTGTTAGGATGGCGCACCAGAGAGACTGTGCGAGCTGGAGCAATATCCGTTCATTGTTTTGTAGCTTCACTATTAAACTAGTTTTAGTTTAAAATGAAAAGATGCAGGGTGATTTTTTTTTATTATTATTATATGTTGGCCTGCATGGTTAAATTGAACACCGTGTAACTCTGTGAGCTGGAGTTCACTGGGTTAGCAGCTAACAATGCATTGTGTATTGGTACTCCAGTCACGTTCTGCCATTTGTTTTTACTTGTTTTGTTTTAAATCCTGGTACTTTAGTTTAATGGTAGAAATATGGCTGCTTTAATTCCCAGTCTTTTTATCTATCTTATGTTAAAAGGTTTGTTTGTACAAAATAGTACTTTCTTTTAATTGAATCTTTTATGCTCTTTGACACTATGTAATTTATTATACTAGATGCTAAGGTTATTAATGTACAAAAAAAAGAAAACCCTTGCAATCACCTCTTTATTTGCATAACATTGTCTGCTACTGGGTTTCATCATATGGACCTGTCAAAGGGAAAAGAATTTCCTCTTACATTTAACACACAATGATGTAAAATTTGCGTAGTTAGATAAATTGCTGTCGGAAAACAAACTTTTATAGATTTTCTAATGCTGACTTTAATACTCTCACATGGTACAGACCAAATGGTAAAATCCCAAGATATTTCTGTTTTCATCTTGATGTAGGAACAGAATTAAGCGGATGAAGATACTCTACTATGCATTAAACTTTGAACTTTATAAACTCTGTACAGACATTGTACATGCTAAGTTCCACCTGGTAATGTCTCTCCAGTACAGGGGCATGCGTGAGTTGGGGAACTTTATAAACTGTGTGCAGACATTGTATGTGCTAAGTTCCACCTGGTAATGTCTCTCCAGTACAGGATGTGCGTGAATTGGACCCTCGGGCTTTGCACTAGTGTCCTACAAAGGTCTCAGATGAGCTTGGTGCCCAGGCACCACCACTTTAGATGCTATCCTTTGCTACCACAGTGACTATATATTTCCATAGCTTTGGGGGTGGGGGACCATTTTTATTACAACTTGAACTTGCTTTGCTGGTTTCATATTTATTTGTTGTATTTAAAAACTGCATTATTGTAAGAATGATTTTTTTCCAGTATGTTTTATTATTGGGGTTGGGAGGGGAGTCGCCACTGTAATCTTGAAAAGCAAATTAAGTTGTTCAGATTGCCCCCCTCTATAAGTAGAGTGAATTACAAAACCCCATTTACTATTTTTTTTTAGTGTCAATTCTTGTTTATTTATTCTTTAGCTGTCTGTTTTAGTAGCTTACTGATTGAGTATGAAGATGTGTTTGTGTGTGATTATTGCTATTTATTACATTTTGGATACTTTGCTGAATGTCATTTTAAAGCATGTTTGAGGTCTTGTGTATCCGTCCTGTTATGCCGTCAGGAACACCTGACTAAAATGTTTTAATATGTATCAAAAATTAAAATAATTTTTTTTATTGCCTTGAGGTACTTTTTAAAATCAAAGCTGTTCTTTACTTTTGTTGACTTTCAGTTCATTTGCCAAGTCAGGCCGCATATAAGACAGCTGAAGCCATGAAAGGAGCCAGTCACCGGAGATAGGGTATTCCAGCCAAATTTCCCTAGGGCAGGAGCAATTCCCCTTTAAGAAAGCTGCCTCCTGCTTAGTAAATCTTGACCAGTCTGCTGATGCAAGAATTCAACATAGCAAATTAACCTTTCGGTCCTCATGATGCTACTAGTAGCTGGAACTTTGGGGTTGGTTTGGTTTGGTTTGTGGTTCCGGAGATCAAGCCTTGCCCATGCTGCTGGCATATGTTTTAATTTATTTTTAATTGGCTTGTATAACTCCCTGGTTCAAGAAGTAAAAATAAGTCTCCCTCCTACCCTGACACCCATCCTTTAGTTGTGTTTAAAAAGACACACACCAGCACCAGTGTCTTGTACATCTCTCCAAAGACACCATATGCTGTCCATACGGTGCCGATCTGTGTATTACCTCCAAAGATCGTATTGTAGATCGCCCATGTGGACAGCCTGTGCCCTTTCTCGTGTACAAGTACGTCATTAGAGTTGGAATACACAAGGCTAGATGTCTTCTATTTGATTGTTTCAACCTTGAAGTCAGTGATTCCTCCTAAATTTAGGCTTCAAAACTGATCCCCCTCCCCAAGGCAACTGCCTTCTTTCCCACAGCTACTGATCATTGTCTCTTAACTAGTTTGAAACAGAACTCTTACAAAGAATAGCTCCACTTTTCTAGACTCTTCTCTGCAGTTGGTCTGCCTGCCTTTCTGTACCAGTACTAACTACATTGTTTTTGACAGCCACCATTTTAAAGCACAGGTATTCCTCTTTTCTCTGCTCCTCTTCTCTCCTCCCGCTCCCCCTCCTCTTCCTCCGAGCGTCAAACCGGAGGATGATGATGGACAGCATTCCCTGGATGGCTCTTCTGTGGCCGGCGCCAACTGTCATTTTCCTCCTTCCTTTGTGCCAGTGCGTGAGCTACCTGCACAGTGTTCTCAATTCTTTAAAAAAAAAAAAAATTAAATTTGAGAATTCCCTATGTACAGTTCAATTATCCTTGCTTATTTTTTTCTTTTTACTGTTTTTCCTAGACAATTTTAATTTGTAATTAACGTAAATTCAGCATCATTGTGTTAAATTATTTATCTAAATTAGTGCCTTCTCAAAAAAATGGCATCCGTTTACTCAAGTCTTTATGTTGGGTCTTTCTGATGTATTTTGCATTTTACTTTACAGGAGCCTTCTGTTAAGAATTCTTTACAGATTTTATCAGGTTTTGTTGCCGGTATCCATGACATTCTTTCCTTATTTTTACTCTAGTCTCGTACATACTGCCCGACGATCTGCTAGGTCAGTCTCCTGCCAGCCCCCAGTCTTCCTTTTCTCACAGTGTGTGTGCTCACACGTTTCAGCTACAGGATCTTTTCATATACAAACATTGATGAGCAATTTTTGTCTTGCTTTACACAGGTCTGTGTGCTAACTGATAACTGGCTTGATGTCTCTGAAATAACGTTAAATGGCGGGCTAGCCCGAACTTGGTTTAGAGAGAGTTGATCCTATTGAAGTGTCCCTGGAGCCTGATTTTAAGACAGTTTCCAAGAATGGGTGCTGAACTTTATCACATGCCCTTTGTTTGACCTCCAGGGGAGAAGCACATCCAGTCCCTGCGCTTCAGGCCGAAAGGGAGTCTTGTAGGACTGCAGTGTAGTCTTAAACCATCCTTGCATCCTGGGTGAATTACTTCATCTGAGTCTCGGTACTTGCCTTTAGTTGCTGCTACTCAGGAAGCCGAGTTCCAGTACTGCCCCTAAGTTTGAGTCAGCTAGAGCAACATAACAGAATTCTGCCCTTAAAAGGCTGTGGGGAGTATACATTAGCAAGTTGACTTTTTTTGTGTGCTATGTCTTGTGTGTCTGTTCTGTGACATGGTTTGCTTTTTAATTAGTTGATTCCCACTTTGATGAATTTCTCACTTTTTGCCTTAGTTAGTTTGATGCTCTTCCCTAATTCCATGAGTTAATAATTCATTTATTTATTTATTTATTTATTTTGGTTTTTTGAGACAGGGTTTCTCTTTGTAGCTTTGGT